>NC_140170.1:102641188-103024001 GCF_963971535.1 Notolepis coatsorum
TCTCTGTAGAAGAGTTCAAGAGGAACTACACCCAATTTCAGAATTCATACATGTCTGGTCGAAGACAGTCCAAGAACAGGAGTAAGAACGAACAACTCTCTCCTTAATCAAAAACTCAAACTCTAAAACTCAAACTTGTGATGTCATCAAGTGTAAGGTCTGGAGCTGCTCCATAGACAATGAATTGGGAAAGATGGTATAGATGACACTGAGAGCACTAGAGGAATGTTCTGATTACACAGGTAAATTTTCTGTTTTAGCACAGAGAACACTACGATAGAATAATAAACGTTCTGAGGGTCCACAAAATCAGTCTCCCATTCATTGCCAATGGAGTATCTCCAGACATTATACATGATGACATCACAAGTTTGAATTTTCTCTTTGGGAGAGAGTAGCTCATGTTACTTTCCAAAGCCATGGAAATAACATATTGGAATTCCTAATTTGGACATTGTTCCCCTTTAACCCGTGACTCAATGGGAACAGAACTCACGTAATATGAGTGAAAATGATGGAGACGCATGTTGCATATTACTGTATCTGCTCTGCCACTTATCAACTTCAGGTTGCAGTTTAATGTGATTTTCTATCTACAGTACATCTGCAGAGCAACACACCAACACACGCACAGACACACACACACACCCACACCCACACACACACACAGACACACACACACACACACACCCACACACACAGACACATGCACACATATAGATGAATATCACCAGTCACCTCTAAAGAAAATCTCAATTTCATTATGTGACATCAAGCCAAAAAGAGAGAATATTAATTCTAAATTTAGCAGGTAAATGATAAGTGGTGACATGAAGTGTGCCACAGAGAAGAGCCCCCCCCCCCCACTCCTCTGTGTGTGTGTGTGTGTGTGTGTGTGTGTGTGTGTGTGTGTGTGTGTGTGTGTGTGTGTGTGTGTGTGTGTGTGAGAGAGAGAGAGAGAGAGAGAGAGAGAGAGAGAGAGAGAGAGAGAGAGAGAGAGAGAGAGAGAGAGAGAGAGAGAGAGAGAGAGAGAGAGAGAGAGAGAGAGAGAGAGAGAGAGAGAGAGAGAGAGAGAGAGGCTTTACCACTCTGAGGGGACCAGGAGAATAAAACCCAGTCCAACTGGCCAGTAAGATAAGCAGGAACAGAGAGCACACAGAGTGGAGGGTTCATCTGGTCTGCATTGAGGGTGAGAGTCAGACGGAATACACCCCCCCCCCCCTCCAAATCCAATCCTCACGTTTACATACAAATGCTGTGCTCTTGTTCTGTGTTGCTAGGACCATTCTGTGAACCAAATGAGGGAACCTCTACCAGAAACACAGACCGGCTCAAACAAAGACACGCTTGGTCAACAGCGTTGTTGAACTTGGCACCGCTGCAGCTGCACATGTTTCAGTTATTCAGGCTTTAGTCTCCATCTCAGTTTATTCCCAGTCTTATCAACCAGCCAGTGGCTCCTGATTTCCGGCGCTGCCAAAGCTGTCTATACAGTATAGGACAGCATAGTTGCAGGAGACGGGAGCAGAGCATCGGGGAAGCATTGGCTCTTTCCACTGGTTGGCTTGGTATTGTGTGGTGACCGCTGATCACACATTGCACTGTATAATCCGCTTGAGTGAGTTTATTGGCGAATAGTACCCTATATTATGAGGGTTTGAAAAGGATAGTCAAAAGCAAAAGCTCTGTACAGTACCCATATAGGCTTTGTCTCCAGTAGACTGGTGAGATGTTTCTGCAACTGAGAATCAGTGCAATGCAGCATCTTTGACCACATCCTGTCTGATTATCTGTAAATCGGGCAGATAATCAGCTATCATGCATGATGCAGGAGCATGTATACTGTCATTATTATACTGCATGCATTTATTATTTATTTTGAGTTTATTATAATTTTTTGGACCTTATGGTATTCTTATTTTTTCTTGACTTACTGTGTTTTTTCTTCTTGACTTGTTTAAAGAAGACATGTCTCTGTTAAGCACTTTGAGTTGCACTCCGTGTATGAAAGGTGCTATATAAATTAAGATTATTATTATTATTATTATTATTATTATTATTATTATTATTATTATTATTATTATTATTATTATTATTATTATTATATTATTATTATTATTATTATTATTATTATTATTATTATTATTATTATTATTATTATTATTATTACACCCCTGCATCAGTGAATACCACTGTCAGTCTCCATTAGGTTCATCAACCATATGATAGAAATGCTTGGTTAATTATTATTTTTGAATGCATTGCTCATTCCAAATAATATATCAAGGGAACTGCAGTATAGAAGAAGGATGCAGCGTGTATCACAGAACGCACAGTATCCACTGCGTCCGCCGCGCGCAAAGTGAACCCAACTTTGCTGCTCCTCTCTGCATACTGGTCGGCTACCATATAATGACCACTCTTCAATGTGCCAAGATAAGAAAGACTACTCACCTCGAAATAAGATGAGATTCATTCATGGTTTGGTGAATTCAACGACTGTTAGAGAGCCGCATAGATCCCGTTCTCTCTGCTTGTGACTATAGTCAAGTGTATGTTGTCCCGGCGCGTCTCGTTCCAGATGAAACGGGCACAATCAGCTGAGCGGACGCGCGATGCCACTGTTTGACAGGATAAACTGCAGCGTTGATTCTTGCGCAACCACTACGCAGTACGCACAGTCTTTGGGTTTGCAACGGGGCATCTCTTTCTTTGCTCAAGAAGGTGAGTGTTTCATAAAGTGACACGGCTGCTTGTTCAGGCTGCCCACATACCGGTAGTCCCTCGTCCACGGCTCTCTCCGGTGAGTGCTCGTGGTACATGAAGTCACAGTCACTCATCAGTTCACTTGCATCTCACGTACAGTGTGCGGTTTAAACCCAGCCTCTCTCGCGTCATCCTTTGGCACAAGCTCATTCAATGCAATCCATTTATTTGGACAGTGAGTAAAGTGGACCCACAACAAGTCGGTGAACAACATTCTGCACACACTCGTGTTATTTTCTTACTATGTTACTAAGAATGAATCACATTTAAATGTTGAATGAAAGGACCATTTCTATTGGCTATAGCTGTACACAGAGTTGTGTTGGTTATGCACGATCACCAATCAGATATAGGTAGCCTACACTATCGATTAGGCCGCTCTGAGAAATTTAAAAAGAATGATCATATGAAATTGACAATGACTGATTGGCCGATACAGAGTTTTTGTACAGTACGCCTATGCACACAATAAAACACTGCCATCTGTAGGCCGACTAGCGTAACCACACAGTTTCCATTCCTCATCAAACACAAGGATTTCAGAGCATCGTCTATGCCCATGGATTCACCCCTTTTCTTTTTTCTTTTTATCCTCTTTTTCTCCGCCTGATTTTTCTATTTTTTTCCCCATCCCAATTTAGTCGTCATGCCAATCCCCCCCTCCCCTACCTGGTTGTTGTGCGCATGTTCCTCCTATACTGGTCGGTACAAGGGAACCCTGAAGTCTACCACACACTTTCTCCGACACATGTGGAGACAGCCAGTGGCTCTCTTCTCACCTGGCAGCGAGGACTCTCATTGGTGAAGCGTAACGCGTGGGAGGTCACGCTGCCTTCACCATTTCCTGCCTTTCGCTGAGCAGGCGCCCAGACCTGACCTGTAGGCGTCGCTGTCCACAACGCCAGATTACCACCCTCGACTTCCCTCCCGCTAACTCAGCCAAACGAGTTAGTATGACGATCGGCCCAAGCCGCAGGCAATGCTGACTCCGGGAGTCGAGACCGCAGCCTCTTGCATTGGTGACAAGCGCAATCTCCGCTATGCCATCCGACCGCCCTTCATGGATTCAACTCTTGTTTTCAACTCCAAATAAAGGCTATCAAGAAATAATTTGCAGCCAAACTGAAATTAATTCAAACCGAACAGACAGTGCAACACATTTATTTTTTTAAATACAAAAAACACTGCATCATGTGGCCATGCAGCATCCAGTCAGTAAGTACAACACCGGTCCTGGAGGCAGACCACAGAGCAGACTGACTGCTAGGCCTGCTGGAGGACTGCTTGCATTGCTGAAAAGTTTAGAATTTGTTGACAGTTTACCTGGGGGGGGGGGGGGGGGGGCTGTGCACACAGAGTCCCTTGGCCAGCTGTCTTCTCCTCATTATCCTCAGCTTGGAGGGTTGGCGATGTCAGCCAGGCTACCTGTTAGGGCTGAACCGCTCTGGGGTGGCCTGCGGACTCCCCCTGGGTTGGCCAGATGGCAGCCCCCCCCCCACCCCCCCACACATACACACACACACACAGGCACACCTGAGGTGTTACGGTCATGAGACCCAAACACACGCACACATACAAAGCACAGGGGCAAGGGAAAACACACAGGCCTGGAGACATACGACACTAACACACTTTCACTCACAAATACACACGCAAATCAGCACATTGGGTCTCATTCCCGAACGAAGTTACGACAAAATATTTCGTCTTAGCCAGATTTCGGCCCATTTAAGACATATTAGGGCTGGGAGTGGGAGTCCCCAAACTTTCCTGAGATCTTATTTGATCGTGGTTGAGAGCAGATTTAAGAGTGCTGAGGAGCACACTTAAATATGCTCTCAGCCCACGATCAAATCTCATGATTGATTGACTAATTAAAAATGTTATTATAACTTCACAGACTGTGTTCTCATAGTGATTCCTTCACGTCAACGCTACAGGCCTCCTTGGAATTAATTACTTAATCATAATTAAAATAAATATGACAATATTTGTACGATAAGAAATTACGCATTTGATGTCGGAAAAATAAATAATATGGATTCATCTGATCACAGGGCAGCTGGATTAACCATATCTGAACCAGCTATTTTGGACAAATGTATAATTACTTTAATTACTCAGATATTCAAACACAATTATGCAATTATTGTGAAATGATTGAAAATAATAATAATTTAATGCCTTCTGTGGAATTTGTATTTCTTATTTGTTACACATCTGTTTTAATGATTAATTATATACATTTGAAAGAATGCAGGTCAACATGCAATGTATCCCATTGATTGGTATACAATGGGACAGACCTTTGTTTGATTGATTGATTGATTGATTGATTGATTGATTGAAAACTTTATTAACAGATTGCAGAATGGGTACAGTACAGTACAGCTCAATTACATAAGGGGATGCAGACCAGAGAAAGAATTCCGTCTTGTTTACATCAGGGTCCCCCATTTTCAATTCATCATAACATATATGACACACACGACACAGATAGACAGTACTGCTACATCTATACATTTATGACATACCAGATTTGCAAATACAGTACTGTTTTTGATACAAAAAGAGTCCAGAAAAGAGAGTACATTTGACGTAGAAACTGTTGGAGGAGGTTGGGTAGGAGGGGTGGGTGGTGGATAGACTTACACTGTACAAGCAAAACTGTACATTGGAATATTGACAAAACCATACTTGGTCATTTACTGTACATTGGAGGGGGTTGATATAGCTATAAACCTGCATTCCTTCGAATATATCATTAATCAATTAAACTTATATTGAAATACACTATATAGCCTATACACCAACACTGAAATTACAGTGGATAAATAAATAACAACTAAAGCTAATCGGTGGAAATAGACTGCATTAATATTCCATAACAAGTCTTGTGTGCGCCTACGAATGAACAGTAGCCTATAGGCTTAATTATGGAATAATAAGCCATACTGCGTTCATTCATTACGCCCGCCGTAGGCTATATATATTATATGTCATTCATTCATTCATATACAGTACTGCGTGCGCGTGTGTGTGCGCGCGCGCTGCGGCAGATGTGTACCGCGAGCTGTATATGATGCCAATACATTAATCTAATCTAGTTTTGATGGGGCAAGCGTGATTACGAAACCTAGCCGCATTTCTCAGAGACGCTCTCTGATTGGCACTGACTGACGCTAGGTTTCGTAATCACGCGGCTCGCAATACTCGCAAAGCACTTCCGCCATTCCATTTCACACAGCTGCGTCACCAGTTGCCTTATAAGGAGCTATGGAGGCGTTGTTTTGTATGCAAATGAGCTGAACGGGAACGCGCTTTAGAGTTTAAGACAGAATGCCATTCTCCAAGCAGATATCAGATAATATAATTTGTGCGACCTTTTCAGCCACTTAAGACATATTACCAGCACGTTCAGGACTCAGAGTGTACTTGTCATAGATTATGTCTCAGTGGTTCCAAGATAAGTCTTCCAGAATATATCTTTGAAAAAGTTTCGGGAATGAGACCCAATTGTCTCCCTTTCTCTCTCATACACACAGGGCTATAGGAGGGGGGTAACCAGTGGTGCAGTGCTGGTATAACTCGGTATAACGGCGTTATACCTCGGTCACTGAGGCTGAAGTACGCGCAATCGCTTTTTACATGGCATTATCCAACCGGACTCCCGGAGAAGCATGCAGCTGCAGAGCCGCAGAGCGCTGACGGCCGCGCTGTGAGGCAATAGTATCCAGCTGCAGGACGAGAGCAGCCAAAAAAAACTGTGCATGCGCGCGCACGCGCGTGGAGCGTTTTACCTACTGTCAATTTGCCACTGCACCACTGGGGGTAACACTTTCTCTCTCATACACACAGGGCTAGAGGGGGGGGTAACACTTTCTCTCTCATACTTACACACAGGGCTAGAGGGGGGGGTAACACTTTCTCTCTCATACTTACACACAGGGCTAGAGGGGGGGGTAACACTTTCTCTCTCATACTTACACACAGGGCTAGAGGGGGGGGTAACACTTTCTCTCTCATACTTACACACAGGGCTAGAGGGGGGGGTAACACTTTCTCTCTCATACTTACACACAGGGCTAGAGGGGGGGGTAACACTTTCTCTCTCATACTTACACACAGGGCTAGAGGAGGGGGCACTTTATCTCATACACACAGGGCTAGAGGAGGGGGGACACTTTCTCATACACACAGGGCTAGAGGGGGGGGGGCACTTTCTCATACACACAGGGCTAGAGGGGGGGCACTTTCTCATACACACAGGGCTAGAGGGGGGGCACTTTCTCTCTCATACTTACACACAGGGCTAGAGGAGGGGGGACACTTTCTCTCTCATACTTACACACAGGGCTAGAGGGGGGGGGGGGCACTTTCTCTCTCATACACACAGGGCTAGAGGAGGGGGCACTTTCTCTCTCATACTTACACACAGGGCTAGAGGGGGGGGGGCACTTTCTCTCTCATACTTACACACAGGGCTAGAGGAGGGGGGACACTTTCTCTCTCATACTTACACACAGGGCTAGAGGGGGGGGGGGCACTTTCTCTCTCATACTTACACACAGGGCTAGAGGGGGGGGGGGGGCACTTTCTCTCTCATACACACAGGGCTAGAGGAGGGGGCACTTTCTCTCATACACACAGGGCTAGAGGAGGGGGGACACTTTCTCTCTCATACACACAGGGCTAGAGGGGGGGGACACTTTCTCTCATACACACAGGGCTAGAGGTGGGGGGACACTTTCTCTCTCATACACACAGGGCTAGAGGGGGGGGACACTTTCTCTCATACACACAGGGCTAGAGGGTGTCGTGTTACTTTGCACGGTAACAAATACGTGAGTCCTCTGCTTTGGTTGTAAGTATGTTTATTCGCTTAGCCTCGCTACGTTACACGGGTGTCATCCTAGGTTCCTCTCTAACTCTACCTGACCCCCAGTACGGTGGCCTGTACCTTCGCGTATAGCGCACACACATTCACATAACACCACATCTCCCTTTCTAGAATCAATGGGTAGACTGCCATTGATTCCCCCAGACCTTAGAGGATTATTCTGCCTCTATATCTAAAAGGTCTGTTCATCTGAACTGATCTAAACAATTTCTTTAACACCATATAAACCATGGGTTATATTAAACATAGCAATTGCTTTCTTTCGAAATGTATATCTAAACGTATAATATATATAAACATGAAACAATGTCTTATCTTAACATAAACCTCTATCATTCTATCGCATGAATGTCCTTTTCTTTACTCTCTCTCTCTACTGTCTCTTACAAGTCCAACCTAGTTGGTTTCACCACACATCTCCCAGACCTGGTTCTGGGAGTAGCTGGTGGTTCCAGGACCTCCTGCTCCGTAGGTTCTGCTGCACTCTGCTCCGGTGAGGGCTCCATGGGGACGAGATGGCGACGGTTTCGCCTTAATGTTCCATGGGGTCCATCTATGATGTACGAACGTGGAGTGGGGTGACTGCTGACCACAACTCCAGTTGCACTCTGATCTGTGACCCACACCTCCTTCCCTGGAGTGAGCCTGTCGAGACTTCGCGTACGATGACGCCGGTTGTAGCTTTGTGCATCTCTCATTCTCCTCTCCTCCTCCTTCTGAACCACTGCCTTACTGTCAGGAAGAGTAGGGACCAGTAGAGCAGGAAGCGTTGGCACCGTCGTGCGGAGTCTCCTCCCCATAAGGAGCTGGGCTGGACTGTACCCGTTATGCAACGGGGTGGCTCTGTATGCCAGCAGAGCACGGTATGGGTCGGCTGCCTTCTTCAGGAGGCCTTTTATTGTCTTGACAGCACGTTCTGCCTCCCCATTACTCTGGGGATATCTCGGGCTGCTTGTGACATGGCGAAACCCATATGATGTCGCAAACGCTGCAAAGGCCATTCCGGAGAATTGCGGCCCGTTATCCGTCACCAGTTCCTCCGGGATACCATGGCGTGCGAAGATTGACTTCAAGTGGTGGATGACGTCTGTTGATTTTGTGGGAGTCAGCAGAGCGATCTCCACGTACCTTGATGCATAATCCACGACCAGCAGGTAAGTCTTGTTCTCCAGCATGAACAGGTCTGCTCCCAACTTCTGCCACGGTCGCCCCGGGTATTGAGATGGCATCAGGGGCTCCCTTTGGTTCTCTCTCTCTTTGCTGCATGTTCGGCAGTTGAGGACCAGCTCATTCAGCTGCTGGCTGAGCCCGGGCCACCATACAGACTGCCGTGCTCGCTCCCTGCACTTTACCACCCCCTGGTGGCCTTCATGCAGCCTGGCAAGCACGTCGTTTCTCATTGTTGAGGGGATTACAAGCCTGCTTCCCCTCAGCAACAGTCCATCCTCTACTGTGAGTGACGCCTGTTCCGCCCAGTACAGCCTGAGAGCCGGTTCACTGTTGTGTGGTGGCCATCCCTCTGCACACCGCTGCTTCACCTGTGCGCACACACTGTCCCCCTCCAACTGCTCTCTCAGCTCGTCCAGGTAGGCAGTGCTCGCTGGCAGGTTCTCTATTACCATGTCCACATAGATATTTGTATTCTCAAATAACTCCTCCTCCTCAGGTGTCTCTCTCCTCTTCACAGGAGCACGTGAGAGCGTATCAGCAGTCCACAGGCTCTTCCCTGGCACATGGGCAATGGAATAGGAATAGCGCATCAGGCGCATCCGGAAGCGCAGAATCCGTGGAGGGAGATCATCCAACGCCTGAGACCCCAGGAGACTCAGGAGAGGCTTGTGGTCCGTCTCCAGCTGGAAGTGTCTGCCGATGAGAAAATTTCTAAACCTCTCACAAGCCCAGGTCAAGCCCAGGGCCTCCTTCTCAACCTGTGCGTATCTCTGCTCAGTCTGTGTGAGAGACCGCGACACATAGGCTACTGGTCTCCACACTCCATCCCATTTTTGGAGAAGCACACTCCCCAAGCCGTACGACGACGCGTCCGCTGAGACCTTGCACTCCCTGTGGTTATCGTACATGGCCAACACTGGTGGAGATATTAGTGCATCTTTTAAATCTTGAAAGGCTTTGGCCTGCTCGATGCCCCACAGCCAGCAGTTCTTCTTTGACAGAAGGTCTCGCAGGGCCTTGTCTCTCTCCGCCAGCCGCGGGATAAACTTCCCCAGCTGGTTTACCATGCCGAGAAAGCTTCTCAGCTCACTGACATTTGTCGGCTCCTCCATCCTCCTCACGGCATCCGTCTTACTCGGGTCGGGGTCAATGCCACTGCTGGAGATCACATGGCCTAGAAAGGTCACCTCTTCCTTTGACAGGTCGCACTTGCCTGTGTTCAGGGTGATTCCTGCTTTCTCGATCCTCCCCAGCACGACATGCAGACGAGCGTCATGCTCCTCCTGTGATCGGCCCCACACCAGCACATCATCCATGTGGCAGACGACACCCTCCAGCCCCTCTGTGACCTCAGTCACCATTCTGTTTTGAAAGTGTTCTGGGGCGGAGGCGATGCCGAAAGGTAGGCGATTGAAGTGGTAACGACCAAACGGCGTGATGAAAGTTGTATACTTTGACGACTCCTCAGTCAGGGGTATTTGCCAAAATCCCATGTTCGCGTCTAGCTTGCTGAATATCCTGGCTCCGGCCAGCATTCCCAGTGTTTCCTCGACTGTTGGCAGGGTGTATTTCTCCCGGCACACTGACTCATTGAGGTTTGTGAGATCGACACATATGCGTACCTCCTCTGTCTTCTTCTTAGGGACCACTACCATGCCAGCGCACCAGTCGGTTGGCTCTTCGATCCGGCTGATCACTCCGAGGCTTTCCATGCGGGACAGTTCTTGCTTGACTTTGTCCATCAGTGGCAATGGAATCCTTCTGGGCGTCTTCAGTGAGAATGGTTGAGCCCCCGGTTTCAGCCTGATTGCATACGGCTGTTTCATCTCCCCGAGACCACTGCATATCTTTGGGTAGGTCGTCTTGAGCGTCTCCATCGTTATACTGTCTAGACGTGCCACAAGCTCCATCTTGCTGATAGCAGGTCTCCCCAGCAACGCTGAGTGTAGGTGTCGAGCGACGTACACATCCTCCAACACCTCTCTCTCTCCTCTCCTCAGCAACAGCTTGGCGACGCCCACAACATCTAGTGGACTCCTCCCAGGTCCCATCAGTGGTTTTGTTGCTTTCTGCAGGGTAGGTGGATCCTTGTGTTTGTATATCTCTCTGAATACAGTGTGAGGCATCACAGTAACATCAGCGCCAGTGTCTATTTTGAATGGCACACATCTGCCATTGATGTCTATGTCGACCATCCATGGCTCCCCATCAGTTGTGATGCTGCCCAAGAACATGTGCTCCTCCTCCCCATCACAGGAGCAGGAATAGTCTTCTTCAACCTCATGTACATTTTTGGAAGATTTACACACACGTTTATAATGGCCCATCTTCCCACATGAATGGCACTTCACCTCGTTAGCAGGGCAATCGCGCTGTGGGTGGAGCTGAGAACTGCCACATTTATGACACTGTACACTTCTCCCCCTCGGGTACTGGGTACTGAGTGGTTTGGCTGTGTAGCTGTTAGCCTGTTGGGGGCTGTTCTTAGCATAGTTCTTGCTACTGCTCTTAAACACCCTGTCCACCGATTTAATGTCACTTGCCTCTGTCCTGGTATCCCCTCGCAGAGAGGATTGCTGTCGTTTCACCTCCTCACTCTGCCTCGCCATGTTCAATGCCCTCTCCAGGGTTAAGTCTGGGTCCAGCTGCATGCGTTCTGACAGCCGCTTATCCATCAGACCGACGACAAGCCTGTCACGTATAAGTTCATTATGCAACACACCGTATGTACAATGCTCCGCCAGCGCATACAATGACGTCACAAATGAATCGACTGTTTCACCTTCTCCCTGTTTGCGCATGTTAAACTTGGCTCGTTCATATATCACGTTCTTCTTGACCACGAAGAAACCTTGCAATCCATCCCGCACTCCTTGGTACGTACGTCGTAGATCAACAGCCAGATTCAGTCCACGTAAAATATCGTCCGCCTCATCGCCCATACAATATATTAGCGTGTTGACTTGATTCTCTTCAGAGCTAGCATTTAGGTTACTTGCCAGGCGAAATCTTTCGAACCTGCGTATCCACTTGGCCCACTCTTGCGGCTTTGAGAAGTCGAAGGACTCAGGAGGCTGGATGCTAAACGTAGCACTTGAAACCGCAGCCGCTACCGGAGCTACAGCGTTATTAGCGTTATCCACCATCTTTTTCTTTCTCCTTCTGCTTTTCTTCGTCATAAACGAGTCTCAAATGGCACTTTAATGTCCGACCGAACTCACACACAACTCTAGCAGGACTTCTGACACCATGTCGTGTTACTTTGCACGGTAACAAATACGTGAGTCCTCTGCTTTGGTTGTAAGTATGTTTATTCGCTTAGCCTCGCTACGTTACACGGGTGTCATCCTAGGTTCCTCTCTAACTCTACCTGACCCCCAGTACGGTGGCCTGTACCTTCGCGTATAGCGCACACACATTCACATAACACCACAGAGGGGGGGGGGGGGGCACGGTTGCTCCATAGGAGGGAAGAATATGTAAATAGAAAAGCTCAGACTCTGGGTTTGTTGAACATGCATTCAGAGACGGATCGTGGGTTTGTGGGTTTGTCCTGGGTGGTGGCGGTAACGATGGTGGCGGTGATGCTGGCGGTATTGGTGGTGAGGGTGATAGTCATGGTGATGGTGGTAATAATGGTGATGGTGGTAGTAATGGTGGTGGTGGTAGTAATGGTGGTGGTGGTAGTAATGGTGGTGTTGGTGGTAGTAATGTTGATGGTGGTAGTAATGGTAGTGGCGGTTGTAGCTAAGGGGCTACACAACCCTGACTGTATTGAGATATGTTAGATTAAACCACTACTAAAGAATATTAATAGCCAGACAGTACAGTTAGACAAAATGGCGGACACTCCATTGACTGCGCGGGGACAGGGATACAAGTTGAACAAGCATCATGTTTAATGTTAATAGCAAACATACATATTATTTATTACGGTTCTCCTTTAATACTAGAATGTCAGTGCAACAAAGTCAATGGTAACGAATGGTTCCTAGACTACGGATACTCGACCGGTGGAGCTCTGAAGGGAGTGAGACGAAACGAGGCGATACAGGGAAAAGCAAGATGGTGGCTGGAGACGATGGTTTCTCTCTAGAGCTCCTGCTCCAGAGAAACTGTAGACTGGTCGGATAATCCTGTCGTCGCTGGGAGAAGGGGTCTCGTACGGAACCGGTCCTTGTATTCCTAGCGCCCGATGGCAGGGTTAATAGCTATTAATCCAAAAGCCTGTTGGCATAGATGGTAGCTAGTTAGCTTCGTTTGTACGTGAAGCTAACCCGCAGACGGTCTCCAATGAGTAGTTATATCCAAACGGCGCTGGGTTTAACTATAAGTCTCTCCACGTTACTTCGCTTACACAAGTCACTATACTGTGCCAATAATGGCTCGACAATATTATAGTTGTATCTAAGTAGCCATTAGCTCTCTATAACGATACACCGCTATCGGTCTGTGTACAACTGCACCAGACGTCTTTCACTCTCGCTCTGCTAGTTTTCCTGTTACTGCTGCTGCCGCACGTCGTCTACCCAACATACTCTATATTAGTTCCCTGTTGGACCCAGCCTGTACAGAATCAATGCGCTCGCTCTGGGCTTGTCCGGGCATGTCTGAACATGTCTAGAAAAACATGTCTAGGGGGCGCGCGCCCTGGCGCCTACAGCGTCAAGAATGGGACACAATAAGGCGAACGAAGAATACTGTTTAGGCAAACAGATGGCGTTAAGATATATATCTTATATATATAAACAATATTCGCTGCTGTCGGGACAAAACCTCATAACTCCATTTTTTGAATTTTTTTTTTATTATATAAATCAACTCCATAGATCATCCTCCATATGTGTGTGTGGGTTTTACAAAGTTTAAACAATGGGAAAGCATTCAACCGATCATCTGTCTAAACTTCCTAACTCTATTCACCCTCAAATCTGTGTTAGTTTTTTTCATCTGCTGAAAAGTTGGGTTTTTGGAGTTATGAGGTTTTGTCCCGACAGCAGCTAATTATATAAGTTATACAAATTAATAAACGCAGACTTTCAGTGTTAATCTGGACCTTCAGAACAGCCGCCCCCTAATTAGTCCGCACCTAATTAGTAAATAAAATGTGGGGCACAGATTAATATTAAGGATCAAGTCAACTTCTCCATAATGTGCTATGGGGAGTTGGAAATAATCTATAAGGTCAGTGGGTTATCGTCGTCGTCAGGGGGGTCAGGGAACGCAGGAAGTGGTGTCAACTTAGCTACTGGTCTGGTATAAGTCCGCCCTTGGACGATGACTTCTGCCGCTCTGACCTTCCTGAAGGATCTTCCGCCTGAAGTCCACCACCATCTCCACTGTTTTCTGGGCGTTTAGGTCCAGGTTGTTGCAGCTGCACCAGCTCAGCAGCCTCTCGATCTCCCTCCTGTAGGCAGACTCATCCCCCCTGCATATGAGACCCACCAGGGTGGTATCGTCCGCAAACTTCAGGAGCTTGACCGAAGGGTGCAGAGAGACGCAACTGTTTGTGTACAGGGAGAACAGTAGGGGGGACATAACGCAGCCCTGTGGGGAGCCAGTGCTGATGGACTTGGGATCGGAGATGTTGTCAGGAAGTCCGTTATCCACCTGCGGGTAGAGTCCGGCACCTGCAGCAGGGACACCTGATGCACCAGGATGTGTGGGAGGATGGTGTTGAAGGCAGAGCTGAAGTCCACCAACAGAATCCTGGCGTAGGTCCCAGCAGTGTCCAGGTGTTCCAGGACGTAATGCAGAGCCATGTTCACAGCATCGTCCGTGGAACGGTTGGCTCTGTACGCAAACTGCAGGGGGTCCAGAAGAAGGTCTGTGATGGACTTCAGGTGGGCCAGGACAAGGCGCTCAAAGACCTTCATGACCACAGACGTCAGGGCAACCGGTCTGTAGTCATTAACCTCTTCCACCCGTGCGGTCCATCGGCGGACCGCAAATGACATCACATCTAGACTGTCTGACAAAAGTATCGTTTTATTTTTCAAACGTATTCAAGTATAAACATCATAACCATGTCACAACAGCCGTTATAATGTATATTATCATCAATACGTTAGTTTACCAATAGGTTAAAGTGTTATTATATTTTCGTTTTCGTTTTTCTATTGTTTTGGTCGTGAAAGTCGACCACCTTGGTAAAAAAAAAAAAAAAAAAAAGCTACTGTACATACAGTAGATTTCATTATCTGTTCTTATGCACGCCTGGTGATACTAAATCCAAATTGAACTCTGGCATTTGAAATATAAGATTTGGCACAATCCATAAATGTGCGAATTGTCTATAATATGGTAATTTATAACCCTGCTATTCTATATTCTATAATAATATTTCAAATTGCATTGGTCCGGATGGGAGAATTCAGTACTGTATCTACAAAACCTTCTGTTTAATCATCTTTCCTTTATTAATTTCCTTAGATTTTATTTTGTACACATGATCTCAAAAAGGTACTGAACGATATCAGTGGCATGTCTGGTCATTTTTAGCATGGTGTTATTCACTGATGCAAAGAAAAATCATAATTCATATTCTCCTTTGTTTCATCACAATTTAAGCAAGCCTAGTAATAGACACAATATTGCTGACACTGGGAATACATTCACTGAGGTCGATAGATGTCCCTATACAAGAATATGCAAATGGTGGTGATCAGTGGCGGCTGGTCCATAGAGGGCGCTAGGGCGCCCCCCCCCCCCCCCCCCCCCTGGTGGAAAGAAGAAGGAAGAAGTGGTTTTGGATTTTTCTATATAGTAGATTTTGACTGCTAAAAATATAATAAATTTTTTTTAAATAAATAATAATTACTCATTTTAAGTATGTTTGTGTTTAAAATGCACAATAATGTGTAATATATCAAATATAAATCATTGTTTGTGTGTCCTGTTCATCCCCTCTCTCTCTTCTCGGGCACTAGAAATTTCGCCCCACTGACTGGGCGTCAGTGCACAACGTAGCCAATTGAAAAATTCACAGGGCAACATAACAACTAAATTTAGCCAATCAGCGTCTTAAAATATGATGCATGAAGGGAGCTTTCTCTAGCACCCCAAGCAGAGTCACTGGTGCATAGATATAATATATATGTGTTAGGAGGTGCGCAGACTGATGACGACATCAATGATTGTCACAGCGACTCAAGACGAGACAGGATTTCAGTTGTTTTGTCGTCGTCGTAAATTGATAATAATCACAAGAAACATTCAGACAGTGTTGGATCTAACTAAATGGATTTATATGGACACATTTATGGAAAATTCAAGCCCGGACCACAAAGCTTCTCAAAGGGTTAGCGCGACACGCGACGGCTCTTCCAACTCGTAGTGATGTTCTACCGCAGCAAACAAGTGAGTCTCTATAACAATATACTGTTCTGTAGTGACTGAAACTGATTGAATATGGCACCGCCCAACCTAGAATCATTTTCACCAGCCGCCACTGGTGGTGATATTGGTGGTAGTGTAACCGAGAGATTTGAACTTGTGATCTTGTGCTCCACAACAGCCGCGTCAACCAGTTGAGCTAAAGGGTCCGACCCGTTAGCAGGTACTGGTTGACTGCGACTGATGATTCTATAGTTTACATACGTCCTCCCCCCAAGAAAGTGCGTCCTCGCATGTTCTTTCTTCCCGCGCGCACCATCCCAGGGGTTAAGGCACTGAGATCCCACCCCAGTAGTAATGGTGGTGGTGGTGGTAGTAGTGGTGGTAGTAATGATGGTGGTGCTATTGAGATAGGATAAGAGATATAATTTATTGACCTGCTATTTGATTACAATGACCTGTTTTGCTGCAAACCAAGATGTCTGTGATCAAATACTATGAATTGATAACTTCTTCATGGTTTGTAATCAGTTACTCAGCAAAGTAAACACGGTAATCATTAAAACAGTGTTGATGTGTCTGGCATGCATATTGTTCTGCCATTGTACTGATGTGCTCATTATGAATATAATGCAGTTGCTTGAGGCTTCTTTCACAGGCAGAGCCAGAATGGAACAGTCAGCTAGATGCAATACTGCTTGGAAATTACCATAACAACAAAACCTGGTTAAAAATGGGAAAAGGGAGATGCGTGCAAATAGCATAGCAATGAACACACTTTGCAGGTCCAATCAAGCTGGCATAACAGATGGAATAATAACAAGTAAAAACCCATTAAAACCTCTCACTCCGAGCCAATGCACCTCACTGTGCAAAGAAAAGGATTGAGAGGAACTCAGATCTTTCATTCTCCAAAACAAACAAACGCATAATATATATATACACCATTCCTTTATTCAGTTCACATCCATCATCTTCAGATTATAATGAGACGTTCATCAAAGGGTTTGTATAATACTGGAAAACAATTATCTCTAGTCTTGTCACTTGTAACGTGCTTAGACTTTTAAAGGAACTTTCTTCGGTGCATGCTTACCTGCATGGACATTTTGGTTGGTCTTTGTTTGGCAGGAACTAGTAGCCTACTGTGGTAACATGTTTTAAACAGAGTGTGGTGGCAAATAGCATAATAGCACAGTTTTAGATACAGATGCAGCTCCATTGGTGATATTGTGTCGTTTTCTTTATTTTCTCTATTTATTTTCTCAAATGTGTCCCCAGTATATTTTTGGAACCCTTCACATGTGATTTGCACGATCCCACTTGTACTTAAATCTCACATTTGTCATTTCTATGGTACTAGTGCAGCACCCATTCAGGATGTGGTTGTTCAGAGGGCTTGCCCTTTGGGAACGGGACAATCGTTTGTCTCCCATTATTGCCACTTGCTCTTTCAGACCAGGCCAATCGCTTGCAGCGTTGTGGAGACCTGTGGTATGGCTGCTTGCAGCGTTCTCGAATACTTCATCTGATTGACTTCACACTCGACACTGCACTCCCTTGGGTCCGACTCCTCCTCAGCAATACACCTGCCAAACGTAAATGTAAAGTTTGTAGTTATAGCCCTATACTGTCTGGCCAAATGGCACCAAATTTGACACCAAACCCCCCTACCCTGGGTCCTCAGCAATACACCCACCAAGCGTGAAGCTGATCGGATGAGTGGTTCAAAGGTTACAGGCCAAAACGTAAGGTTTGTTATAGCACCACCATATGGCTAAATGGCACCAAATTCGACACCAAACCCCTCCCCTGGGTCCTCAGCAATACACCTGCCAAGCGTGAAGCCAATCGGATGAAAAGATATTGAACTATGTGTAGCAACCTGAAAATAGTCTATTATTCAGATGTGCTAACTTGCCTTTTACCTCCCCTTTGTACCACAAGACATTCGAATTGGTTTCATTGATATTCGCACGAACAATGACACAGGCGTCTCCTTCTTCTATCACTGGAAGATGGATTATAAATGACATTACTGGATCATATTCTACAGTCCTTTTCCCTGTGGAGCTAGTAGGCGACCAGCAGGGGGCGGTAGCAGGCAGAGAGTGTCGGAGAGAGAGGGGAGGAGATATATGGAGGAGAGAGACGGAAGAAGCTCTCTTCGGCTTTGGACTTGACCGTGAACGGTCGCAGCCACAACGGGCGTGTGCTTTGGAATAGCCCCGTTGAAGAAGTGAAGCTGGAGAGCCCCGTGGGATAGCGACGGGTGATAGGAAGTACTTGCTAGTTGACGTGACATCCTAGGAGTACCAGCGATAGTGTGTGAGCAAACGGTACAGAACAAGGTACTAACATTATCGGGTTACAGTAGTTACTGTGTGCGGTATAAGTAGCATGCGGCTAATAACATATCTGAGTCCTTAGTAGTCGGGTTATAGCAGTTACTGTGTCGGTATAGAGTGCGAGCCCAGATACGTGCGTGGACCTACAAACAGTCTGCTCCGGCCGTCAGCAGCTGTCTTCACCGGCGTTCTGCATCAGCTCTGCACCGGCTGTGAGCAGCCAGCACGGGAGTCGTCCCGTCCAGCAGAGGTCGTCATCGCCCAGCACACACTCTCAGCCATCACTGCCTCTCTGCCCAGCTCCGCCTGCTAGCACCTGCGACGAGAGCGTTCGACGCCATCTTGCCACCAGGACGGTGGTGGAGCGGCGCGGCTGCCATTTTGGTAGAGTAACATTAGGGCTTCGGTGCCCAGGATCTATTGCACGTTACACAATGTGGGGCGGCCTGCGGGCGAAGTGAACGCTAACAACCAGTGTCTAAGGGGTACCCCAAACTATATATGCCGGCATTAGAATAGGGCTTTTTGCAAGGTATTAGTGGGCCCACACGTTTGTTTTCGTTCCTTTCCTTTGTATTTTATTTTTTTATTATTTTTTAAACAAACACATAAACAAACATGACAACACACGATAAGATATACAAGCATTAATTGTCAGAGCACATCCAATGAAATCACATTTTAGTTAATTGTCTTATATAAGATATACCCCTAACACCTGTTATCTAAAAACCTACACACATATGCTCCAGCTCGAACCCCCCCCCTCCCGGACCCCACCTTGGGAAGTACCTCCATTATCCCTCGCACCTAACCAGACACTACCATTATAAGCTAGCTTTTATTCTCTCCACCACTTCTAACCACATTGACATTTTGGATTCATTGAGACCCAGAATTCTTGCTGTAGATATTTCTTGATAAATCACATCGAGATATGTAAGAAACCAAACTTTCCGGCACATTTTTTCCGGTTGAAACCAGCGTGATGCGATCAGCTTTTTAGCTACTGTGATACCCGATAAAACCAATCTCTTTAGCTGTGGATTTACTGCAAACTCAAAAACATCATTCAATAGTAATACCGAGGGGTGTACAGGTATATTCCAAGATACGAGTTTTGATAATTGTTGGGTCACATCTTTCCAGAATGCCTTAACTGGTGGGCAGTCCCAATACATGTGCATAAATGTCCCTTCGTCCCCATTTGTACATTGGGAGCATTTGGAGTCTTGTTTAAGACCCATTCTGCACAGTCTTATAGGAGTCAAGTATGTCCTGTGAATATAGTTAAGATTGATTTGTTGATGATCCGGGTTCCTTGATGTAAGTCGGACATTTGCCCAGGCTCCTTGCCAATCAAAGTCATTTTCCAGGTCTGGTATATCCCTCCTCCAGACAGAGTCTAGTTGGAGGGTTTCATACGAGGACGTTAGTAATTGACAGGCATGCGTTGTTCATGGGACGGGGTAGCACGGTGTGCAAGCTCACTCGCTATTTGCATATCAATAGCGCCGGTCGTCAGGTGTGTTAAATACGTTCTCAGACACATTCACACCTAACTTGTTGTGAAGACGTGTTACATTCCATTCGTAGAGGCAATTAGGCACTGTCTTTAGTCTGTGCCCAAGCGAGGGGACATTAAATGCGCATTCGCGGGAGCGCGCGCACGCGCGTGGTGCGTGTCACCCCAGATGATTTCAATAACGCACCACTGGTAATTGATGATACAAATCTGAAACAAAACCTCTCGATGTCTCTCTTTCATAGAAGAATTTGTGGTATCTGTGGTGTTCAATTGGTATGTCTAATGGAACACCGTGAGACTTCAAACATAGCTGTAACTGTATGTAAAAAAGCCATGTGGACTTGGTGAGATTAAATTTTTTGCGTATTTCTTTATCACTACAAAAACCCTGTTTGTTAAAAACATCCCCTAATGAGTGTATGCCTTGCTCTTCCCATATAGGGAATCTTATAGGTCGTTTTTCAATTAAGAGTGCATTGTTATTGAATAAGGGAGTATGATTTTCTCCAGGATACTAATGCTTGGGGGTCAAACCATGTTGTCAATGGTCTTAATGTGTACGCCTTAAAATATTGGAAAAAATCTGGAAATGCCATGCCACCATCTGCTTTATTTCTCTGTGCGGTGGATCTTTTTATACATGGTGGTTTGTTATTCCAAATAAATTTGTATGTGGAGGAGTGTAATCTTTTCCAGTAACCCTCTGGAGGGGGTAACGGTAGCATTGAACTGAAGAAGTTGATTCTAGGTAGTACATCCATCTTAACTATTGATATCCGTGCTTGTACTGTGTTTTTAAGTTTTGCCCATCTATCAAGGTCGTCTTTGATTTTGTTTTGGATTTTTGTGTAATTGTGCTTCACCGTTTGTCTTATGGTGGGGAATATTTCCACTCCCAAGCATCTAAAATGTTTTACCATCGGTATCTCTCCTGGGAGGGTTATATCTTTTTTTGCAGGGGTGTTAAGTGGAAGGAAAGCCGACTTCGGCCAATTTATCTTAAATCCCGATAAATCACCAAAGTTCTCAATCAACTTGAGCAGATGAGGCAATGTGGTGTTGGGGTTTTGCATGAACAGTATTACGTCGTCTGCATATAAACTCATTTTTTGTTGTGTGCCCTTGATTACGATTGGTTCTATGGATTGGGATTGTCTTATATATTGTGCTAAAGGCTCTAATGATAGATTGAATAGTCCGGGACTAAGAGGGCAACCCTGTCTGGCAGAGCGTGATACCGGAAAGATTTTGGAGATGATTGTGCCTGTTGTAATCATGGCCGATGGGTCTTTGTATAATACTTTAATCATATCAATGAATCCTTTTCCTAACCCCATCCTTTCTAATACTGCCCATAGATACGACCATTCCAGCCTGTCAAAGGCTTTCATAGCATCCAGGGACAGCATCGCCTTAGGTATGGTGTCATCCTTGTCGGCATCTAGTACGTGCAGTATTCGTCTTATGTTATCAGTGATCAGGCGGCCTCTTATGAAGCCAGTTTGGTCCGGGTGAACTAAAGACGTCATATGCTTTTGTAATCTGATGGCTAATACCTTAGAGTACAGTTTGATATCGGTTCCGAGGAGGCTTAAAGGTCTATAACTACCGCACTCGTTGGGGTCTTTGTCTTTTTTAAGGAGGACTGTTATGAGTGCAATATTGTCATTCTTATGGAAGTTCCCCTCCTTGACTGAGTATAAGATCATATTTAGTAATAAGGGTCCAATTATGTCCCAACAAGAAAGGTACATTTCTGATGGGATACCGTCTCTTCCAGGAGCCTTACCACTTTGCATTGCGGTTATGGCCTTCTTGAGTTCCTCTAGTGTGATCGGTGTTTCTAACTGTTTAGCGTCATCCTCTGAAAGTTTAGGGAGAATAATTTGATTAAGATATGTGTCCATTTTGTTTTGATCGAAGGTCGTTTCTGATTTATATAAGTCGGAGTGGAATTCTTTGAATGTATCGTTTATTTTTACAGGGTCTGTTTCAAGTACTTGTTGTGCTCTAATGGTAGTTATATCTGCAAATTTTGCATTAATTCTCAATCGCATGGCTAATAGGTGACTAGGTTTAGAACCTTGGGAGTACTGCTGTTGTCTTGTGCTGCGTATTTGTATTTCCGATTGTTGTCTGTATATGGCATTGATCTCTATTTTTAGTACGTTAACTTGATTCTCTAGTCGAGTTGAGTTGTTGTATTTTAGAGAATTAAATAACGTTGAGTAAAGCGTTTCCAGCTCAGCCAGTTTTGTGCATTGATTCTTGCGCATTTTGGAGGAAAAGCTATCAGTGAAATCTTTGATCATTCCCTTTACCGACATCCATAATATTCTGGGGTCTTGCACCGAGTTTGCATTCTCCCGTTGGAATACTATAAGAGCTTCTTTGAGTTGTGTAATGAATTCCTTGTTATTAAGCAGCATCGAGTTAAATCGCCATCTTGGGGCTCGGGAGGATAGTATACCAAATGTTCCTTTAAGGAGTAAATAACAGTGATCTGATAGTGCGTTGGGTATCATTTCCACTTCATAATTATCAAATAGTCTCTGTGATGCAAAGACATAATCTATTCTGGATAATGTGTTATGTCTCGCAGATCGACAAGAATACTTTCGGGTCGTGGGATTAAGTAATCGCCATAAGTCATTTACACCTGTAATCTTCGACCAATCCTTTAATGCATTAGATGAATTCTTTTGTTCGCTGGAAAAGGCGAGGTAAGATTTGTCCATCCTTGGGTTCCAGATGGCATTAAAATCCGCACCTATTATAAATGAGTAATTGTAAATGAGTAATCGTTCCTTTCCTTTAAGTGTGATAACATGTGTGTTTAATAATATTTTCCCATTCAGTTAACCCTTTCCCTGTGGGGAAGTTACAGACCTGGTGCATTATAATTAAAGCCTTTTGAGGTATTATTCTGGCCGTATAATTAAAGCCTTTTGAGGTATTATACAGGGTGAAGACCCAGACGTGGGTGATGAGTCAAACACAGTGAAGTATATTATCCCTGATATTAACCCAGAGGTGGGTGTATAATATACGTGTTGATGAGGTATTGAGTTACGCACAGGAGCTATAGTAGGACTTCAGTCCATTCGACCACTCCTACTAAATAATTGTAACTGAACAGTACAATTAATATAAAGACTTCAATGGGGTTCTGTGTGCGTGTCCATTCCTGTGCCCAGTATTAACTATTTTGGTGTGGGTAACGTTAATATAATTAACCCTTTCCTATTCCACCTTTCCCTCTTCATTGTAAGGTTTCTAGGGTCATTGAGGGAGGGTACTGCTTGCGGGGGGAACTCAGAGTATTTAATTACAATTCAGTCACGAGGTGTGGGAGGGTTTAAGGAGCAACTGGGGGGAGTGGGAGCGTGTTGGGGAGTACTGCGGACCGCCCTGCTGCAGGGAAGGAAGACCAGAGTACCAGACCAGGTTGGTAAATCCCGGGCCCCATCCACTCACACTACCAGCCTCCAGTCGACGCCCCAGGCCCAAAGACGAGGGTGCAGTCAGACAGAGTTCTACTGTGTCCAGCTACCTCGTGACTGCCAGCAACCGTTCCCACGAAGCAGGGATAATCCACCCTGCTACATTTGCAAAGAGACGCATGCACACACACAGACAGATTTCTTCCTTTATAGTTAGTATCACATGTGAAACCATGCTATCACATTTAATTACCTAGCTCATGTGAAGGTATGATATGATGATCACACGTGCTAACATATGGACGCAAAGTTTAACATGTGATACCATCAAAATTACACATGTGAAATTATGTAAGCAGAGCACACACAAAATCACGTACATCATATGAGTCAAATGAAAATAATATGTGAAATTCATGGGGCATTTCTGTCAGGGTGAAACTGTTTTAAAGTCGCCTGGTGGTGAGGCACAAAGAATGACAGTCTGAAAGAGGGACCACTGGATTTGATACTAGTTATTGAACATACACTTGAGTGAATACTCCTCAAACTGTATAAGACTAGAGAATAATACTTTTTTTTACACTGTAGATGCCGTGGGAAAAGCAGTTTGGACAAAACATAAACACACTTTAAAGGTCACTAATAATCATCTTAAGATATCTTAAGACATCATCAGTAAGATATTCGATTGTTTGGAATGAGAGCCATGATGTAGAATCAAACCAACTTCAATTTAGCATTTTCTTTATTTTAATTTATTTGAATTAAGACAGTTTTTTTACTTGGTTTGAGTCGACATGGTTCTCACTCCAAAAAACCGAATAGCTTAATGATATGACCTTTTAATGCACTGACCAGTCTTTTGAGGCTAGAGATCTGAGTATAATATTGGATTACAACGTGCAAATGAAGTCACACTCTCTTGGCAGTGTGTTGTCTCGTGTACATCAGGGTGGTATTTATTACCCCCAGCAGCTCTGGAGATATCTCTAGTCTAGGGTGCTGTGACCTGAGCTGAGAAGGGAGGGAAATTGACGGAGAGGCAATTGTGTGTGAATGCGCTATGAGAACATGCAGCCCGCCTATCACTCAGGCCTTTTAAGCAGCTGACATTTGCTGACATTTTGTGGCCGGCATAAAAACAACACAGAGATCTGGCGAGGGGTATAATGAAGCCACAGACGCAGACTGTGTTAAGTGTTTATGAATGGCCGGAGTTATGGCATCGCTGTTCCTCCGTTTACCCCGGGCTTTGTGATGCTGGTGTTTGGGTCCAGTGGGAATTGCAGGTGACAACAAGTAAATGTGGTAGAAATAAAACAAAAAGGTTCTTTGATTGATTGATTGAAAACTTTATTAACAGATTGCAGAATGGGTACAGTACAGTACAGCTCAATACACACAATTGTTAAGGGGATGCAGACCAGAGAAAGACTGTCGTCTTGTTTACATCAGGGTCCCCCATTTTCAATTCATCAGGTACAGGTTCACTGTGTACCTTCACTGTCTCCCTCCTGTTATGGCAGCGGTAGCTGAACCCAATAGCAGAGACACAGGGAGAGAGAGAGTGGATTGATTGATTGATTGATTGATTGATTGATTAAAAACTTTATTAACAGATTGCAGAATGGGTACAATACAGTACAGCTCAATACACACAATTGTTAAGGGGATGCAGACCAGAGAAAGACTTTCGTCTTGTTTACATCAGGGTCCCCCATTTTCAATTCATCAGGACATATATGACATACATGACATACAGATATACAGTACTGCTACATCTATACATTTATGACATACCAGATTTGCAAATACAGTACTGTTTGTGATACAAAAAGAGTCCAGAAAAGAGTATATACATTTGACATAAAAACTGTACATTGGGGGAGTTCGGGTAGGTGGGGTGGGTGGGGGGGGGGGGGGCTGTACATTGGAGGTGGTTCGGTGGGTGGGGGGGGGGGGGGTTGGGCAGGAGGGGGGGGGGGGGGGGTTGGGCAGGAGGGGTGGGGGGGGGAACACTGTACAACTGTACAAGCAAAACTGTACATTGAAATATTGACAACCATACTTGGTCATTTACTGTACATTGGAGGGGGTTGGGTTAGGACATTTACATGGGCCAGTTTCTAATTGCAGTCTCCCGTAGGTGTTCTTTGAGAGTGTTTTTGAAAGTGGGTTGTGACGTACGTGGGTTGGTCATTATCATTATTACTGTATTTGGAAGACCATGTGAACATTAGATTAGTATCGTTTGTATGTGTGTGTGTGTGTGTGTGAACATGAGAGCTAATGATATCTCTTCTTCTCTTCCTGTCAGGTGCTGCCCGTCCCTATACTGAAGGGTGCTGATTGCCTAATGAAGGACAGCTGATGGCAATCACATCAAGAGGGGCGGGTGCACAAGTAGCTGACAGCACACACACACGGGAGTCTCGTTGCTGGAGTCACTTGCCTTATGGTAGAGTGGGGAGGCTGCTGTCTCGCCTATCTATGGCCTAAGCACAACACTGTGTGGCACGGTGCCATCTTATTTACATGGAGTGTGGGTTAGACTCCACAGCTGTGGTGGCCTGGGATGGGCCCAAGGTAGTATCGTGACTACTAAGTGTTTGTTTGAGTTTTCTTATATGTATGTCTTGTTTGTCCTCCCATACCTTTTTCCCTTTGTGTGTGTTATGGGTTGAAATCCCCACTGACAACATCCCTTTTCCCTTTGGGAAAAGGCCGTGGGTTGGAAGCCCCACATTGCAATAAACATAATTTACCATTTGAAAAACGTCTTTGTTTACTATCTGCCTACCCGGGACTGTTTGAAAAGCATTTTTCTACTGAGGGGGTTGTTTCTGCTCATGTACCACCTGCCCAGTTACTATCTTGTATGGTCGATAGACCTCTGTACATGACATGGGTAGTGATTCACATTCCTTTACAGCTTTGGGTAGGGCGTTCCACATTGATGTGGCATAATTGCGAAACGTGTTTAGTCCCTTGTTTGAGCCGAATCTGGGTTTAACATGATTTGTGGAGCTCCCTCTAGTGTTGTGATCGTGGTATTCACTGACCTTTGGGAAGTATTTTGACAGCGTTTTAGGGTTGTTTATTCCCAATAGGTACCATGCGATAATATAAACAACACAGAATATCAGATAGTGCGAGCAGGAGCACTCCTCGTTCACCACGGGAACATCCGGGCAGGCGGTGTCTCGATAGACAGCGTAGGCCGGCAGTGGATGGTCCTGGGCACAGGGAGAACAAAGGTTAGAGAAAGGTAGGCAGTTTAGGAAAGAGCCGCAAGGTAGGATACGTCCTCGTACCTAGGTTGGTTTAGTAACACTCGGACGAGGAGTAGCAGGATCCGTAGAGAGTATATCGGGGCTGCTGATGAGCGGATCACTCTCAGCGGCGCCGATTGATGCTGAGGTAGGAAGCTGCCCATGTAAGGGCACGGAAGGAGGGGGAGAGAGGTAGGCCCAGGCCGTGATTGTGACAGGACCCCCCCTCTACGGGCGCCTCCTGGCGACCCTCCAGGCATGTCAGGGTTGGCCCGATGGAAGTCCCGGATGAGGGCAGGATCCAGGATCAGCTAGCGGGAGACCCAGCTGGCAGGAGACCCAGCTGCACTCCTCCAGGCCATAGCCCTCATAGTCCACCAGGTACTGAAAGCCGCGGCCGCGACGACGCACCTCCAGCAACCTCCGGACGGTGTAGACAGGATGGTTGTCAGCGATGATCAGCGGAGGGGGAGGTTCCGGAGCTGGAGGGGACAGAGGTCTGGAGACCACCGGCTTCAACTGGGACACATGAAATGAGGGGTGAATGCGTATATGAGACGGAAGCTTAAGTCTGACGACTGAGGGGTTAATGACAGACAGAACTTCGTAGGGACCAACAACGGGAAACTGATTTTAGTGGAAGGTCTTGGGACGAGAGCCAAACCATCTGACCTGGTTGATAGTCGGGAGCCGGGGTCCTGTGGCGGTCGGCAAAACGGCGATTCCGGTCAGCGGAGCGGAGCAGCGCGGCCCTGGTGTCCTTCCATATCCTCCTACAGCAGCCAAGGTGCGCCTGAACTGAGAGGACGGAAATCTCCTCCTCCTGAGTAGGAAACAGTGGGGGCTGGTAGCCCAGAGAAGACTCGAAAAGAGACTGACCTGTGGCAGTGGAGGACAGGGAGTTGTGAGCGTACTCGATCCATGGTAGGAAGTCACTCCAGCCAGAGGGGTCCCGGGTCGTGACGCAGCGGAGGGCGGACCCCAGGTCCTGGTTGGCCTGCTCCGACTGGCCATTGCTCTGCGGGTGGTACCTGGAGGAGAGGCTGACTTTGGCCCCCAGGGCTCGGCAGAAGGCCTTCCAGACCTGGGAGATTAATTGAGGCCCTCTGTCGGAGACGATGTCTACCGGGATCCCGTGGAGGCGGAAGACGTGAAGCACCAGCAGGGCCGCAGTCTCTGAAGCAGAGGGAAGTTTGGGGAGAGCGACAAAGTGAATGGCCTTCTAGAATCGACTATGGTCAGTATGACAGTGTTACTGTGTGAGGAGCGCAGGCCGGTGACGAAGTCCAGGGCGACATGTGACCAGGGCCGGCCAGGAACAGGCAGTGGACGGAGGAGCCCGGCAGGCGGTCAGTGGGAGGACTTCCCATGAGCACAGACGGTGCAGGCAAGGATGAAGGCACGGGTGTCTTTCCTCATAGAGGGCCACCAGAAGTGCCGCTTCAGCAGTGACAGGGTACGGTCGACCCCAGGATGACAGGCGAACCGGGAGGTATGGATCCACTGGAGCACCTGGGAGCGGACAAGTTCGGGGACAAAAAGCTAGTTAGGTGGGCCGTTACCTGGATCCGGCTGAGTGAGCTGGGCTGCCCTGACGACGGACTGGATCTCCCAGGTGGCGGAAGCCAAGCAGGTGGGGGGAAGGATGGTGTCGGGGTGAGGAGGCCCTTCCTCAGGGACAAACTGCCGGGAAAGGGCATCTGGCTTGACGTTCTTGGAGCCGGGGCAGTAGGTCAGGGTGAAGTTGAACCGACCGAAGAAGAGCGCCCAATGGGCCTGGCGGGAGTTCAGGCGTTTGGCTGTCTGGATGTATGAGAGGTTCTTGTGGTCAGTCCAAACAAGGAAGGGGATCTCAGAACCCTCCAGCAAGTGCCTCCACTCCTCCAAGGCCAGCTTGACCGCCAGGAGCTCCTGGTTCCCAATGTCATAATTGACCTCCGCCGGGGTCAGGCGGCAAGAGAGGAAGGCGCAGGGGTGAAGCCTCTGGTCATGGGCGGAGCTCTGGGAGAGGACCACTCCCACCCTGGTGTTGGAGGCGCCCACTTCTACCACAAACTGGCGGGACGTGTCCGGCTGGACAAGGATGGGCGTGGAGGTGAAGCGCCTACACAGCTCCGAGAAGGCGGAGTCCACCTTAGTGGACCAGACGAAGGGCATGGAGGGCGACGTGAGTTGGGTGAGAGGCGCGGCGACCCAACTGTAGTCCCTGATGAAGCGCCGGTAGAAGTTCGCAAAGCCCAGGTAGCGTTGGAGCTGCTTCACATTGGTGGGCCTGGGCCAGTCCAACACCGCTTTGATCTTCTCAGGGTCCACCCGGATCTGGCCACTCTCAATTATGTAGCCGAGGAACCCGATGGAGGGGACATGGAACTCACACTTCTCTGCCTTAACGAACAATTTTTTGGATGCTGGACATGCTCCTCCATCGAGCGGGGAAAAATAAGAATGTCATCCACTAGTTCTTGACCGTGATGTTATTGAGACCACGGTAGTCAATACAGGGGCGAAGGGAGCCATCTTTTTTAGACACAAAAAAGAAACCAGTGTGGACAGGAGAGGAGGAGGGGGTAATAATGCCAGAGGCTAGGGACTCGTGAACATATTTCTCCATGGACTCCCTCTCTGGGTGCGAGAGATTGAACAGGCGACTAGCGGGGTGCGGGGCTCCCGGGAGCAGGTCAATGGCACAATCGTACAGACAATGGGGTGGCAGGGAGAGGGCATGCTGTTTACTAAACATGGCCTCCAGGTCATGATATACTGGGGGAATAGTGGAAAGGTCAATGGGTTTGTTAGAAGCGTGAGAATCGGCGACCTCCAGTGGTGGCCGAGCAGACTGTAAGCAGGCGGCGTGGCAGTGAGTGCTCCAACTGGTGACCGAACCACTAGGCCAGTTTATGATGGCGTTGTGTAGTTTTAGCCAAGGCATGCCGAGCACAATGGGATTATTGGAGGAACTAATAACGTAAAAACGAATATCCTCGCTGTGATTACCCGAGAGTAACAGGCGGAGCGGCTTGGTGTGGTGAGTTATCCGCGTGAGCCGCCTCCCATTCAGCCCCTGGGCGTCGCGGGGAACAATGCGGAAGCGGGAGACCAAGCCGGCGTCTATGAGGTTTTCGTCAGCGCCCGAATCAACTAGAGCGGACAGGGGAAGTGACTGTTCACCCCAACACAGGGTGGCACAGAATTGCATATTAGTTCCGGAGCTGGGGGAGTCTTTCTGGCTCGAGCAGGCGCCCAGTGTTACTGCCGAGCCCCGGCGTTTGGGGAGACACGAGACCGGTCGAGTTCCATTGGTTCGGGGTCATAACGCTCTGGGCCGGAGCGAGCAGCGCGCATGGGAGAGGTAGAGCAAGGTGATTTGGACAACGACGTGTGGGTACCGCTTGCCCTCTCATGGCGGCGTTCGCGAAGACGTGTGTCCAAATCCCTGGCTAATTCAATTAATTTGTCCGAGGAGTCTGGTTTCTCTTTGCCAGCCAACTCGTCTTTGAGAATGTCGCTGAGGCCCAGACGGAATACCCCTTTTAACGCGACGTCACCCCACCCAGAGCCCGCTGCCAGGATACGAATGTCAATTGCGTATACACTAATGCTTAATTTTCCATCTAAAATTCAAACTTCTGAAATATGTACTGTATATCTCAAGCTTTGAATACTGTTCTTTTTGTGTCTCCGTCTCTTTTTTCTCTTACTGCTGTACTGTGTTGTGGGTGTGAGCCATGATGACCAACCCTGCTGAGCTGCCTACCTGCTCCTGGAGGTCATTGCCTTGGAGAACAGGTGGGCACAACTTGATTGGGCGAGTCAGCACTTCCCCGCACCATGTGGAGCAGGATGTGCTCTCACGCCAAATAGCTCTGGTGACCTGCCCACACTGCGCATATATGACTTCTGTATGTTCAGATGAGTGAGAATATTGGTTAACCGTTAAGATATACAGCTATGACATATGAAAGCATAACTCTTCATGACGCCAATAGAAATCTGGCCGATCATGGCTGTTGGCTACAGTACATACAGTTATTCTATAGGGCATTTATAAAGAAACACATGTCTTATAGTGAATTATGTATATCCTTATGATACTACATGTAGATGTATGCCTTGAAAAGTGTTGCCAGAATATCTGTTAAATATACTATAATACGGTACATACATCAGATTAGAATAATCACTCAGTAGCTTGTTATATTTATATACCGGTATATATATATTTTACATTGAATTACTTAACTTGGATGCAAATTTAATTTCATTGTACTGTACTTGTGCTGTACCATCACAATACATCTTTATCAATCTAATAACTGTTTTTAAGAGACACAGTTCCGTCTTTAGAAAGCAAATGTGTGTGCCACTTAAATTGGTATTTTTTCACCATATAAGCATGGGTGAATATTCAACATTATTATAGGGGAACCTTGCCCATTGGTCTGCAAATTAATTAGGATAAAGATGGAATTTGGGTACTCTGTAGATAGTGTTGGTTGCTATGGTAAAAGAACAGAGGTGCTCTGCCATGAAGATGTGTGAGAAACCAGGGTTGTTCATTTATTACCAGTGCCCCTCAATCGGAAATTGTTCTAATACAAATGCATTCCCTGACAACATTCCCTGGCATGCGAATACGTCTCTGATCTGGATAGGAGGCTGTATAGAGAGAGACACAACATCCGCCCCAAAAAACTGGGTGAGGGTGGTGGTCGGCTATCACTCGCAAACATACATTTCCATATTCACCTCATTATCATTGGATTTGCAGAAAAAGATCAAAGGAACCCTTCTAAGCTCTGAGTCCCACACGGACGGAGCCCCGTCTGCTATAGGTTAGATTCAACAGCAATCGCCTATTGAAACTTTCTCATTCATTTTCGTCAGAGGTTTAATTAATTCTAAAATTGGCCTCTTAAATTGGCCTCTTGTGAGCCTGTCGTGGTCCAGTACAATGAGTACAATACCGAGAAACATGATTACATCTTGGCTTGGTATCTCTTCATTTGATCCTTTCACCCTCCGCATGGGAGATGAGGCGTGTGTTCACGGGAACAAGGATATAGGGTCCTACTGTGGCAGCTCGACATTTGAAAGAAGAAATAATTGAGCAATCTTCTAAGAGAGAGAGAGAGAGAGAGAGAGAGAGAGAGAGAGAGAGAGAGAGAGAGAGAGAGAGAGAGAGAGAGAGAGAGAGAGAGAGAGAGAGAGAGAGAGAGAGAGAGAGGGGGGGGGGGTAATCAACCTTGGCCTTGGGATATGATTTGATACCTTGTAGAAGGGAACGTGTCCACCTGATCATCGTGGTTATAGTATAGTGGAATGGTCACATTTCATCTCTCTACATCAAATATAAAATGTGACTTTTGCATTTGGTGAAAGATGGAATTTGGTACTCTGATTTAAACAGCGTTAGATAGTGTTTGTGTATATAGTAAAAACAAACCAAAAAAAGGTGCTCTATGCTATATGGTGGTTTATTGGCATCGGTGTGCTGATCTACGGAACTCGTTCCTACGACAGCAGCACACCACCATAGAGTGTGTATGTGTGTGTGTGGGTGTGTGTAGTGCAGGGATAGGGGGTGCTGCTGCCTCAAAAGCCTTTGAAGCCTTGAAAGTAGCTAAAAGTCTTTTTGATCTGATAATGCATTGAATTTGAATTGGCATATGAATATAAACATCCCGATGATTATGAGCAGAATTTCACATAGAGTTATGTCCCCTGGATAGTCTTTGCATCCCATGTTTGTCAGATTTGCATTTGTGAGGGATTTAACCTGTTCCACCCCAGGTGAAAATCTGCATAAAATGTATACCTAGGTAAATGGAATATTGCTCCACTTCTACAAGGGCTATTTGCATATTCTTGGTATCTAGGAACATCTATGGACCTCAGTGAATGTATTCTCAGTGTCAGAAATATTGTGTCTATTACTAGGCTTGCTTAAATTGTGATGAAACAAAGGAAAATATGAATTATGATTTTTCTTTTCATATTTGACAGTGAATAACACCATGATAATAATGACCAGACTTAAAAAAACTGCCACTGACCTCGTCCAGTACCCTCTTGAGATCATGTGTACAAAAGATCTAAGGAAATTAATAAAGGGAAGATGATAAAACCAAAGGTTCTGTATATACAGTACTGAATTCTCCCATCCGGACCAATGCAATTTGAAATATTATTATAGAATATAGAATATTTGCTTATACATTACCTTATTATAGCCAATTCGCACATTTATATATATATATATATATATATATATATATATATATATATATATATATATATATATATATATATATATATATATATATATATATATATATATATATATATAATATATATAGTGACAGTATATATATATATATACATATATATATATATATATATATGTATATATATATATATATACATATAGTATCTTTCAACTGCCCGAGTTCAATTTGGACAGATAACAGATAATAATATCTACTGTAATCGACTGTACTTTTTTTTTCTTTCTCATAGTGCAAGCATTTTGATACTAATTTCAGATCTAGTTGTTCCTATATGCTAACAATATGGAGGAGAAACTAACTGCGTTTCAATATTTGTCAAATCGTTACCTTTTGTGGCTTATTATCAAGAATAATAACATTTATTGACATATTCCATAATTCAACTCAGAACTTTGAACCCCCATAGAACTTGAAATGTAGTTTGAAAAAATGTCAACGCTCATCGACAGCCCTGAGTGCCCTCGACAAAATGGCAGCAAAAAAACTACAATTTGCGTTTTTTTTATATTTCCAAAATGGTCGCCGGCTCGGATAGACTTCTTCAAAATGAGAAGGTAAAACCTTATTATGACACTTTTAACCTATTGCTAACCTATTGCCAACCTAACGTTTTACATTCTACATGCTTTTGTGACATAGTAGTGATGTTACTTGAAAACGGTTGATTTTAAAATCACAAATTATTTTCATAACTCATAAAAATATGCCTATATGATCATAATGTCAAAAGGGGTCGGTACCGACCCCGTGGGGGGGAACAGGTTTTAATAGATTAATAGTAGAAGAAGAAGAAGAAGAAGAAGAAGAAGAAGAAGAAGAAGAAGAAGAAGAAGAAGAAGAAGAAGAAGAAGAAGAAGAAGAAGAAGAAGAAGAAGAAGAAGAAGAAGAAGAAGAAGAAGAAGAAGAAGAAGAAGAAGAAGAAGAAAAATAAGGCAAAGAATAATAAGAAGAAGAAGTGATCATCGTTTTTTTCTAGCCACAACCAGCAAGATTGGCTGGCTGATGACCCAAAGTATGTCATCATGGTCAAGTAAAATGATGAGTAGACAATGCTCACTCAGAGAACATGCTTCTATAGCGTGTATACTTTCTCTGTGCAGTGTCCAAAGGAACTCTATGTATAAAGTGCAGAGTGCACTCTGTGTTTATACAGAGTTATGGTCCAGTGAAACCCTTATTGCACACTTTTTATTCACTGATGAAGATGAATCACTATGAAGCCTGATGTGACTGAAGGTGGCATTTTATTCATACAACAGTCTTGTAAAACAGGTTTTTTATTTAGGTGCGCGCCTCTGTAATTACTAACACATTTCAGAGAATAGATAGACATTTATCAGGGTATGATCTATCAAAGGAACTCAGGAATTATAATTTTGTGGTATAATGATTTGTGGATTTCAGGACCATGGACAACACCGTTGTCCAGTAATGGCATTCAGTCCTTTGGGTTTCAAAACAATCTTGACTTGGATAAATTCTTCCCCACCACTTTTGATCCACACAGAATGCCTCCTATAGAAAAAGCCTGTACACCTGTACATTTGAGAAAAAAGCTGTACTTTCTCCTGAAAGAAAATCATTTCAGCCTGACCGACATGTTCAGCCCTCATACAAGAGTGCTTTACAGCATTTTTTATAAAACATCAGTAAAAATACAATAAGAAGAAACATTTGAAGAAATTAATAAAACATAATAAAGTTGCTAAAACAACAGAATAGACAACCAAAAACTAAAATACATAAACAGACAGGGCTACAGGTGTTTAAAAAGCCTGCCTGTATGGGGCGGTCAGGTGGCGTAGTGGAGATTGCGTTCATCACCAACGCCGGAGACGCTGGATTGTTCGAATCCAGCTCCCGGCGTTGTCACCAGCTTGGCTGGCCGTTCACACTAATACAATTGGCAGTATTAGAGGGTGGGAAAGCTGGAGGGGTGGGTCCGGGTCGTTGTAAACAGCGACTCCTACAGTTTGGTCGGGGCGCCTGCTCAGCGCGGATAGGATCTAAGGGGGGTAGTGTGATCCTTCCACACGTTACACCCTCTCAGTGAGAGTCCGCGCTGCCAGGTGAAAAGAAGCGGTTGATTGGCTGGACGTGTGTCGGAGGAAGCACGTGATAGCCTCCACTCTCCCAGACCGACTGTGGGGGGTAAGTGCGCAGCGACCAGGAAGGGGATTGGGAATTGGCATAACGACTAACATTGGGATGGGAGAAAATCGGAGGAAAAAGGAGGGGAAAAAATATCATTATACAACGGCATGCAAATTTCTCGATTCTGATTGGCCATTCACACGTCTTTATTGGCAACAATCCACGGTCCTGGGCTCAGGACCCGCCCACAACCGAATCACATAACCCTCCCCGGCTCACTCCGGGAGAAAACAAGATCGCGGACAACAAATGGTTATGTTGAAAGCACCATAACGACTAAATATGAAGCGATTCTGTCAAGGGGAATGTGTTAGTCCTTTAAACAATGTTGGATGATGTAATTGATGGGTCTTGACTCAATCTAGAACAAAAGAAAAATCGCGGATTGATTGATAGATTAATTGATTGATTTAAATTTCTTCCTTCCTACTTTCTACTGACTGCAGCGTTCTCTCTCACACACTGTCCGACGCTGGCGTACCCACAAACACACACACACACATACACACACACACACACACACACACACACACACACACACACATACACACACACACGCACACACACACTGTGACACACACACACACACACACACACACACGCACACACACACACACACCCTCCTGTCTGCAACAGCGGGGGAGTCAGACTGAGAGAGAAGCAGCGCTGTTTTAAGTGAGCATGGTCTATTGAATTGATTGATTGGTTGATTGCTAATTTTATTACTGTACCCCTGGTTTCCAACTGGTTAAGTTTAGGCTAAAAGAAATAAATAAAAAAATAGGGCGAAGAAAACGTTTTTTTCCTATAGGGCAAAGAAAACGTTTTAATTTGTTTTACCTACTTTATATTCTGCATCTGGTAATAAAATTTTCAATCAATCATTCCAATAATACACAGTTGGATGTGTTAGTTGGTTGGATGCACTTCAAGCTGCTTCCACATGAGGCAACTTCTCTCAATCATTCCAATAATACACAGTTGGATGTGTTAGTTTGGTTGGATGCACTTCAAGCTGCTTCCACATGGAGTTGTGGGAACTACTTTTTCTGGCGGATGGTTTTTTCAATAAATCTTCGATTAATGTGTGTTTATTGTATAGAAATAAGGTTGGATGAATCTGGCAGTTGTATAAAAGCTTTACACCACGTGCAGTCGTGATTTGTGACCAATAAACCATGCCTAGGGGGGTCTAACGACCCTCGGCTGCGCCTCGGGCCTAACAACCACCCCTAGGCATGGTTTATTGGTCACAAACCACTCCTGCGTGTGATGTAATGCTTAAATACATTTAAAAGAAAATAAAAAACCTGCCTGTAGAAGTACGTTTTTAGCTGCTTTTTAAAAATGAGCTCTGAGGGAGTGGTTTTTAGGTTTAGAGGGAGGACGTTCCAGAGCCTTGGGGCAGTCACCGCAAAAGCTCGGTCCCCATTTGTTTTGAGTCTGGTCGTGGGCACCACCAGGAGCTCCTGATCGGATGCCCGCAGTGACCGGCTGGAGGAAAGTGGATGGCTGAGCTCGCTAATGTAGGGGGGTGGGGGGGGGGGGCTTGCCAATGGAAGGCTCTGTAGGTGAACACCAGGACCGGTGCAGGGAAGCAAGTATGGGGGTGATGTGACATGATTTTTTTGACCTAGTGAGTAGCCTGGCAGCAGCATTTTGGACCAACTGAAGTTGATCCACAGATTTATTATTTAGACAGATGAAGAGTGAGTTGCAGTAGTCAAGTCTGGATGAAATAAAGACGTGTACAGACATTTCTAGTTCATTGTGAGATATAGACCGGAGTTTCGCAATGTTTCTCAGATGGAAGAAACAGGTGCGAGTCAGAGTTTTGACATGTTTGTCCAAATTCATAGCCTGTTCATAACCCAGAGGTTTCTTAAATGGGGGCGCACATTTCCTTTGAGGGACCCCATGTGCGAGGCTACTCTTGAGGCAATGCTTTCCGATGCTACAATCAGGACTTGTGTTTTTGCCGTGTTTAATTGAAGAAAATTGCTACCCATCCAATTTTCAATGGCAGACAGACACTGACATATTTGGATGTCATCCGCATAGCAGTGGTAGGAGATGCCCTTAAATGTGCTTATGAGAAGGCCTAGGGGGAGCATGTAGAGGGCAAACAGGATTGGCGCTAGCACAGATCCCTGTGGTATGCCACACAAGAGGGGTGAAGGGTCTGATTTAAAAGGGCCAGCAGATACAGCGAAGCTTCTCTCCTTAAGTTAGGAGGCAAACCAACTTAGGGCGCTCCCAGTGAGGCCCACCCACTCCCTGAGCCTGTCTAACAGGATACCGTGGTCTACCGTGTCAAACTGGGACAGAGCCAAAGACTAGTGACTTGTTGATGATGGTTACTAAACTAGGGCCAACAGAACTGAAAACCTCCTTGAGCATGGATGTGGGTAAAATATCTAGGGGGCTTGTGGAGGATTTCATTGAGCTCACTGTGTCTATTAGGTCTGTCAGGGAGACAGGCAAAACACTGCTCAGGGACGATTGGGTAACTGGACAGAGAGGAAGGAGGGAGGGAGGGGGTTGGGGTGATGTTTGCACTTACATCAGCAACTTTGTTTACAAAAAACTAAAGAAAACTGTTACAGTCATCATTTGAACAAATGGCTGCAGAGGGGGCTGACAATTGAGTTTATGGTATTAAATAACTGTCATGGTTTTTGCCTTATTTCAACTTTCTGTGAGGGACAGCTGTCTATTTTTGCTTTATTTCACCTCTCTGTGAGGGATAGCTGTCAATCCCTGTTCCCTGTGGTTAATTGCCTCATGGGTCGGCAAGTGTGTGGGCTTGATTGCACCTGATGCAGTCCAGCTGTGCCTATGGCCATGTGGAGTCTATTTAAGTTTGGAGATCGCAGTGTCAACTGCTTTTTCATTTCCTAGTGTAACTGAGGGGTTACAAAACCCTGACTGTATTAAAGATTGTGATAGATTAAACCACTGCTAGTTATGTACTTAGTATTACTGGCCAGACAGTACATCTAAATATGGCAGACACTCATAATAACACGGCACTGACAAAGAAATATCATTGAGGGTATTTATTATTATGCAGTAAATGTACAGATATGAGAATTAGGGTCGCGCTTGTATGGCGAAGAATATGCATAAGTCAGTCAGTAGCAGAAGTCAGTGGGAATAGAATAATTCCTACGATGGGGTACTAGGCTAACGCCGCCTGGCGTAGGATGGCAATTATAGGGGGAAACGCTGGTACCGCTGGAGACAAGGGGGTTCCTCCCCGAGATGTAAGCTCTGGAGGAGAGATGAATGTTCGGATACTCAGTCTGATCAATTGAAGAAGAAGGGGGTTCACGTACAGAATCCAGTCCTTATAATCCAAAGCTCAGCATCAAAAACAATAACTGTATCCAATTGCACGATAGCAATGATGATAGCCAGCTAGCCTCGGTCCATGAGGCCAGCCCGAATGTAGATCCTCAAGGTGGTTAAATCCAAACGACAGTGGAGATTAACGATGCTCTTCTCCAAGGGTACGTTCCACAATCAATATAATCCAACCAATACTGGTTCTGCAATCGCCGCCGTCGGTTCCCATGTGCACATGTCCAGTAGGTTCTCCGACTAGGCCTCCTCGTGTGCTGGCACCAATGTATTTAGTCCACGCGCACTGGCTAAGGTCCACTAGCTAAACGAAGAAGAAGAAGAAGAAGAAGAAGAAGAAGAAGAAGAAGAAGAAGAAGAAGAAGAAGAAGAAGAAGAAGAAGAAGAAGAAGAAGAAGAAGAAGAAGAAGAAGAAGAAGAAGAAGAAGAAGAAGAAGAAGAAGAAAAATAAGGCAAAGAATAATAAGAAGAAGAAGTGATCATCGTTTTTTTCTAGCCACAACCAGCAAGATTGGCTGGCTGATGACCCAAAGTATGTCATCATGGTCAAGTAAAATGATGAGTAGACAATGCTCACTCAGAGAACATGCTTCTATAGCGTGTATACTTTCTCTGTGCAGTGTCCAAAGGAACTCTATGTATAAAGTGCAGAGTGCACTCTGTGTTTATACAGAGTTATGGTCCAGTGAAACCCTTATTGCACACTTTTTATTCACTGATGAAGATGAATCACTATGAAGCCTGATGTGACTGAAGGTGGCATTTTATTCATACAACAGTCTTGTAAAACAGGTTTTTTATTTAGGTGCGCGCCTCTGTAATTACTAACACATTTCAGAGAATAGATAGACATTTATCAGGGTATGATCTATCAAAGGAACTCAGGAATTATAATTTTGTGGTATAATGATTTGTGGATTTCAGGACCATGGACAACACCGTTGTCCAGTAATGGCATTCAGTCCTTTGGGTTTCAAAACAATCTTGACTTGGATAAATTCTTCCCCACCACTTTTGATCCACACATAGAATGCCTCCTATAGAAAAAGCCTGTACACCTGTACATTTGAGAAAAAAGCTGTACTTTCTCCTGAAAGAAAATCATTTCAGCCTGACCGACATGTTCAGCCCTCATACAAGAGTGCTTTACAGCATTTTTTATAAAACATCAGTAAAAATACAATAAGAAGAAACATTTGAAGAAATTAATAAAACATAATAAAGTTGCTAAAACAACAGAATAGACAACCAAAAACTAAAATACATAAACAGACAGGGCTACAGGTGTTTAAAAAGCCTGCCTGTATGGGGCGGTCAGGTGGCGTAGTGGAGATTGCGTTCATCACCAACGCCGGAGACGCTGGATTGTTCGAATCCAGCTCCCGGCGTTGTCACCAGCTTGGCTGGCCGTTCACACTAATACAATTGGCAGTATTAGAGGGTGGGAAAGCTGGAGGGGTGGGTCCGGGTCGTTGTAAACAGCGACTCCTACAGTTTGGTCGGGGCGCCTGCTCAGCGCGGATAGGATCTAAGGGGGGTAGTGTGATCCTTCCACACGTTACACCCTCTCAGTGAGAGTCCGCGCTGCCAGGTGAAAAGAAGCGGTTGATTGGCTGGACGTGTGTCGGAGGAAGCACGTGATAGCCTCCACTCTCCCAGACCGACTGTGGGGGGTAAGTGCGCAGCGACCAGGAAGGGGATTGGGAATTGGCATAACGACTAACATTGGGATGGGAGAAAATCGGAGGAAAAAGGAGGGGAAAAAATATCATTATACAACGGCATGCAAATTTCTCGATTCTGATTGGCCATTCACACGTCTTTATTGGCAACAATCCACGGTCCTGGGCTCAGGACCCGCCCACAACCGAATCACATAACCCTCCCCGGCTCACTCCGGGAGAAAACAAGATCGCGGACAACAAATGGTTATGTTGAAAGCACCATAACGACTAAATATGAAGCGATTCTGTCAAGGGGAATGTGTTAGTCCTTTAAACAATGTTGGATGATGTAATTGATGGGTCTTGACTCAATCTAGAACAAAAGAAAAATCGCGGATTGATTGATAGATTAATTGATTGATTTAAATTTCTTCCTTCCTACTTTCTACTGACTGCAGCGTTCTCTCTCACACACTGTCCGACGCTGGCGTACCCACAAACACACACACACACATACACACACACACACACACACACACACACACACACACACACATACACACACACACGCACACACACACTGTGACACACACACACACACACACACACACACGCACACACACACACACACCCTCCTGTCTGCAACAGCGGGGGAGTCAGACTGAGAGAGAAGCAGCGCTGTTTTAAGTGAGCATGGTCTATTGAATTGATTGATTGGTTGATTGCTAATTTTATTACTGTACCCCTGGTTTCCAACTGGTTAAGTTTAGGCTAAAAGAAATAAATAAAAAAATAGGGCGAAGAAAACGTTTTTTTCCTATAGGGCAAAGAAAACGTTTTAATTTGTTTTACCTACTTTATATTCTGCATCTGGTAATAAAATTTTCAATCAATCATTCCAATAATACACAGTTGGATGTGTTAGTTGGTTGGATGCACTTCAAGCTGCTTCCACATGAGGCAACTTCTCTCAATCATTCCAATAATACACAGTTGGATGTGTTAGTTTGGTTGGATGCACTTCAAGCTGCTTCCACATGGAGTTGTGGGAACTACTTTTTCTGGCGGATGGTTTTTTCAATAAATCTTCGATTAATGTGTGTTTATTGTATAGAAATAAGGTTGGATGAATCTGGCAGTTGTATAAAAGCTTTACACCACGTGCAGTCGTGATTTGTGACCAATAAACCATGCCTAGGGGGGTCTAACGACCCTCGGCTGCGCCTCGGGCCTAACAACCACCCCTAGGCATGGTTTATTGGTCACAAACCACTCCTGCGTGTGATGTAATGCTTAAATACATTTAAAAGAAAATAAAAAACCTGCCTGTAGAAGTACGTTTTTAGCTGCTTTTTAAAAATGAGCTCTGAGGGAGTGGTTTTTAGGTTTAGAGGGAGGACGTTCCAGAGCCTTGGGGCAGTCACCGCAAAAGCTCGGTCCCCATTTGTTTTGAGTCTGGTCGTGGGCACCACCAGGAGCTCCTGATCGGATGCCCGCAGTGACCGGCTGGAGGAAAGTGGATGGCTGAGCTCGCTAATGTAGGGGGGTGGGGGGGGGGGGGCTTGCCAATGGAAGGCTCTGTAGGTGAACACCAGGACCGGTGCAGGGAAGCAAGTATGGGGGTGATGTGACATGATTTTTTTGACCTAGTGAGTAGCCTGGCAGCAGCATTTTGGACCAACTGAAGTTGATCCACAGATTTATTATTTAGACAGATGAAGAGTGAGTTGCAGTAGTCAAGTCTGGATGAAATAAAGACGTGTACAGACATTTCTAGTTCATTGTGAGATATAGACCGGAGTTTCGCAATGTTTCTCAGATGGAAGAAACAGGTGCGAGTCAGAGTTTTGACATGTTTGTCCAAATTCATAGCCTGTTCATAACCCAGAGGTTTCTTAAATGGGGGCGCACATTTCCTTTGAGGGACCCCATGTGCGAGGCTACTCTTGAGGCAATGCTTTCCGATGCTACAATCAGGACTTGTGTTTTTGCCGTGTTTAATTGAAGAAAATTGCTACCCATCCAATTTTCAATGGCAGACAGACACTGACATATTTGGATGTCATCCGCATAGCAGTGGTAGGAGATGCCCTTAAATGTGCTTATGAGAAGGCCTAGGGGGAGCATGTAGAGGGCAAACAGGATTGGCGCTAGCACAGATCCCTGTGGTATGCCACACAAGAGGGGTGAAGGGTCTGATTTAAAAGGGCCAGCAGATACAGCGAAGCTTCTCTCCTTAAGTTAGGAGGCAAACCAACTTAGGGCGCTCCCAGTGAGGCCCACCCACTCCCTGAGCCTGTCTAACAGGATACCGTGGTCTACCGTGTCAAACTGGGACAGAGCCAAAGACTAGTGACTTGTTGATGATGGTTACTAAACTAGGGCCAACAGAACTGAAAACCTCCTTGAGCATGGATGTGGGTAAAATATCTAGGGGGCTTGTGGAGGATTTCATTGAGCTCACTGTGTCTATTAGGTCTGTCAGGGAGACAGGCAAAACACTGCTCAGGGACGATTGGGTAACTGGACAGAGAGGAAGGAGGGAGGGAGGGGGTTGGGGTGATGTTTGCACTTACATCAGCAACTTTGTTTACAAAAAACTAAAGAAAACTGTTACAGTCATCATTTGAACAAATGGCTGCAGAGGGGGCTGACAATTGAGTTTATGGTATTAAATAACTGTCATGGTTTTTGCCTTATTTCAACTTTCTGTGAGGGACAGCTGTCTATTTTTGCTTTATTTCACCTCTCTGTGAGGGATAGCTGTCAATCCCTGTTCCCTGTGGTTAATTGCCTCATGGGTCGGCAAGTGTGTGGGCTTGATTGCACCTGATGCAGTCCAGCTGTGCCTATGGCCATGTGGAGTCTATTTAAGTTTGGAGATCGCAGTGTCAACTGCTTTTTCATTTCCTAGTGTAACTGAGGGGTTACAAAACCCTGACTGTATTAAAGATTGTGATAGATTAAACCACTGCTAGTTATGTACTTAGTATTACTGGCCAGACAGTACATCTAAATATGGCAGACACTCATAATAACACGGCACTGACAAAGAAATATCATTGAGGGTATTTATTATTATGCAGTAAATGTACAGATATGAGAATTAGGGTCGCGCTTGTATGGCGAAGAATATGCATAAGTCAGTCAGTAGCAGAAGTCAGTGGGAATAGAATAATTCCTACGATGGGGTACTAGGCTAACGCCGCCTGGCGTAGGATGGCAATTATAGGGGGAAACGCTGGTACCGCTGGAGACAAGGGGGTTCCTCCCCGAGATGTAAGCTCTGGAGGAGAGATGAATGTTCGGATACTCAGTCTGATCAATTGAAGAAGAAGGGGGTTCACGTACAGAATCCAGTCCTTATAATCCAAAGCTCAGCATCAAAAACAATAACTGTATCCAATTGCACGATAGCAATGATGATAGCCAGCTAGCCTCGGTCCATGAGGCCAGCCCGAATGTAGATCCTCAAGGTGGTTAAATCCAAACGACAGTGGAGATTAACGATGCTCTTCTCCAAGGGTACGTTCCACAATCAATATAATCCAACCAATACTGGTTCTGCAATCGCCGCCGTCGGTTCCCATGTGCACATGTCCAGTAGGTTCTCCGACTAGGCCTCCTCGTGTGCTGGCACCAATGTATTTAGTCCACGCGCACTGGCTAAGGTCCACTAGCTAAACGAACGAACTGCTGGGTAATGCTGCACACGAACGAACCGCTGTTGGCACGATACACAATAATTAACGACTCTTTACTTCACATTAAGCTAAGTCGGACTTGACGTTACTGCATTAAATCTGACACTTTTACTATTCACTTCGCACGTGGTTCTCAACGCTCTGTTAGACGAACTGCTTCTCACTACATTAGAATCACACTGAACTCGCTGAACAGCTACTGTTCGCACCTGCCGCCGTATATATACTTAAGTGGCTATCTAGTGCCGAACCTCAGTTCTCGTCTCGAATCAATGCGCCGTCTCCGGGCATGTTGCGACATGAACCTGACTTTGGGGGCTTGCGGTCTGGCGCCGATAGCGTCATCCAATAAGGAAAGCGAATATTACTAGGATTCAGACGCAGGCTTAAAGGGATATAACGTGTATATATAAATAATATACAAGGTATATAAAACAATAAATGTAGATTCTCAGCTTTAATCTGGCCCTTCACAACAGCCGCCTCCTAATTAGTCCGCACCTAATTAGTTAAGGGAGTCAGATTAATAGTCCAGTCAACTGCTCAATATTTGTTGTGAGGAGTAGGGCAATCTACAAAGTCAGTGGGTCATGGTCGTCATCAGGGGGGTCAGGGAGCTCTGGCAACTCTATCAGCTTCGCCAAGGGTCGGGTGTAGGTCCGCCCTTGGACTAGGACTTCTGCCGCTCTGACCTTCCCATCGGCACCAGTAATCACTTTGCTTACGCGGCCGGCCGGCCACGTAGCTCGGGGTAGTGACTGGTCTATGATCATAACGACTGCGTCCACCTTCAGGTTGTCCCTGTCCTTTACCCACTTCTGACGGGCTGGACGAGATGGTAGGTAGCTTGGGAGGAAGCGGGCCCAAGACTGCTCGATCTGTGCTTGGTTGTGTCTCCACCTCCTCCGTCCGTTCCTCTTGTTCTTTCGGTGCCCCGTCTGAGGAGGGGCCGGGTCCGGCCGCCCCCTCAAGAGGTAGTCTGGGGTGCTGGGTTCGAGGTCAACTACGTCCCTTGGAGCGCAGCTGAGGGGGGTGGAGTTCGGAACTCCCTCTTCTTGGGCCCACGGTCCTCTCACAGGCTTCTCGTCTAATGTCAATAGCCTCTCAACGGGCGGTACGGGAGAGTGGCCTGTGTCGCTCACCTTTGTGTACAGGCAGCGTGTATACGTGGGTTGGCTGGCAAGTCCGTAGAGGGGGCCCTGGAGCGTCCACTCCAGTCGGGTCTGAACCGCGACTGGGCATCCTTTGGGTCCAATGTGGGCCGCCTCGATTGGGACAATGAGGTCCGCGTGGTCGGAGCCTATGAGCAGGGTCGGTGTGGCGCCGTCGATGAGCGGTATAGGTAGTCTGCGTAGGTGCGCGTACTTCGCCATCAGCTGTGGGATGGGGTAGTTGTAGCTTGACAGACCTATGTCCTGGCTGGTAAATGCCTTAGTGATGCTGTACCACTTCTAGGGCTGCCCGACCGCTGCTATTGTGAATGAGACGTTTTTGCCCCTTATGGTCTTTAAGTCTCGCTGAATGGTACGGATTGTCATTGTTTCTTTGGTACCCCGCAGGCCCAACTGGGCTGCGGCGGAAGCGAGGAGGAGAGTCTTTTCAGACCCATCGTCGAGGACGGCGTAAGTGTCCAGGACCTTGTCCTCGTAGCTCAGGAGCACTCTGACCACTTTGATGAGCACTCGGGGGCTCCCGCTATACTTGGGGTCTATGTGGAGCACTCCTGTTGGTCGGTTGCCTTGTCGGGCTAATCTTCGCTTTTAGGCCCCGCACAGTGATGCGCGGTGAGCGGCGCCCGCCGTGTACGCCTCACGCCACTGATCAATTTCGGCGGGGTTCAGTGTCTTGTATTCGTCGCACTGCGCCAGCCAGTGTCCGCCGTCGCAGTAAGTACATGCGATCTGCCCTTCCTCTTTGGCGAGGGAGTTGTAACTCGTCGGTGGTGGCGCCGACTCGTGGTAGTACGGGTGGCACCGTGGGTCCCAGTGTTTGCTGCAACAGTCAGGACACCAGGGGGTGGTTTCAGGACTGGTTTGTGGTGACACCGCCTCGGCCTGGTACATCACCGTGACGGGCCTACTTTGGTTTCCTGGTGGACGCTTGTTGCTCTCATGCAGGACTTCTAGATGGGCGCCGTCACACTTGCCGCATCTTTTCTTCAGGCGGGACTCGGCTGCCATGTGGCCGTGCGCGCAGCGGAAGCAGCGGCGTTTGTCCTTAAGCCACTGACCTATTTCAGCGGTAGTTAGGTCTTTGAAGGCGTCGCACTGTGACAGCTGGTGTTCACTGTCACAGTACTGACAGACAGCCTTCCACTTCTCCTTGCGGGGGTTGTGGCTCGTCTGCCGTGACACAGCCTCGGCTTGGTGCATCACGGTCACAGACCGGCGGTTGTCGTTGAACCTTCTCGGTCCATCTTTAGTGTCAGAGCCACCCCACACGAACGTGTCTAATCGTAGACTGCTGACCTCCCTGGCGAGGAAATCAGCCAGGTCTAGGAGGGATGGTTCTGGGCCGTGGGGGTCACGGTTGTCTCTCTGCCGCCGAAAACGCTCTTGACGGGCTGGAGGGAGCTTCTCCAGTATCCGCTCCACGTTAGAATTTGCATATAGTTCATATCTCCCCTTCTCCTTTTGTGACCCCAGCATCCCCACAAGGGATTGTACCTTGATAGAGAGGTCATCGAGTGCTCTATTGTCTTTGGCTGGGGGGAGGCGGTCGATATCTCGTATTTCTTGGATCACGTAATCCCATATGCGTCCATAGCGCGCGTCGAGGGCCACCAGAGCATCTGAGTAGGGGGTTCTTGAGTTCGAATATGCCAGCGCTATGTTATGCGCTCTGGGCACTTTAAGATGCTTGAGGAGGATGGCATATTTATAAGACTCGTCGTGTACATCGGACATTATAGTCTCTAAACACATGCGTAGTTCCGTGTACTGTGCTCTGTCCTCACGCGTAAAGTCGGGGAACGTGGGTGTTCCAAGGTAAGATGCCATGGATGGCTGGGACACCGATACGCGTAGGGGGAGAGGCCTCCTGGGCGAGTCTCCCCGTGCGGGTGGTCGTGGGTTAGTGCTGGGTGGGTACCAGAGGCCGGGCCCCCAGGTGCTGCTCCTCGGTGCTGACTGTGCATCAAACTCACCCATGGGTTGGGTCGGTGGTTTGTAACGCAGTGACTCGGGGCTGGGGTGGTGGCTGTACTGGGCCTCCTGGTCCAAAGTAGGTTCGTGCTGGTGGGCTTGCTGTCCTTCCTCGTCCTCCGCTAGGTCCTGGAGTCTTCTAGTTAGTTTCTCGGCGACGTAGGCAGGTTCTCCCCGTTGGCTGGGTCCCGTATAGACCGGTCGGGGAGGGGGCTCGGCGAAGTAGGCAGGTTCTTCCTGTTGGCTGGGTCCCATGTAGATTTGTCGGGTAGGGGAAGGTGCCCTAGACCCGTGTCGTGATGATCTCTGGGAGCTCCGTGTGGAGGAGGGGGGGGGGGGGTCGCCCTCTGGATCAATTGTTCTATCATCTGCGCCTGCAGATGGTCTCTTTCCATCTCGCGCTGTGCATTGGCGGCGTCGCGCTGTGCATTGGCGCGGTCTCGCTGAATATTTTCTTCAGCCTGGAGGCGCCTCTCTTCCAGTCTGATGGTCATCGCTGCGTCAGCCTGGAGGCGACTCTCTTCTAGTCGGATGCGTTCGTGCTCACTCTGTTGTTGAGCTTGGAGATGTTCGCGCTCCACTGCAGACTGTTCGCGCGCACTCTGTTGTTGCGCTTGGAGGCGCTCTCGTTCCGCTGCAGAGCGTTCGCGCTCACTAAGTGTCTGTGCTTGGAGACGGTCGCGCTCACCCTGGATACGGTCTCTTTCGGTTGAAGCTGTCAGCGTGGCGATTAAGGCTTGTGCTAGTCGCTGGTCAGCCTCGCTGGGGGATGACACTGATGGAGGTGATCGGGCGCTGACAGGACTTGGTGGGGACCTGTTCTCTTGGCGCGCTCCGAGGTCCATCTCTTGAGCACTGCTTCTTGATTTCTCCCGCGCCCCGAGGTCCATCTCTTGAGCGCGGTACTCTTCTCTGGGGTGCGCGCCGAGGTCTATCTCGGGTGCGCGCTCTTGGGTCTCTTGCGTTCCGGGGTCTATCCCGGTGGCGCTTTCTTTATCCTGGGGCGCTCCGGGGTCTATCCCGGTGGCGCTGTCTTGGGGTATAGTCACGTCATGTCCCGCTTGTTCCCCCCCGTGAGCTAAGTCAGTTTCGTTTGAACCCACTGGGGTCTCTACTGGTGGGGCCGACAAGTCGATAGGATTGGGCATGCTTAAACTATCAGTTTTATCCGTGCTTAACGTCTTTTTAGATAAGCTAGGAGGTCAAACGAAAGCGTAGTCCTCCAGGTGTGGTTAGGTGGCTGACGTTTGCGCCGAGGGCGCTCTAGTTTGGGAGAGCCGTCTGGAGAGTGTCCGCCGCTGGCCATATCAATATTAATATGATATTAAAGATTACTGATACCCTCCGGCTCGAAGGACCAATTGTAACTGAGGGGTTACAAAACCCTGACTGTATTAAAGATTGTGATAGATTAAACCACTGCTAGTTATGTACTTAGTATTACTGGCCAGACAGTACATCTAAATATGGCAGACACTCATAATAACACGGCACTGACAAAGAAATATCATTGAGGGTATTTATTATTATGCAGTAAATGTACAGATATGAGAATTAGGGTCGCGCTTGTATGGCGAAGAATATGCATAAGTCAGTCAGTAGCAGAAGTCAGTGGGAATAGAATAATTCCTACGATGGGGTACTAGGCTAACGCCGCCTGGCGTAGGATGGCAATTATAGGGGGAAACGCTGGTACCGCTGGAGACAAGGGGGTTCCTCCCCGAGATGTAAGCTCTGGAGGAGAGAGGAATGTTCGGATACTCAACGTGCTGTTGGCACGATACACAATAATTAACGACTCTTTACTTCACATTAAGCTAAGTCGGACTTGACGTTACTGCATTAAATCTGACACTTTTACTATTCACTTCGCACGTGGTTCTCAACGCTCTGTTAGACGAACTGCTTCTCACTACATTACAATCACACTGAACTCGCTGAACAGCTACTGTTCGCACCTGCCGCCGTATATATACTTAAGTGGCTATCTAGTGCCGAACCTCAGTTCTCATCTCGAATCAATGCGCCGTCTCCGGGCATGTTGCGCCTTTGAACCTGACTTTGGGGGCTTGCGGTCTGGCGCCGATAGCGTCATCCAATAAGGAAAGCGAATATTACTAGGATTCAGACGCAGGCTTAAAGGGATATAACGTGTATATATAAATAATATACAAGGTATATAAAACAATAAATGTAGATTCTCAGCTTTAATCTGGCCCTTCACAACACCTAGTGTTGGTTGTCCTTTTGGTCACGCTCATTATATTGAAATGTAGTCTGATCTCTGATTCAGAATTGAGCTTTATGGTAGTCATTCTTATTTTAGGCTACTCACGTGATTCTACACATAAACTCCCTTAGTGGAGGTTTATTGTTTTACTTTTTCAAATATAAACTCCTTTATTAGGAGGTATCCTTGTGGCTTATTTACTTTTATACTATACCTCTTTATTGAGAGTAGTCCTGTTTTTTGGGACTTGATTTATTTTCTTAATTACTCACTTTGAGATTTCCATCTGTAAAGGTTGTTTTCTGTTGTTTAATTTTTCCCCTCTCCTAAAATATCTGCGTAAGCAGTCTAGTGGTTGTCCGTGTCACGGATAACTTTAAGAATCCCTGTTATCTGCTCATTTACATTTACATTTACATTTAGTCATTTAGCTGACGCTTTTATCCAAAGCGACTTACAAGTTCTGTACGACAAGCCATCAGGAAGAGCACAACTCTATCAGCTGAGTAACAATGTTCATCAAAGTGTTGAGTGCTACAGTGTAGGTTAGTTTATTAGGACAAGTGCATGACAGTATGGTTAGTTAGGGTTCGATTTTTTTTTTTTTTTTTTTTTTTTTTTTCAGAATCATGACCCACACACACACACAGCCCTCACAATAACACTCTAGGATTGTGCTTACTGGAGAAGATAAGGTTAGAGAAATAATCTTAATTAGATTGTTACATTTGGATATCAACTCTCTGAGATAGAGACGATGTACTTGGAGGTTGGAAGATTTCCATTGCCTCTCTGTTTTGCGACACTTATGTCTGAGCTCACAGATGTCGTTATTCAACCAAAGGGTGGAGTTTACGGGTCGAACAGAGCGAGTTACCAGGGGCGCTATGTCATCTAAGATGGCTGTGCAGTGCGTGTTGAAGACATGAACCAAACAATCCACGTCATCATCAGGGGACACCAAACCATCACTGTTAAAAACTAGCAGCAAACTTTTCTACAGCCAGGCTATTTACAATGCAGGAGTTTTTTTTATACATGCTTCTCTGGTACAAAACCGCTATCAAAGGACAAGTTAAACAGAACACATTTGTGATCGGTCACCGTCAACTCCTCCGTGCAGACATTACTGACTGGGTGTTGCCTTTGTTGTGAGTTGGACCAGAGACATGTTGGATCGAATTAAACAAGTCTGTAACATTTAGAAAGTCGACGGCAAAGTTATCCAAGCTCTTATTTACATGGATATTAAAATCTCAGATCAATACAATTCTGTCCAAGCGAATGATGGAAGCTAAGAAGTCACCAAACTCCACTAGGAATAAACTATTTCTGCCAGGAGGGCAGTAAATTAGCACACAGTGAAAGGGATTTATACAACCAATTGTGTTCATGAGACAGGCATATCCAGCCCTCATACCAGACTATCAGCCCTGACAGGCATGTCCAGCCTTGATACCAGACTATCAGCCCTGACAGGCATGTCCAGCCTTGATACCAGACTATCAGCCCTGACAGGCATGTCCAGCCTTGATACCAGACTATCAGCCCTGACAGGCATGTCCAGCCTTGATACCAGACTATCAGCCTGACAGGCATGTCCAACCTTGATACAAGACTCTCAGCCCTGACAGGCATGTCCAGCCTTGATACAAGACTCTCAGCCTGACAGCCATGCCCAGCCTTGATACAAGACTATCAGCCCTGACAGGCATGTCCAGCCTTGATACAAGACTATCAGCCCTGACAGGCATGTCCAGCCTTGATACAAGACTATCAGCCCTGACAGGCATGTCCAGCCTTGATACAAGACTCTCAGCCGTGACAGGCATGTCCAGCCCTCATACCAGACTATCAGCCCTGACAGGCATGTCCAGCCTTGATACAAGACTCTCAGCCCTGACAGGCATGTCCAGCCTTGATACAAGACTCTCAGCCCTGACAGGCATGTCCAGCCTTGATACCAGACTCTCAGCCCTGACAGGCATGTCCAGCCTTGATACAAGACTCTCAGCCTGACAGCCATGCCCAGCCTTGATACCAGACTAGCCCTGACAGGCATGTCCAGCCTTGATACAAGACTCTCAGCCCTGACAGGCATGTCCAGCCTTGATACAAGACTCTCAGCCCTGACAGGCATGTCCAGCCTTGATACCAGACTCTCAGCCCTGACAGGCATGTCCAGCCTTGATACAAGACTCTCAGCCTGACAGCCATGCCCAGCCTTGATACCAGACTAGCCCTGACAGGCATGTCCAGCCTTGATACAAGACTCTCCGCCCTGACAGGCATGTCCAGCCTTGATACAAGACTATCAGCCCTGACAGGCATGTCCAGCCTTGATACAAGACTCTCAGCCCTGACAGGCATGTCCAGCCTTGATACCAGACTCTCAGCCCTGACAGGCATGTCCAGCCTTGATACAAGACTCTCCGCCCTGACAGGCATGTCCAGCCTTGATACAAGACTATCAGCCCTGACAGGCATGTCCAGCCTTGATACCAGACTCTCAGCCCTGACAGGCATGTCCAGCCTTGATACCAGACTCTCAGCCCTGACAGGCATGTCCAGCCTTGATACCAGACTATCAGCCTGACAGGCATGTCCAGCCTTGATACAAGACTCTCAGCCTGACAGCCATGCCCAGCCCTCATACCAGACTATCAGCCCTGCAATCTGGATTGATGTTTAGATTAGGTGACAAGAGTTGTGTTATTTATTTTCCAAGGAGATTGTGTTTGCTGCCACACAAAGCCACAGGGGAAGGGGGGAAGCTCTAATAAAGCATCTCGCATCAATATCTACAATCTGATCAGTGGGTCACCTGGGATAGCTGCCTGGGCCTTGTCTGATATGTGATATCTGAATCATTTCCTCTCACATGTGTATTTCAAAACACAGGGCCGGTGCCTGGCGGATGTCAGATATGGAGGCTGATGGAATGGAAAGGGGGTGAGGCGGGTCACAACTGTCTTTCATGAATTCATTAAACCCTCTTCAGAGAGATGCGGATGGAACAGTAAGATGGGGAAAAGATTGTTAGAAGTCATTAACAGGGTTTATAATTGATGCAAGCCTAGAGACATTAAGACGTGTTTTTTTATTAAAGGAGCACTTCACTAAAAACAATGCTGATTTATGATGCACATAATCTCACACATGTCCCAACAAGGACTCACAGTGTAATTGATGTGAAGCATTCTTGTATAGATTGAACTGTTCTTACACAAATGTCCATACTTGTGAGTATACTAAATGTGAGTGAATGATTGGATGATTGGATGAATGGATGAATGAGTGAGTGAGTGAGTGAGTGAGTGAGTGAGTGAGTGAGTGAGTGAGTGAGTGAGTGAGTGAGTGAGTGAGTGAGTGAGTGAGTGAGTGAGTGAGTGAGTGAGTGAGTGAGTGAGTGAGTGAGTGAGTGAGTGAGTGAGTGAGTGAGTGAGTGAGTGAGTGAGTGTGTGTGTGTGTGTGTGTGTGTGTGTGTGTGTGTGTGTGTGTGTGCGCGCGCATGTGTATGCAAACAGATGTGTGCATCTAGATGAATGAGTGCTTGTATGTTGTATGTGAGAGGGTGTATGCAAATGTGAAACTGGGGTATCAGCAAGAGCAGGAGGGATCTACTAAGAGTGTGTTGAGTATATTCTTGAAGGCAGTCAGTGAAGTAAGAGCTGTAAGTTTAAGGGTGTCTTGAATAGCGTTCCAGTCATAAGCTGCTGCAAAGTGAAAGGAGTTTCAGCCGAAGGTGGACCAGCTTCTCAAGATCTTTAGCCAAGCACGGCAAGATGGAAATAGGCCAGTAGCAGTTGGGGTCAGAGCTATTATCTATTAAGAGAATTATCAAAGACTCCAGCCACCCAAACAACTGCCTCTTTGAACTGCTGCGGTCAGGCAAGCGATACCGGAGTCTCATGGCAAGCACAGAAAGACTCAGAAGAAGCTTCTATCCCCAGGCCATCAGGATGCTCAACGAACAATAACACTATGTAACAACCATCAAATGCACTCACAGCACACACATCCACACGCACACTCACTTTAAACAAACAACTCACTGCAGCACCCACTTTACACACTTTAGAACACCTAAACACACTTTATATTTATTGGTAAAGAATTTGCACTACAACCCATACCTCATTACACCTTACTGTAAATTGTACCTAAATTGTACCTCATCCCATTTCTCCTTTGCACTATATAGTATATTTATATTAGTATATTGTATAGTATATTGTATGGTAACTCAGTTACTTCTACTCTGCATTGAACATTGTACATATATGTACATACTGAACACTTGTGTCTACGTACGTGACTTCTATTTTATACTGATATACTTATTTAATTTTATACTTATCTATTTTTGTCTAGCACAGTCTCTGGAGCGTAACAGAAAGAAGCATTTTGTATAAAAGTATTCTGTACTTCTGTATGACAACTAATAAAGAAACTTGAACTTGAAACTTGAACTAGAGCCGCCCTTGAAGAGGGGGAAGATTAGAGCTGATTTCCAGTCAAAGGGGAAGACAGAGAATTTTGTGATATGGTCAGCTAAAAGATGAGCGGCTGCTTTAAGAAACTTTGGATCCAGCCCATCAAAGCCAGCAGACTTATTTGGATCCAGTCTGGAAAGTTCATCCCAAACCTCAGAAATTTAGAACGGATTGAAGAAAAAGCCATTGGTAATGGGAGGGGAGGACAGAGTGTGTGGTGGGACGCTATGAGGGTCAGCAGAAGAGAAGGCTAGTGTGGAGCTTACAAAGTGTTGATTAATTAGAGAAACCATGCAAGACTTGTCGGTAATGACAACCTTGTCAAAAATCATGGATGCAGGTAGGCTAGGAGAGGAGAGTTTGTTTTCCATGGACTTGACTGTGGTCCAAAATGTCTTCACATCAGTGCCACACGTTGTAAGTTTCTCCTTTAAGTGAGACATTTTGGCCGTCCTGATGGTACATTTGTTCCTGCATTGCCTGAAGGCAAGCCAATCAGCTGGAGACTTAGAGGTACGGGCTTTTCGCCAGAGAGTGTTCTTTCGACGTACAAGCTCAGCCAAGTCATGAGAAAACCAGGGGCTAAGGCGATTCTTGGTCCGGTATCGTTTCAGAGGGCAGTGTTTATCAATGATGAGGCCAAAGGTGTTCTTAAAGTAAGACCAAGCATCCTCAATGCAATGGGACCTTGCTTCCCATACTCCAATTAAATATTCTAAACCGATCTATTCTCCTGTGCCTGTGTTCTGCTCCTGGGTTCTAGAAAAGACACCTGACCCTAACAGTTTCCCACCTCTGCCCAACTGTTCTTTTTGTGAAATGGGACAACTCTAGCCTGCTTTAGATTACTAACTTCAGCACCATCTTTTAAAAACCTCACAGAAAATCTGTCCAATCCGGTTGCCTTATTGTCAAGTCAAGTCAAGTCAACTTTATTTATAAAGCACATTTAAAAACAACAGAGTTGACCAAAGTCAGTGGCGGCTCTGCCACTAGGGGCGCACGGGCGCCGACCCACCTGCAGGTGACCTACTGTTAAATCAGAGAAGAAGAAAATAAAACTTTTTAGTTTTTTGTTTTATAGCCCTATAAATAATATAAACATGTTTAAAATGAATAATATTTACTCATTTTAAGTATGTTTGTATTTCCAATGCACAATATAACGTTATTATCGCAATTAAAAAACACTTGTTTTCCTGAGCAGGAAGTGACATCACGTTTTTTTTATTTTCTTTATTTTTTCGTATTTCTCGGCCCGGGCTATACGCGATAGCGCTCTGAGTACGCGTCACAGTTTGATCGCTGTATCCGTCACAGCCAATCAGTGCATAACGCGTTGTGCGTTGAAATATGACTATTTTGTTGAAATCCGGGCGCGATTTGAAGCGGTCTAGCCAGTAGCGTCAAGAATATCTGTAGCCGCATTTCGCGGAGACGCTCTCTGATTGGCCGACGCCAGTATTTTTTTCCGTAGCAGAATTTCACAGAGACGATCTCTGATTGGCCGAATCCAATTTCTAATGTTCCAATTCTAGGTTATTCCTAGGTTGGTCGGTGGAGATAGTTGTGTTGTTGTGAGAATGATGCAGGCAGCTGTTTGTCTTAGACGAGCGTGCCGTGACTGCAAGTTCTTTAGACTGTTAAGCTTAGGCACTCTTTCAAAGTTGGTTAAGGTTAGAGTTTGTCTTAGAGCATGGCGATAGAACGCCAGGTAGTTTGCAGTCTGTTCGAGCGGAAATGGACAAAGGAATGTACTTGTGTTGTGCTAACAAGCTAACAACACTTGGCTAACAAGCTATATGGCGGATGCAGTCTGGAGACAGTGGACAGTGGTCTGGAATACGTCATCAACAGTGGATTATACACGTTTATCAAGCTCTCCTGCCCTGGACGTTTCAACTAAACAGTGAGTCTCTCTCTCTCTCTCTCTCTCTCTCTCTCTCTCTCTCTCTCTCTCGCTCTCTCTCTCGCTATACACAGCTGTCTCCGCGAAATGCGGCTACGGAAAAAAGTATTGACTGTGCTTGCTGAGACGATAATTAATAGGCTAGCGATTCAAAACGCGCTGCTGTGTTGTGAACTATAACATTAATTTAGCTGCTGCTGATGCATAATGAATGAATGGTGAGTTGTTTAAAATGACAACATACATGTGTTAATTATTTGATTTGATTGATCCGAGAGACAGAGAGAGATTGCTCCAGAGCATCTCAGAGCATTACATTTTCAACTCGACCTATTAACGTGAACTGCGAACCACAAGGCACCAGCGGCAGCGGCCGCCACTGACCAAAGTGCTGTACAAGGCCTTAAAAGTAATAACACATTAAAAGGTGGTAAAGCAGGCATACAAAGATGAGACATACGGTATACACTACAAGCAGCACAAAACCCATTAAGAAGAATCAAACACTAGTGAATAGAAGTATGTTTTAAGCCGAGACTTTAAAGAATCGACAGATGCAGGGAGTCTCATGGAAGAGGGAAGGCTATTCCATAGTCTAGGGCAGGGGTGGCCAACCAGTCAGAGACTAAAAGCCACAAAAATGACTGTGGTACCACAAAGAGCCACACCATATATACCAGCATTTCTGAACCTTTTTTTCAGTCACGGCACCCTTTATAAGTACGCGAGACACTGCAGGTGAATAGTCAAATATACTTTTTTTGTTGATTTTGAGATTTTGTTATATTTTGCTTCCTAAACATGTCTTCTATGAAACTAGTGACAATAAAACGTCAATAACACACATTTAGTTGTTTATTTTACATCATTTTGCCTTATTGCATCCATAAATGTGCACATATTTAATGGGGAAGTGCCTCATTTGCATATATAAACATAAATTTCAGAAAACTTGCAATATATTTTTTCTTAGTTTATATGTACATAACAAATTGGGAAAGTTTCATAGTGATATCTATTCAAATATTTTTTGCCTATTAGGGGGTACTACACTGTACTACACTGTTTGTAGCCTGTGTGTAGTTCTGTTCAGTTCAATAACATCATTATTATTATTATTCAGTTATCAGGCATGTGTTTAGGTTGTCTATTACTAATGGTTTGATTAGGTATTGTGTTTGTAAATATCTGTTTAAAAAAAAAAGTATGGCATTTTACAATACAGAACTTTGAAGGCGTTTTCCCAAAAATGAGTTTTAAGAGTTTTTCCTCATACTCTGAGCCAGAAATCTCCACTTCAGTAGCACTCACATACACCACACCTTCCAGTTCTATTCATATCTATGTTCTGAAGGTATTTACAGAAGGGTTTGTTGATATCGCATTCATACCCTGATTTATATCACATTTTATTCCTAAAAACATGGCGAAATATGGAATTTTACCATAAAAATGGACTGAATGGAGTATTTTCTGATTTATGGAGTGATAAAAAGAGATATCCAAAATCCCCTCTGTAATAACCTTTGGCTCTAATATGCCAACAAAATGAAACTATAATTTTGAAAATGGCTTTATCCAATGTTCAGATTTCTGTCCTGGAATTATATGCAAATTAGTGCATATTTAAGTAGATCATGCCTCATTTGCATATTTAAACATACAATTTCAGAAAACTTGTAATACAAGAAAGTCTTGTCTTAATATAAGTAATCAACTGGGGAAGTTTCATTGTGATATCTATTAGTTAATTATTTTACCCTATTCACCTGCAGTGTCTCCCCTTAAAGGGGACATGCGTTGCTATTCCTAGCACTATTTGGGCAACTTTACACAATTCCTGTTAGTCTATTGAAGACATCTGTAAGTTTTTTTTTTTTTAAATGCATTGTTTTATATTTCTAATCAAGTACTCAAAACCATCATTTTTCAGCTTCAAGATTTCAGGCTGTTATGGCCTGGCTCTGCCCATAAGCACTTTGAGTGACAGTCAGTCCACACAGTCTGCGACTGGTAGACAGAGAGAGAGAGAGAGAGAGAGAGAGAGAGAGAGAGAGAGAGAGAGAGAGAGAGAGAGAGAGAAAGAAAGAAAGAAAGAAAGAAAGAAAGAGAGAACGACAGCTAAAGGCCATGTTGGTATGGAGAATTCTGTCCTCACCTTGTTGATTTGGTTTACTAAGTGAACCTCTATAATTTTCTCTTTTCCATCTCGCACATGTACACTAAGGCTGAGCCCGAACGTTCGAACGTTCGAACGTTCGTTCGTTACACTGACATTCGGACTTTAATTAATAGGTTCGAACGTTCGGTGAAAAAAAAATAAAGGATGCGCACGGGGTTGAGGTGATGTGAATGCGAGGCGCTCGACTCAACCAGTATTGTAACTGAGGGGTACAATTCCCTGACTGTATTGAGAGTATGGTATTATTAAACCACTACTTAGTTATGTACTTTAATTACTGGCCATACAGTACATGGTATATCTGGTGAACACCCACACAAGAATACGACAATGACACCTAAAGTTCTATTTGGAGGGATTTATTATTATAGCAGCAACGGTAGGTTACAGAATGAGAATTATACTTGCGCTTGTAAGGCGAAGAACACTCAAGTAGGTCAAGAGCGTAAGTCCATGAGCATAGTAAGATGGGTATAACTGACGCCACCTGTAGCATAAGAATTACATAAGGCACACTCGTAGTCAGCTGGAGACACTAGGGGGGTTCCCTCCAGTTGTAAGCCGGCAGGGTAGAAGAATGTTCGGGAGCAAAGTCTGAATCAACGCGGAATAAAGAAGCTCCAGCTACGGGAGGCGGTACATTACTCCCTTGATCGGCAGACAAAAGCAACAGCTACAATCCAAGTATGCTCGACAGCATGGACGAAAGCCAGCCAGCCTCTGTGGTCCTAGAGGCGGGCTCGATGGTGCTCCTCACAGGGTAGATCCCACACAGCAGTGGGGTAAACGGTTCTCTGCTCCAGCAGCCACAGTACCAAAGCAATATAATCCAGCCGGAAAAGGCTCTGCATTCGCCGGTGTAGATTCTCCTGTGCACTATACTTCACCTTAACTAGGTCGAACTTGACGTTATTTCACTAAACTCTGACACTTTTACTATCCTATTCGCACATGTTATAAGTGCTCTATGTAGACGCAAAGGTTGCTCACTTCACTTGGTCGTTGACTCGTGGTGAAGGCTTTAACGTTTTGGTACTCAACTACTGCTGTATCCACCTGCGACGTATTTATACGTAAGGTGAATTATCTAGTGCCAACCTCAGTTCTGTCTCGTATTACTGCGCAAACCTGGACATGTTGAGACAAGCCTTGGCGGTGGCTTTGAACTTGCCATTGGGGGTATGGCCGTTGGCGCCTAGGGGTCGCTGTCCAATAGGAGAATGAATATTATGGTCTGGCTTGTACCTAGGTAAAGGGATATTCCGTGTATATATACAAAGAATATACAAGGGATATCAAACGATATACAAATATTATACAAGGGATATCAAGCAATAAATATATATATTCGGTTTAATCTGACCCTTTGTAACAGCCGCCTCCTAATTAGTCCGCACCTAATTAGATAAGTAGAGACAGATTAACCGTCTTGTCAACTACTCAATGTCCGTTGTGGGGAGTAGGGCAATTCACAAAGTCAGTGGGTCATGGTCGTCATCAAGGGAGTCAGGGAGCCTTGGCAACTCTATCAGCCTCGCCACGGGTCGGGTGTATGTCCGTCCCTGGATAAGAACTTCTGCCGCTCTGACCTTTCCGTCGGCACCAGTGATCACTTTGCTTACGCGGCCGGCCGGCCACACAGCTCGGGGGAGTGACTGGTCTATGATCATGACGATTGTGTCCACTTTTAAGTTGTCCCTGTCCTTGACCCGCTTCTGACGGGCTGGATGGGATGGAGGGGGGCTTAGGAGGAAGCGGGCCTGAGACTGGTTGATCTGTGCTTGGCTGTGCCTCCACATCCTCCGTCTGTTCCTCTTGTTTGGTCTGTACCCCGTCTGAGGAGGGGCCGGTTCCGGCCGCCCCATCAAGGAGTCGCTTGGGGTGCTGGGTTCGAGGTCAGCTACGTCTGGAGCGCAGCTGAGGGGGGTGGAGTTCGGAACTCCCTCTTGTGCCCACGGTTCTCTCACAGGCCTCTCGCCTAATGTCAATAGCCTCTCAACGGGCTGTACGAGAGAGTGGCCAGTGTCGCTCACCTTTGTGTGCAGGCAGCGTGTAGACGTGGGTTTACTGTCAAGTCCGTAGAGGGGGCCCTGGAGCGTCCACCCCAGTCGGGTCTGAACCGCGACTGGGCATCCTTTGGGTCCGATGTGGGCCGCCTCAATTGGGAGAATGAGGTCCGCGTGGTCGCAGCCGATGAGCAGGGTCGGTGTGGCGCCGTCGATGAGCGGTATAGGTAGTTGACGTAGGTGCACGTACTTCGCCATCAGCTGTGGGATGGGGTAGGTGTACTGTGACAGGCCTATGTCGTGGCTGGTGAAGACGTTAGTGATACTATACTGCTTCTCGGGCTGGTCCACCGCTGCTATCTTGAAGGAGACATTTTCACCCTTTATGGTTTTCTGGTCTCTTCTGATGGTACGGATTGTCATTGTTCCTTTGGCACCCCGCAGGCCCAACTGGGCTGCGGCGGAAGCGAGGAGGAGAGTATTTTCAGACCCATCGTCTAGGACGGCGTAAGTGTCCAGGACCTTGTCCTCGTAGCTCAGGAGCACTCTGACCACTTTGATGAGCACTCGGGGGGTCCCGCTATGCTGGTCTATATGGAGCACTCCTGTTGGTGGGTTGCCTTGGATCTTCTGGAGTGGTGCCGACTCGCGGTCGTCCGAGTAGCACCGTGACTCCCAGTGTCTGCTGTAGCAGTCGGTACACCAGGGGGCGGTCTGGTGGATCTTCGGTACTGGTGCCACCGCCTCGGCCTGATACATCACCGTGACGGGCCCACTTTGTTGTCCTGGCGGACGCTTGTTGATATCATGCAGGACCTCCAAGTGGGCGCCGTCACACTTGCTGCATCTCTTCTTTAGGCGGCACTCAGCTGCCATATGGCTGCGCGCGCAGCGGAAGCAGCGGCGGTTGGCCTTGATCCACTGACTCACCTCGTCCGTGGTCAGCTTCTTGAAAGTGTCACATTGATACAGCCGATGTTCCCCTTCACAGTACTGGCATTCAATCTTCCACTCCTCTTTCGTCGAGGGGGTGTTGTAGTTCTTGTGCTGCGGTACTGATTCGGCTTGGTGCATAACGGTCACCGACCGGCGGTTCATATCTCCCTTTTTCCCTTTGGGACCCCAGCATCCCTACCAGGGATTGTACCTTGATAGAGAGGTCATCCAATGCTCTATTGTCTTTGGCTGGGGGGAGGCGGTCGATATCTCTTATTTCCTGTATCACGTAGTCCCATATGCGTCCATAACGCTGATCGAGGGCCACTAGAGCCGCGGAGTATGGGGTGCTTGAGTTGGAATATGCCAGCGCTATATTATGCGCTCTGGGCACCTTGAGATGCTTGAGGAGGATGGCATATTTGTACGACTCATCGGGGACGTCGGACATCATAGTCTCCAAGCACATCCGTAATTCCGTGTACTGTGCTCTGTCCTCGCGCGTAAAGTCTGGGAACGTCGGTGTGCCAAGGTACGATGCCATGGATGGCTGGCACATTGGTGAGCGTAGGGGAAGAGGCCTCCTGGGCGAGTCTCCCCGTACGTGTTGTCGTGGGTTGGTACTTGGTGGGTACCAGGGGCCGGGTACCCAGGTGCTGTTCCTCGGTGCTGACGGTGCGTCAAACTCACCCGTGAGTTGAGTCAGGGGTTTGTAGCGCAGTGACTCGGGGCTGACGTCTGGGCTGTACTGGGCCTCCTGGTCCAGAGTACGTTGCTGCTGGTCGGGGCTGTACTGGGCCTCCTGGTCCAGAGTACGTTGCTGCTGGTCGGCTTGACATTCCTCCTCTTCCTCTTCCTCTGCTAGGTCCCGGAGTCTTCTAGTCAGTCTCTCGGCTACGTAGGCCGGTTCTTCCCGTGTGGACCGGTCGGGGAGGGGGTTCGGAGACGTGGATAGGATCCTCCTGTTGGCGGGGTCCCGGGTCGCTTGGTCGGGTAGGGGAATGTGCCCTAGACCCTTGTCGTGATGATCTCCGGGAGCTCCGTGCGGAGAGAGGGGGTGTCGCCATGGCAATCAATTGTTCTACCATCTGCGCCTGCAGCCGGTCGCGCTCTGCTTCGCGGTGGGCATGGGCGGCGTCGCGCTGTGCTTCGCGCTGGGTATTGGCGGCGTCGCGCTGTGCATTGGCGGCGTCACGCTGCGCATCGCGCGGCTTCTTTCAATGTTCTCTTCCGTCTGAAGGCGTCTGGTCTCCAGTCTTATGCGGTCGTCTTCACTCCTTTGTTGCGCCTGGAAGCGCTCTCGCTCGATTGCAGCGTGTTCGCGCTCGCTCGTCTGTTGAGCCTGGAGGTGTTCTCTTTCCATGGTAGAATGTTTGCGCTCACTTAGTTGTTGCGCTTGAAGTCGATCGCGTTCGGTGGAGGCTGCCAGGGTGGCGATGAATGCCTGCGCCAGCATCTTGTCCGCTTCGCTGGGGGAAGACACTGACGGAGGTGATCGGCTTCTGGCAGTGCTCGTTGGAGATCTGTTCTCTGGGCGCGCCTCGAGATCCATCTCCTGGGCGCGCTTCTCTTCTCTTGGTTGTGTGTCGGGTTCTGTCCCCGGAGCGCTTTCTTTATCCTGGAGCTCTCCGGGGACTATTCCGTTGACGTTGTCTGGGGGTATAGTCATGTCATGTCCCCCCTGGTCCCCCCCGTGAGCTTGGTCAGTTACGTTAGAACCCACTGGGTTCTCTACTGGCAGGGTCGCCTGGTCGGTAGGTTTTGACATGCTTTGACTATCCGCTTTATTTATTTTATCCGCATTTAACGTCTTTATAAAGCTAGGTATTAGACTGACAGCGTATGCCTCTAGATAGGGAGGTGGCTGACGTCTGCGCTGCGGGCGTTCTAGCTCGGGGGAGCTGCTTGGGGAGTGTTCACCGCTGGCCATGGTTAATATCAATATTATATTAGATATTACACTGATACCTTCCGGCTCGAAGGACCAATTGTAACTGAGGGGTACAATTCCCTGACTGTATTGAGAGTATGGTATTATTAAACCACTACTTAGTTATGTACTTTAATTACTGGCCATACAGTACATGGTATATCTGGTGAACACCCACACAAGAATACGACAATGACACCTAAAGTTCTATTTGGAGGGATTTATTATTATAGCAGCAACGGTAGGTTACAGAATGAGAATTATACTTGCGCTTGTAAGGCGAAGAACACTCAAGTAGGTCAAGAGCGTAAGTCCATGAGCATAGTAAGATGGGTATAACTGACGCCACCTGTAGCATAAGAATTACATAAGGCACACTCGTAGTCAGCTGGAGACACTAGGGGGGGTTCCCTCCGGTTGTAAGCCGGCAGGGTAGAAGAATGTTCGGGAGCAAAGTCTGAATCAACGCGGAATAAAGAAGCTCCAGCTACGGGAGGCGGTACATTACTCCCTTGATCGGCAGACAAAAGCAACAGCTACAATCCAAGTATGCTCGACAGCATGGACGAAAGCCAGCCAGCCTCTGTGGTCCTAGAGGCGGGCTCGATGGTGCTCCTCACAGGGTAGATCCCACACAGCAGTGGGGTAAACGGTTCTCTGCTCCAGCAGCCACAGTACCAAAGCAATATAATCCAGCCGGAAAAGGCTCTGCATTCGCCGGTGTAGATTCTCCTGTGCACTATACTTCACCTTAACTAGGTCGAACTTGACGTTATTTCACTAAACTCTGACACTTTTACTATCCTATTCGCACATGTTATAAGTGCTCTATTTAGACGCAAAGGTTGCTCACTTCACTTGGTCGTTGACTCGTGGTGAAGGCTTTAACGTTTTGGTACTCAACTACTGCTGTATCCACCTGCGACATATTTATATGTAAGGTGAATTATCTAGTGCCAACCTCAGTTCTGTCTCGTATTACTGCGCAAACCTGGACATGTTGAGACAAGCCTTGGCGGTGGCTTTGAACTTGCCATTGGGGGTATGGCCGTTGGCGCCTAGGGGTCGCTGTCCAATAGGAGAACGAATATTATGGTCTGGCTTGTACCTAGGTAAAGGGATATTCCGTGTATATATACAAAGAATATACAAGGGATATCAAACGATATACAAATATTATACAAGGGATATCAAGCAATAAATATATATATTCGGTTTAATCTGACCCTTTGTAACAAGTATGGTCTGCCGGGCTGCAGCGGGATACTATTTCTCAACCAGAGCTCTATTTTGATTGACAGGCGATTCTGCCAATTACGTCACACCGCTTGCACCCGCCTCTGCTGTTACCACCAATCGGCAAGCGTTTATTCGTTTTTTACTTCAGGCAATGCCGCCATTGATCTGCTTGAGAGAAGCCTCAACAGACTTACCGTAGCTACCGGGGAGCCGTAGTTAGCTCCCCGCCGAGGAAGTAATCGGTAATAATAATAATAATAATAATTTAGGACCTGCTCCGAGGTCATCAATTGGCACACATGCGATGCATGCATGCAATTCGTATCTGCGATTAACCCATCCCGTCCTCCTTCCCCCCCAAGGGCAGCCGGGAGCAGACAGGCGTCAACGTGAGCCGCGCCAGGGGACCAATCCAAGAGCTCCTGTCCGTCTTCGTCAAGGACGCCACAGCGTTAGCGATCTTGTTGTTGTGCATGTTTTTCCATTGGGTTTATCTTATCGGGGGGGAAACCCTTGCGAGCACGGGGAGAACATGCAAACTCCACACAGAAAGGCCTGGGAGATACCCCACCTGGGTAACTGGCATCATGGAAACCTGGTCCCCAAGCGGGAATCGAACCCTGGACCTTCTTGCTGTGACAGAACCACTACACCACCGTGCCGTGAACCTGCAGAAGGATCATTAATGAATACCAGCCTTTTTCGGCCACGGAGCGCGAGCTTCATGGCGGGAGGTGGTTGCGTTGGAAACAACAGCAGGTGCACGGTGGACAGACCCGTCCACCGTCTACCTCGGAACGGTGGTAGGGCGGACGGGCGGCAGGCGTGTTGGGAGCCCGGCCGTTCCGAGGTAGACGGTGGACGGGTCTGTTGAGCCGAGGCGTGCGCCTCTCCTCCCGGCTCCCCTCCCCGTCGACCAAGAGTGAATACCTGTTATTGAACGTGTAACACTAACTATATAACGTTAATGCCACAAAACTAATGCCTTTGTTTATCTAGCCCCTTACGTGACTGCAAGGGCTATTGTTTATCATACTTTGATTCAGTAGCTTGTTTATTTTCTTCTGAGTGCTTTGTTTAATTACATGTTTACATGAACAGCCACCACTGTAAACAACATGTTTTTCACCAATAGACTATGCAATGCCGCCCTCCGTAGGATCTATAATAATACAATAAAAAAAAATTATTATTAAAAAAATGTAAAAAAAATATTTATTAAAAAAAAATATATTTAAAAATTTAAAAAAACGAACGTTCGAACGTTCGTTCGATAAACCCTGGCGAACGTTCGAACCCTAAAAACAGGGTTCGGGCTCAGCCTTAATGTACACACGCACATGTATACACACATTCCAAAAAAAAGACAGGCCGTTATTGACAAGGCCCCTTCTCTCCCTCTCGGGTGTGCCGTGCGGCAGCTTGTGGGGGGGGGGCCTCCCTTCCTCCCTCTCTCTTCCTTTTTTTCTTTCTTTCAATCTCCCGTTTGGGGGGGTGTGCCGCGCGGCAGGTCCCCCCCCCCCCCCAAGTGCTCTCTATCTCTCTCTCTTTCTCTCACTCCAGAGTGCATGCAGAGTATGAGGAAGTGGTTTCCACTCGCTGTGTACAGTCAGTCTAGGTAGATTGTGGGCGGGCATTAGCTACAACCACAGAGCAAATCACATCACTGTCTGCTACCCAGAGCCTGAGTAACGTCATTCAAGCCTTCAAATCAGGATGGCCTAATTTACTGGAGCAGGAAATTATCTGAGCTGAATCAGAGCAATCCGCCAATATGGTATTTAGACACTAAAACACATTGATACTAACTCCTATTACTATAATACAATGCTAGAGACTGAAAAATGACATTTATAATGCATGTCACCTTTAAAATCCCAAGGCACCCCAGTCTAAAATAAGAAGAAAAACGTTATTGTCCATTAAATATACATTTAACCCCTTAAGCACGATGGGCCCTGTACCTGTACCTGTACAGTACCTAGACTCTAGGGGATGTAAATGCGAAAGCACAGTCACCTCTGAGTTTGAGTCTTGAGTGTGGTGCGGCCGGTATTGGCTCTCAGTGAAGATAACTGATGCATAACGCAAATTAAAATGTTTTAAAATGTGCTCTGCTCAGGGTGACACCTTATTAGACATGCTGCTACTTACCCCTCAACCAAATCAGATTGTACAGTTGAAATATCAGTTATTCTAGCACTAAAATAGCCTCCATTCAGTTGTATTTTGTTACTGTTGAAATATTTTCGGAAGTCGATGTATTGTCATCATAATGCTAATCCCAACTGTCACATTAGTAAACACGGTATTAACTACGGGGACAAGCGGCTAATGGATTACTGCCATTCTTAAACAGATTTAAAATGCCTGGTTTGAAATAGCAGGTATTTCCTCCCTGAAAGATCACAATGGGATCCACAATTCTGCCACAATTCTGCAATTAACATAGGATTAACCATTTTACTTGTCGGATTTGAAGCTGTGATGTTCCTGTATGTTGGTGATTCCTCACTCATATACCTTACATAAATCATGATCATCCGGCTTTTCTACTACAATGACTTTTGTGAGTCAACTAATTTACCCTTTTTGTTCATAAAAGGTTAAGCCACCTCACAGCCAGAAAGGGAGACATTTCAATGCATTAATGAGGCCTAGGGGTGTGCATGTGTGTGAGTGTGTGTGTGTGTGTGTGTGTGTGTGTGTGTGTGTGTGTGTGTGTGTGTGTGTGTGTGTGTGTGTGTGTGTGTGTGTGTGTGTGTGTGTGTGTGTGTGTGTGTGCGTGCGTGCGTGCGTGCGTGCGTGCGTGCGTGCGTGCGTGCGTGCGTGCGTGCGTGCGTGCGTGTGTGTGTGTGTGTGTGTCGATGTGTGTGTATGTGTGTGTGGGGGATATGAATGTGTCAATGGAAACTGCCATCTGAAGGGTCTGTGACAGGATCATGTCTGCTAGAAAAGCAGAGGTCTGGAGAGAGAATATGGACCTTGCAGCATCAGAACCTCTGACACTCACTCTCTCTCTCTCTCTCTCTCTCTCTCTCTCTCTCTCTCTCTCTCTCTCTCTCTCTCTCTCTCTCTCTCTCTCTCTCTTTCTCTCTCTCTCTCCCTTATCTGGTTTACACTCAAATCTTTCAGAAGCATTTCCACCAGCACTATTATGGCTTTCCCGCCACCCTGCACTGTTTTAAGCCCTGCTCCGGTCACCTCTCACTGTTTTAAGCCCTGCTCCGGTCACTTCTCACAAAGGAAAGGAGCACTGGAGCGATCTCAGGGGCAGATCAGATGTGATGATTGTTGATCTTGTCATACTTAGTCCGTAGAGCCATAATGGAGGCACTAACAAGAAAGCAGAAACTCAGAAACTCACTTTATTAGCTGCCACTATTTTACTCATACATGAGTTAGAATATCGTTTTCACAAACTAAAAAGGTCCCTTGAGTTGAGGGAAATGAAGAGAAATGAAGAGCTAAAATGAAGACTGCTAGGTCACAGATCCTGCTCGATTTAGTAATAAATAGTATTAATATTAGTCTAAACCCTTCTTCTTTCTCCCCTTCCCAGATGCCACAAAAAGCGAAAGTAAACCGGCTTCTCTGCTGGCTGTGGCTCCAGGGGAGTTGAACAGTTCTGGCTCTGCTAGTTTATTTTTGATCTTTTGGCGCTTTTTTGGTGGACAAACCACCGCACATGTGCACCGTGACTCGTGACTGGAGTCTAGTTCTGCTAGCACACATAGCCTACTGTGTACAGACGGTTTCAAACTGTATTTTAAATTAGAAAGCAAACAAAATAAATCTCAATTTGGTCAGTATTGTCATTTGGACAAGGAAAGCCATTACTTTAAGTTGCAGGCAAGAAAGACAAGTCTGTCCACTGTCTCTGGTTTTAAAAATGCCCTGTTGCAGGTCAAAAAAAAAAAAAAAAAAAAATCGATTTTTATTTTATTTCGATATTCGATATCGATTATTAAAATATATCGCAATATTTATCGTTATCGTTATATCGCCCAGCCCTAAGTGGAACTATATATATTGTGTTGGCCTTAGTGCTGGGTGGTTCCCAGTGCCAACCTGGTTGGCTGGTGTCTTAAGACACAGTCAATACTAGCGTTTATTATTAGATTTACCATGTTTGTTCTCCCCTACCCTTTTACCCTGATTGTGTGTGTGTTGTGGGTTTCCCCACCATAAATAAATATCATTTACCATTTGAAAAATGCATTTGTTTGTTACTTGCCTACCAGGACCTGTGCTAAAGCACCTTACTGGACGGGCTGGTTTCATGTACAGCCCACTCCAGGTATATTTATATGGTCATCAGACCTTTGTACATGACATGGGGGCTCGTTCATTTGACCGTGTCAGGTAGGTTGCGTTTCTTTTCATTGGTAAGTAGTATTGTTATATTTCCGTGCTGCACATTTTATTGTTGTAAACCGTTCTTGTGTGTATGCTCTTAACCAATCCGTTTTTTGTGCCACATAGGTAAAGGGTGGATCACCTGCTTGGTTAGGGGGAGGGGGGCGTCGCGTCGTGTATCCCGGTGGAGTGAGCAATAAAATTGGTAAGCGACTGAAGTTATGTGTAGCCCTCGTCCCGCTAGGGGAGTAGTTTAGTTGGGGATAGGCTAGAGAGTAACCCAGGTGGTCCTAGTTAGTTGGTTAGAAACCGGTATTTTGTTGTTTTGTTAGTAGTAGATGTGGTCATTTAGATCGGATTGGTTAGGTGGTTATAATACGGAATGTGGCTGTTAAATGTGTTAAGCACGGATATTGTTGGGTAGGTGAGTACACTATTTAGCTGGGGCTTATTGAAGTCTAGTTTTGTCTTTTGTGGTAACGTGTGTTGCTATGGGGTTTTTTTTTGTGTCGTAGTCACACTCTGTGGTAGAGGGTATGGCTATGTCGGCTTTCGATTTGGATGCCTTTGGATGCCTTGGCAGGACCAACGGAGGATCAAATGGAGGGCTGCACAAAGGCGGATTTATGTCTAATTGCAAAGCACTATGGCATTTATGTGCAAAGTTCCCAGTGCAAGGCTGATTGGAAGGCAGCTGTGCTAGCTGGGTTATTGGACCGGAGAGTGTTCAGCTTGCCCACAACCCAGGGGGTTGTGACAGTGGACATCGTGCTCGGTGAGGGTTCTGGTGGGGGGAGTGAGGCTGCGGGAGACGCCGGCAGTAGGTCTCCCTCAAGTTACCTTAACCCAAACGGTGGTGCTATTTCTAAAAAAGGTAGCGCTACCAAGATTGAGGATGTGGCTGTGTCAGGTCCTGACAGTAATAGCTCAGCACATTCAGAACATGGCTCTACCTCTTCGGGTCGTACAGATGAAGCTTTTAGTTTTCCTGGGCGCTTTGCCGCGACGTGAGCACGGTTATATCACGTCGTGGAAATGAATTAGGAACCCAGGCTGCTGTTCTATTTTATGCCGCCAGGAGGCGCAAAGTCATTAGACGGACGCTACAACGTCCTACACAGTATACTGTATAACGATCTGTATGTTTTGTTGTCTAAAATAAATACCATACCATGTCTAAAGCAATGTTGCTGAATAAAATAATTAACCAGTTAAAACCTGTCGAATGGAGCAGTCAATGTATATATTTTGTGTAGATAGCTAGGTGGGCTCTATTTATAATGATATATTTTGTCTAGTACCGTGGTCTAGTGGTTTATCCCCATTCCTTTCAAGCCGACGCCCGGGGTTTGATTCCCAGCCTATCTAATATTTATATTTTTTTTTATTATTTATAAAATTAAATTGCCCGCAACGATGTGCATAATACAATAGTAATAATATATAATAAGAATCCAACCAATAGAGCGACATTGTGCAATAAACAAGTAAACAAAGTAGGGCATATCGGCATTTGTACATGAGTTATTCTGAGTCAACTTATTGTCTGTTGTTGCTACGCAACTTCACTTGACTTGAAAAGACTTGATACCTCCCCCCATGCCCAACGATTAAAAATTAACGTTATTAAATGTATATATATTAATTCATTTTGCGCGAATCCACACTTCATTTCCCAGACCCACTTTGTTTTGAAACAACCAATCACGTTGCGCGATAGCACGAGCGATCCACAGTCAGTAATAATGTTACAGCTGAGTTCACGGCGAAATGTAAAATGCTACCCAGATTGTTGCGTTTCGTTATAAAAACTATGCGGTGATAAACAAAAAACGAATCGCAGTATGCAAAACGTGCGGTTCGAGGATCACAGATGAAGATGCGCAACGTCCAACTTCATTCGACACTTGAACTAAGCTGCACAAAGATCGGTAAGTGAATGAACGAATGAATGAAAACTTTATTTAACAGATTGCAGAATGGGTACAATACAGTACAGCTCAATATACACAATTGTTAAGGGGATGCAGACCAGAGAAAGACTTTCGTCTTGTTTACATCAGGGTCCCCCATAGTAACTTGGCTTGCTACAGTAGAGTTAAATCAATGAGCCAGTGTGCTAACGTTATCATATACTCTCTTTTTAAACTCTTTTTGTATCACAAACAGTACTGTATTTGTAAATCTGGTATGTCATAAATGTATAGATGTAGCAGTACTGTATCTGTATGTCATGTATGTCATGTTATGATGAATTGAAAATGGGGGACCCTGATGTAAACAAGACGAAAGTCTTTCTCTGGTCTCTTCGCTGGACTGAGACGTGACGTGATTTTAATTATAATATGCATGATGTTTTGTTTTGTACAGGCAATAATGAAGAAGTTCCCTGGAAGGAAGGATGTCTCTTTCAGGAAGGGTCCATCTGGACATCTACGGCAGGACCCCGCTGAGGAAGCAAGGAGGATCAAAGATCTTCTCCTCTTCTCTTCCTCCTCTGCACCAGCCCAGCCTGCCTCCACTGCACGTCTACCTGCAGCCTCCTCTGAACAAGCCCTCATGAAGCTACAATGTGAGAGCAGAGTATTTAGCTTCATTATGATAAACAGCAACCTAATTATCTGCACCTCTACCTGCAGCACGTCTACCTGCAGCCTCCTCTGAACAAGCCCCCAGGAAGCTACAATGTGAGAGCAGAGTATTTAGCTTCATTATGATAAACAGCAACCTAATTATCTGCACCTCTACCTGCAGCACGTCTACCTGCAGCCTCCTCTGAACAAGCCCCCAGGAAGCTACAATGTGAGAGCAGAGTATTTAGCTTCATTATGATAAACAGCAACCTAATTATCTGCACCTCTACCTGCAGCACGTCTACCTGCAGCCTCCTCTGAACAAGCCCCCAGGAAGCTACAATGTGAGAGCAGAGTATTTAGCTTCATATGTTTAGTTTATTTTATTTATTTAGCACATTATTTAAAAAAACAGTGCTAGGAGGGAACGAAGCCCAAAGGGCATGTACAAAGTTCCACTCCCATCTCATTGTCCATAAACAATATGAACGAAATACATGTGTAGCAAGGTCTACACACTATAGCGAAAACATGGAAGATTGACACGAGTCAGTAACAAGAACAATTATTATTATTTATTTTTTTTTATAAACAGCAACCTAATTATATACTTCAGGCTAAGTTTTGCCAATAATATTACTCAGCTCAATGAGCTTAGTCCAGCTCAATACATACAATTGTTAAGGGGGTGCAGACCTGAGAAATACTTTCGTCTTGTTTACATCAGGGTCCCCCAACAATTAGCATTTCAATGGTGTGTGTGGGGGGTTGCCAATCCAATGTCACACCTACACAAGCTAGTCTTTCTCTGCTCTGCATCCCCTTAAACATTTTGTGTGTATTGAGCCATACTGTATTGTACCCATTCTGCAATCAGTTAAATAAAGTTTTCATTAATTCATTCTGTCCATCTGTCTCTCTCACTTGTTTAATCTTTCACTGCAACACTGGTTCTCTCGCAAAACCCCAAACGTTACAATGCCCGCTACGATTGTGCAATAAAACAATAGTTTCGTTTGAGTTTACTCAGTTTATTTGATCAGGGACAGTGCATATCAATCAACAGTTATACATTTATAAATGAATACAATTACAGAAGAAAAAACATTATTATCAAACCAGATTGGAGGAGTGTAAAGGGGATAGTAAGAGACTATGGAAAACATTGAATGAACCATTTGACATTGCAACTCATTTCAACAATTACTTTGTTTCCAAGGTAAACACAATTATAAATCAAATGTTGCCAATGAGTGGTAAGCTGTCAGACTCTGTAATTAAAAAACATATAATGTATGACAAGAAATGCCGATTTAAATTTAAATGCACAAGTCCAAATGATATTGAAAAGCTCCTCCTATCACTTAAACCAGATAAACCTTGCAGTGTTGATAATCTGAATGGAACACTGCTACAAATCTCTGCAAAATGTGTGGCTAAGCCACTATCACATATATTTAATTTATGTTTTGAATCGAGGGTCTTTCCTCAGCCTTGGAAAACGAGTGAAAAACCAGTAATAGGTAAGTTATTGGAAGGAATTGTGTTCAAGCAGATTCAAAAGTATTTCAACGAAAACAAAATTAATTCTGATTTCCAGCATGCATACAAAGTAGGATACTCTACAGGAACTGCTTTAACATCTCTTACAGATAGCTGGCTACAACTGATCGATAGGAAGTTAGTTGTGGGTACAGTGCTCTTGAATTTCAGTGCAGCTTTCGACATCATAGATCATGGCCTATTATTATTGAAATTACACACATATGGGCTTGAAGACACTGCCATGGAATGGATGAGAAGCTACTTGTCTAATAGACAACAATGTGTTGTATTTAATGGTTCCATGTCAAATATGGTAACACTCCAGTGTGTTATTCCCCAAGGAAGTTGTAAAGGAACCCCTCCTTTACTCTATATTTGTAAATAATAATAATAATAATCTTCATTTATATAGCAATGTATAGAGCCATAACATACTGGAATAGGATCCCATTACCTATTATACGGACGGAAAACAAGGACAATCACAACAAGTTCTTTTCTTAAAGTGCGTTTGTGTATGTGCGAGTGCAGAATGTTATCGCCCTATTTCCAGATTGTCTGTAATGGCCAAAGTCTTTGAATCTCTTGTAAACAAACTGAAAAAGTTTCTAGCTGACCATAATATTCTTAACGAGTTTCAGTCAGGCTTCAGATCCATAGTACTTCAGTGACTATGCTAGTCTCAAATGACATAATTGAAGCACTAGACAAGAAAAAACTGTGCAGCATTGTTTGTTGATCCGTCTAAAGCATTTGACTCTGTGGATCACGCATTATTGCTGATGTGATTATGCTTCTTGCCACTGCACAAATGGCCTTCTGTATTTGTATTTGATTTGTATGTTTTTTGTTTAATGCCCTTGTTTTTATGTTGAAACTTGTTGTGTGCCGTGTTGGTCAGGACTCCCTGGAAGAAGATATATTGTATCTCAATGGGACATTCCTGGATAAATAAAGGATATAAAAAAAAAAATAGAAAAGAAAATAGCTGACACTTTTATCCAAAGCGACTTACAAGTTCTGTTCGACAACTTGTAACTTCTCAGTTACAGTGGGTGACAATATTGTCACAAGGAAAGATGAAATTACCTACCTGGGTTCCATCCTAGAGGCTAATCTCTCCTGTGACAAAATGGCATCCAATGTAATAAAAAAAGTCAACCAACGAACTCGATTCTTGTACCGGATCTCCTCTCTGGTAAACAAGAATACCCTGAAGACTCTGGCAGGAGCACTCATTCAGGGGTACTACGACTATGCTTGCACCTCATGGTACCAAAGCACCTCAAAGGCGCTAAAAACAAAATTACAAACATCTCAAAACAAACTGGTCAGACTACTGCTTGACCTTACTCCTAGAACCCACCTCACCCCTGCCCACTTTGACAACCTAGGATGGCTTAGAGTAGACGACAGAGTACAGCAACTTGCAATGGGCCTGGTCTACAAGATACACTACACGACCAAGGTACCCATGTACATGTCATTTTACATTTCGCCGTGAACTCAGCTGTAACATTATTACTGACTGTGGATCGCTCGTGCTATCGCGCAACGTGATTGGTTGTTTCAAAACAAAGTGGGTCTGGGAAATGAAGTGTGGATTCGCGCAAAATGAATTAATATATATACATTTAATAACGTTAATTTTTAATCGTTGGGCATGGGGGGAGGTATCAAGTCTTTTCAAGTCAAGTGAAGTTGCGTAGCAACAACAGACAATAAGTTGACTCAGAATAACTCATGTACAAATGCCGATATGCCCTACTTTGTTTACTTGTTTATTGCACAATGTCGCTCTATTGTTTGGATTCTTATTATATATTATTACTATTGTATTATGCACATCGTTGCGGGCAATTTAATTTTATAAATAAAAAAAATATATATAAATATTAGATAGGCTGGGAATCAAACCCCGGGCGTCGGCTTGAAAGGAATGGGGATAAACCACTAGACCACGGTTGTTGTGAAGGGCCAGATTAAACCGAATATATATATTTATTATATATATATATTTAATTGTATTTGTATATTCTCTAATATTCCCTGATATCCCTTGTATATTCCTTGTACAATATGCATTGAATATCCATTCTAGCCTACTGAACATCCCATAATAGTCTCCATTCTACTATTGGTCGAGACCTTGGTGCCAGGCTGCCATACCCCCCAGACCCAGTTCAAACGTACCGCTCCACATGTACGAACAAGTCCTAGTTCCGCGTAGGAATCTGGCTACCGCACCACTAATGGGACTATTTGTTCATAGTGCGTATATATACTGCGCTACTAAAGTAGGACTTTCTTTTCAGTCCAGTTTCTTACCCTCCAATAGAGTCACAGACGTAAAGCCTCCCCGCGACGCCACGTGTGGGAGTAAGGCCAAGTTCGCCTACCATCGGTATTGAGACATCGTGTATATTAATATTTGAATAGTCATATTTGGCACTATATCGTCGAGTTGGACGTAGTCTATTAAGCTAATAATAGTCTGTTAATATATAGTGCTTCGTGCGGTGAGAATACTACCGTAGTCAGTACCCCATCGTTTCGGGCAGAGAACTGGCTGCTTACCCAGGGTGGTTGACCCCATGTGAAGCTGCACCCGAGGAGCCCCAGAGCCGACGAGCGAGTGGACCTGTATACCGGATTATTCTACCGACGACAGCCCGCCTTCCCAGGCACGGATTATGCTTTGTATACTTTGATTATTCCATGGATAAAGACCCCCGACACTGCCGTGTGTTGGAACCCCCCCCCCCCTGGAGAGGACGCAAGGTGAGGAGACGCTCTGCAAGACGAGGTCGCTTCACGTCTCTCCCCCGTGGACCGGAGAGAGCCGGCCCACAAAGAGTCCACCTGCTTTCATCTGTGGTCCAAGGATCGCCGGCGCATTGAACGGCACTACAGTGGGTTCACCTGGGATACCCTTGGCCGGACGAGGCAGCCGGATTCTACCCCCCCCCCCCTCCTACTCCTGTCGGCTTACAAGCGACCGGATTAACCCCCCCTTAGTGTATCTAGTATATAATCATTAAAGTATCATTGCTGTTATTCCTTAACTATTCCAGGTCGTATATTTACCACCTGCGCCATCAGAGATTGGACATTCTCTATTGATATACCGACGAATACTCTTTGCCATAAAAGTGCATACTATTTCAATTCATAAATGTAATTAAGTGATTAAGTGCTTGCTCTACACACCATTGCTGTGTAGTAATAAACGCATACTTCGACTTCGTACATTTGTGTTGGATCCGTTTCATCTACGTGAGAGTGTTTATGATAATATATTTATGCCGTGTACTGGGTGGCCGAATATTAAGTACAAAGGTAGTGGTAGTAAGTATCATATCTAGTAATACAGTCAGGGAATTGTACCCCTCAGTTACAACGGTACTAGACAAAATATATCATTATAAATAGAGCCCACCTAGCACCTCCACTGCTAATTCGACAGGTCTTAACGGTTTCATTATTTTATTCAGCAACATTGCGTACACAAACTTATTGTTACCAAGAAGCATTACACTAACGCTTTCTTTTGATGAAATTAATGGACAAGAGAGCCGTACGTCGGCCATCTAATGAAGTTAGATTTGACACGTTTTAATATTATACACTTTGACTGCTGAATTGACACGTTTAACTTATTCATTCTTTAATTCAGCAACATTCATTCATGCAGTCTGTAGACATACTGTAGGACGTTGTAGCATCCTATGAATGAAGTCACCAGCTGTAATGGAATTGAATGGAACTCGAGCTTAGTCCAGCGCGGAGCTCCTCCAATGAATGAACAAAAGCCGGCGCGTCGGGCAGTTGTCACCAGCTGTATGAGAGCGCCCCCGCTGGTCATTGTTAACATTAACCATGCCAAGCGACGTCATAACAGCAGGCAAACAGCTGTTCCTGGACTTTTCCCAGCTGTATCTGTAAGTTGAGCGCACGCTCTGAGCTGTGTTTGGCCCGTCTCCAGATAGAGGAGAGGGCGGCTTTGCGCAGGGAGGTGAGAGACAAGGAGGAGAGGGAAGAGAGAGATAGAGCGAGAGAGAGAGAGAAAGAGAGACAGGGAAGAGAGAAAGGAGGAGAGGGACAGGCTGGAGAGAAAGGAGGAGAAGGACAGACAGCTCCAACTGTCTATAAGGAGACTGGAGTTGGAGAGTGGTAGCGCTACCCCCTCTCTACCCCCTCTCCAGCTGGAGTCTCCCAGGCACCCTTCAACATCAGCCAGCATGTTTATCTGGTTCCCATCTTCCGGGAGTCGGGAGTAGAGGCTTATTTTGCTGCCTTTGAGCGCATAGCCAATGCTCTGCATTGGCCGGTGGACATGTGGGCGATTTTGTTACAGTGCAGGCTCACTGGTAAGGCGCAGGAGGCATGTGCTTCATTAACTATGAATGACAGTTTGATTTATGTTTTTACGAGTGAAAAGTGCTGTTTTATGTGTGTATGAGCTAGTTCCAGAAGCATATAGGCAGCGTTTTCGCTCGCTCACAAAATCTCCTTCCCAAACCAATGCTGATTTCTCCCGTGAGCAGAGGATTCTTTTTGATCAGTGGTGTTCGGTGTGTAAGGTGGAGGACTTGGCGACCTTGAGCGAGTTAAAGCCTGCATGCCCGAGCGAACCGTGATCTATTTAAATGAACACAAAGTGTCTACCCTCCAAGGCGCTGCAATTTTGGTGGATGAATTTGCGTTAACGCACAAACATGTCTCTGTGCGTAATGATGTGTATGTTAGAGGCGGCTCGTTCCCTTCTCGTGAGTCAACGTTTCGGGGAAATGGCCGTTGGATGAAAATTCGTCCTGTCAGTTGAGTGCCATTGTCAGGGGAATTGAAATGGGAGTTACGCCCACGCCGTTACATAGGGTGCATGTGAAATCAGACCTAATCACAGGTTGTTTTTCTGTCGCGGTTCGCCCGTGTTTCCCTGTGGAGGGAATTGATTTTATCATGGGGAACGATATCGCTGGGCGAAAAGTAATCCCTGTTCTGGAGGTTGTGGACGCCCCAGTGTCTGAATTATGTGAAGAGTTGATTAAAAGTCACCCAAATGTTTTTCCTATTTTTGCTGTCACCAGGGCTCAGGAGAGGAAGCGAGATCAAGGGGTGACGCTGAGTGACTCTATCTGTGGCGAGGCTCTCGCTAAGGACAAGTGGCCATCTAGTGGCGAGATGGGAAAGGTTGCTGTGAGTAGCGTTCAGGGGAAGCTGGTAATTCCCAAATTCGCTGACGTGCCACTACCACTGACACGTCAAGCATTGATCGCTGCTCAGCAAAATGATTCCTCCCTGTCAATCTGTTTTGCGGCTGTGGCAAGCACTACTGATAGTAGGAAACAGGCCTTTTTGATAGAGGAGGGGGTGTTGATGCGCACCTGGGTAGCTAGGCTAGGTGTAGCAGACTTGAAAGGTGGAGATGATTGGAATACAGTGCACCAAATTGTGTTGCCAGTGATATGTAGACGTCACATGTTGATGTTGGCACATGAACATGTGTGGTCTGGTCATTTGGGTATCGCTAAGACTTATGACCGAATCCTGCCGAATTTCTTTTGGCCCGGTCTGAAGAATTTTTGTGGTACCTGTAGTACCTGTCAGATAGTGGGAAAGCCAAATCAGGGGGTGCCTCCAGCTCCCCTGCACCCCATTCCGGCAATGGGGGAACCTTTTGAGCATGTAATCATTGACTGTGTGGGTCCCCTGCCTAAAACAAAAGCAGGTAATCAATACATGTTAACTATTATGTGTGTTTCCACCCATTTCCCGGAGGCGATACCTCTGAGGAAAATTACTGCCCCGGCCATTAATTGTAGGATTTTTACATCATCGTAGAAGGGACTGTGTATTCACGGAGCGATTAGCTCGTCCAACAATGTTGGCGTGATTTACAGTCCCGAAAGGGGCTAAACCTTAGTGAAAAAAAAAAATCATAAAGTTAGCTTATAATGCTAGCAATTCGCCTAAAGTTACTTGCTTGGCCAAAATATAGGATTAGGTGACAAAAATACTCACTCAGCGGTCATCTGTTGCCTACTCTGTTGCACACACACACGGTTACAGGACAGCGTTTTGTGAAATATTCCATCATGTCCGGTCAACAAATTGTGAAATAATCTCGTTGGGCCTTCACCCAAATTGACACTTATATCTGACTATATTCAATATCCAAATTGTCAAGGTTATCCATGATATCCAAAAATTAAAGGTAGAAGACATCTTTCAGAAGGTTTATTCCAAATTGAATCAAGCATAAGTTACAGACAGGTAAAGGATACATTGCAATGTGGTTCATTGCAACGGGCAGACATCCTAGATTCCGCAATCATCACTAGGCCAATGAAAATGCTTACATAAAATAGAATCAGAAACAGGCTGACACAAGACCAAATTAAGAAATAGGTATTGGTCAGCTAGTTAGGGTTGGATTCTTAGACATTCTTAGAACAGACTCTCTGGTGCCGTTGTGTGGAATTCCCTATGAGCACACATCAGAATACAGGGCCAACACAGTAAATAACAGTTTATTGTACACTTGTTTAAGTAATTTAAGTCAGCTGGGGGAAATATGACCACTGTAAAAAGCAACCGTCTTTGCTTTGGGTGCACTGTGGAGTAAGTAACATAGCATGCATTTCAGGCATGTGCACACATTGAAGCATGTCCCCATTACTTTACATTAGCTGTGTGGCTAACTAAGCAAAGCTGCAGGTGTCCAGTATGAAGAACAGCATGACCTAAGCTGAGAAAGGACTCTACTGATCAATAACATCATTGGTAAGTAGAAAATCAGGGGTTGGGGGTTTAAAAGGCTGAACTTAACCTGTATAAAAGTGAATGCATCAAAGATGGAACACTTCTTGGAATTTAAATAAAGACATGATATTTATTGTAACATATATAATAATATAACTGATAGGGCATACAGACCCTCTGTAACTGAGGGGTACAATTCCCTGACTGTATTGTTAGATATGATATTTAATACCACTACCTCATGTACTTTAACTTCTGGCCACCCAGTACAAGATATAAGTATGATGAACACTTTCCCACCTGATGAAACGAATCCACACAAATGTACCAAATCGAGGGTTTAATACAGCAAAGGGTGTATACAACGATCACTTAATTACATTTATGATTTGAAATATGAAATATGCACTTGTATGGCAAATGAGTATTCGTAGGTAAATCAACATTGAATGTCCAATCTCTGGTTGCGCAGGGAGTAAGTATACAACCTGGAATATTTAGGAAACGATAGCGATGGTACTTAAATGATTATAGCTGGATACACTAAGGGGGGGGGGGGTCCCGCTGGTTGTAAGACAGTAGGAGGGGGGGGGTTAGAGAAGCCGCTGGCGGTATCCCATCTGGCCGACGGTGTCTTGGGAGAATCCAAAGTCTTGGACACGGTGCCCACAGAACCTCGGACCGCAGACGAATACAGCTGGACCCTCTGTGGACGGTATCTGCCGGTCCACAACGGAGAGACGTGAGGCGACCTCACGTGTAGAGCGCCGTCTCACCTGGAGTCCTCTCCGGGGGGTAATTCCAACACTCCGCAGTGTTGGCCTTTATCCATGGAATAATCAAAGCACACAAAGCATAATCCAAGCCGTGGAAGGCTCGCCGTCGTCCGGGTAGAGTAATCCAATATACAGGTCCAGTCGCTCTTGGCCCGGAGCTCCTCGGATGCAATCACCACTAGGGGTCTGACCAGCCTGGTTAAGCGTCCAGATAACGTCAGGAACGATGGGGGTACTGATAACTTTAGAACTCTAACCGAACGATGCACCATACATAAATAGACTATTATTAGCTTAATAGAATACGTCCAACTCGACGGTATAGTGCCAAACTATGACTATTCAACTATTAATCTACACGATATCTCCATGCCTATTCTGGGGCCAAGTAGGCCTTACTACACCGCACGTGCGTCGTGGGGAGGCTTTGCGTCTGTCACTCTGTTGGAGGGTAAAGAACTGGACTAAAAAAAAGTTCTACTTTACTTGCGCCATATATATATGCGCTATGAACAAATAGTACCATTCGTATTTCGCCCGACGTATACCTACGCGGAACCGGGGCTTGCCACGACATGTTAGGCGGCACGATTGAACTTGGACCTAGGGGTATGGCAACCTGGCGCCAGGTTCTCGTCCAATGGTAGAATGAAACTATTATGGGCTGTTTAGTAGACTAAAGGGATATTCAATGCATATTGTACAAGGAATATACAGGGGATATCAAACGATATACAAATACAATTAAATATATATATATAAATAAATATACATATTCGGTTTAATCTGATCCTTCACAACAGCCGCCCCCTAATTATTCCCACCTAATTAGCTAAGCAGAGACAGATTAACCGCACTGTCTACTACTCAAGGTCCGCTGTAAGGGTCAGTCAACTCACAAAGTCATAGGGTCATGGTCATCATCGATAGTATCTGGGAGTCGGGGCAGTTCTATGAGCCTCGCCACGGGACGTGTGTAAGTGCGCCCTTGGACGAGTACTTCAGCTGCTCGGACCTTGCCATCGGCACCGGTGATCACTTTGCTTACGCGGCCAGCCGGCCACATAGCTCTGGGTAGTGACTGGTCAATAATCATGACGACTGTTCCTTCTGTCAATTTGTCTCTCTCCTTTACCCACTTCTGGCGGGTCTGTAGAGACGGTAGGTAGTGAAGTAGGAAGCTGCTCCAAAACTTGTCAGCTAGTACTTGGCTGTACCTCCACATTCTTCGGCCGTTCGCTTCTTCAGGCCTGTACATTGTCTGGGGTAGCGCGGGGTCCAGCCGCCCCATTAGGAGTGTGTTGGGGGTGACTGGGTCGACATCTGCTACATCACTGGAGACGTAACCGAGGGGCTTTGAGTTCAATACTCCCTCGATCTCCGTGAGGACTGTCATTAGGACTTCCTCCGCCACAGTCTGGGCTCCGAGTACGGCGTACAGGGCTGTCTTTATAGAACGTACTTCTCGTTCCCAGGTTCCACCGAAGTGGGGTGCGTTCGGGGGATTAAACTGGAAGTCAATCTGGGCTGGAGCGAGGTGGGTCTTAAGTTCTGGGCCCATAGCTTGGAAGCTCTCTCTCAGCTCTCTTTCTCCGCCTTTGAAGTTGGTCCCGTGATCAGACAACAATGTAGACGGTTTTCCTTTCCGTGATGTGAATCTCCGGAAGGCCATAAGGAATGAGTCTGTGCTCATGGTCGGAAGGAGCTCGATATGTATCGCTCTGGTGGTCATGCATTTGAATACAATACCCCACCGCTTCTCGGTGCCTCTTCCTCTCTTTATATACAACGGGCCAAAGCAGTCCATGCCTGTGGAGTGGAATGGCTTGTCACCGATTCGGAGGCGACAGGGGGGTAGGTCAGCCATCCGTGGTATGCTGGGCTGCGCGCGCCACTTACGGCAGTCTAGACAGGTTCGCTGGAAGCGCCGTACTGCTTCTCTCCCTTGCAATATCCAATAACGACGTCTGATCTCCGCGAAGACTCTCTCTGCTCCTGCGTGGTGTACATCCTCGTCGTATTTCTTTATGATCAGCTCTGTGACCTTGTGTCGGCTGTTCAAGACGATCGGGTACTTAATGTCATCTGGTAGATCGGGGGCTCTCCGCAGGCGACCACCCACTCTGATGAGGTTATGGGCGTCACTCTCTGGTGCCAGGTGAATCAGTCTGCTGTCTGATGGGACGGGGTTTCCTCCCTGTAGACAGTCTAGCTCATCGGGGAACGAGTCTCTCTGGGCTCGTTGTAGTAGAAGAAGTTCTGCTTCTTCGTAGTCAGCTGCTGACATGTCAGTGGTGGACTGAATCTCTGGGTGGTGCCGCAGGAATGTTCTTTGCTGCGCACTCTCTAGGGTAATGCAGTCATCTATGTTGGGGTCTGTGGAGGCGACAGTGCTCAGTCCACAGAACATAGGTTTCTTGTTCTCAGCCTCCTCGTTACTTGCTTCCCTCGGGGTGGGCGTAGGCCAATCTCCTTCCGGGAGCTTGAGGAATGCTGGTCCGTCACTGTAGATGTTGCGACGGGTTAGGTCATCCAGAGACATTCCCCGGGTGATGACGTCAGCTGGGTTGTGTTTGGTGTCCACATACCGCCAGCTTGCTTCTTCTGTTAATTCTTGAATCTCGGTGACTCTGACTCCCACGAAAACTTTGTATCTGCATGAATCAGACTTGATCCATGTGAGTACTGTCGTGGAATCTGACCACAAGATTGTTCTATGCACCGGGATGGTGAGTTCACGTTGGATTAACGTGGCTAGATGCGCTCCTGCGAGGGCTGCGCAGAGCTCTAGACGTGGGATAGATTGTTGCTTACGTGGGGCTATTCTTGAGCGGGCCAGGATGAAAGCAGTGTGTATCTTTCCTCCCATCTCTTGGGCACGCAAATAGGCCACCGATCCGTAGGCTACTTCGGAGGCGTCGCTGAAGACGTGTAGCTCAATCTCGCATGTCTCTGGCCTCACTGTGGATGGGAAGTAGCTGCGGCGTATATTGACACCTGGGAGTGAGCGGAGTTCCGTCTCCCACTCTCTCCATGTTGAGGCAAGGTGTGCGGGTATTGGGTCGTCCCAGCCCTGGTCCTTGTCCCATAGTGCTCGTACAATCATCTTTGCCCTGGTGGTGTAAGGTAGAATACATCCCAACGGGTCATATTGTCTGGCGAGTGTTCTGTACACACTCCGTCTGGTGGTCGGTATCGCCGCCGACCTTCCCTGCTCTGGAGCCAAGGGTTTGTGTCTATAGTGGAGCGAGTCTGTTTTGAAGCGCCAGACTAGTCCTAGTGTCATTTCTTGGGCTTCTCCTGGGATTGTCGCCATCCAGGTCTCGCTGCTGGCAGCCTTGTCCGCGGAGGAGAGGCTGCGCAATACGTGCGGGTCGCTGCTGGCCCACTGCCTGAGATCAAAGCCGCCTTTGATTAGGGAGGCGCGTAACTTGATTAGGAGAGCCTCGGCTTCTTCTTGAGTCGAGACGCTTTGTAAACAGTTGTCCACGTAGAAACTGTTCTTCACACTGTGTTGGACCTCTTCATCTGCTGCTGGGTCCTCTTGGTCTCTCTGTGGGCTGGTACCGGCAGGGCACCATAGCCAGCTGGTCCAGGTGCTATTCCTCGGGGCTGGTCGTGCGTCGTGCTCACCCATGAATAGAGTCGGGGGTCTGTAGCGCAGCGCCGCGGGGGTATAGCCTGGACTGTATGGGACCTCCTGGTCCGGTGGGGTACTGTGCTGTCGTCGGGCTTGGTTCTCCTCCTCTCCCTCTTCTTCCTCTATCAGATCTTCCAGATCCGGTAGTGGTTTATCTTGCTTCTCCGCAGTGTATGCCGCTCCTTCCTTGTAGCTGGGTCTCGCTTGGACCGGTCTGGGAAGGGGGTCTGCGGGGGGTATAGGCTTTGTCTGTTGGTCAAGTTCAGGGTCGCTCGCTCGTTTAGGAGGCGCTGCTCTTGACTGTTGTCTCGACGAGTTCCTTGAACCCCTGGTGGAGGGAGAGGGTGTTGCCCTGGGGATCATCAGCCGCTTCCTTAGCTGCGCCATTAACTTGTCGCGCTCGGCTTGTAGTCTGTCGCGCTCGGCTTGGCGCTGGATGAGATCGATGTTGCGCTCTGCTTCTCTTTGGGCATAGTCAGCGACGCGCTGGGCTCCGGCGGCGGCGCGCTCTGCTGCGGCGGCGGCGCGGTCTGCTGCGGCCCGGTCTCTTACCATATTAATTTCCGTCTGAAGGCGTCTCATCTCCCGGCGTCTCATCTCCCGGCGTATGCGCTCTTCTTCGCTCCGTCGCTGCGCTTGGAGGCGTTCTCTTTCAATAGTAAAATGTTCGTGCTCGCTAAGCGCCTGTGCTTGGAGACGGTCGCGTTCACCCTGAAGTCGATCGCGTTCGGTGGAGGCTGTCAGGCGGACGAGGAACGCCTGTTGTAGCATCCTCGCCGCTTCTCTGGGGGAAGGCGGTTGTGGAGGTGAGCCGCTCCTGCGTGAGCCGCTCCTGGGGGTACTCGTTGGGGAGTCCTGGAGCTCTAGTTCCTCGGCGCTCTCCTCCTCTTCTTCCGTGCAGAGTTCTCTCTCTGTAGGGTTGTCTTCCTCCCGGGGCTGGTCGGGGACTACTTCTTGAGTAGTGGCGGGGGGTAAAGGCATGTCAATTCCCTCCTGGTCCCCACCGTGAGCTTGGTCAGTTACATTAGGACCTACTAGGGCCTCTGTGGTCGGGGAAACCTGGTCGTTAAGGTCAGACATAATTTTACTTTCTACTTTTACCGCGTTTACCGTTTGTCGAAGGCTAGGTAGTTGACTGACAGTGTAAGCCTCTAAGTACTGAGGTGTCTGTCGTCTGCGCCGCGGGCGTTCTAGGTTAGGAGGATCGTTTCGTGGAGTGTTCATCATAGGCCATTTCGATATTAATAACACTATATTAATATTACACTAGTTACCCTCCGGCTCGAAGGACCAATTGTAACTGAGGGGTACAATTCCCTGACTGTATTGTTAGATATGATATTTAATACCACTACCTCATGTACTTTAACTTCTGGCCACCCAGTACAAGATATAAGTATGATGAACACTTTCCCACCTGATGAAACGAATCCACACAAATGTACCAAATCGAGGGTTTAATACAGCAAAGGGTGTATACAACGATCACTTAATTACATTTATGATTTGAAATATGAAATATGCACTTGTATGGCAAATGAGTATTCGTAGGTAAATCAACATTGAATGTCCAATCTCTGGTTGCGCAGGGAGTAAGTATACAACCTGGAATATTTAGGAAACGATAGCGATGGTACTTAAATGATTATAGCTGGATACACTAAGGGGGGGGGGGGGTCCCGCTGGTTGTAAGACAGTAGGAGGGGGGGGGTTAGAGAAGCCGCTGGCGGTATCCCATCTGGCCGACGGTGTCTTGGGAGAATCCAAAGTCTTGGACACGGTGCCCACAGAACCTCGGACCGCAGACGAATACAGCTGGACCCTCTGTGGACGGTATCTGCCGGTCCACAACGGAGAGACGTGAGGCGACCTCACGTGTAGAGCGCCGTCTCACCTGGAGTCCTCTCCGGGGGGTAATTCCAACACTCCGCAGTGTTGGCCTTTATCCATGGAATAATCAAAGCACACAAAGCATAATCCAAGCCGTGGAAGGCTCGCCGTCGTCCGGGTAGAGTAATCCAATATACAGGTCCAGTCGCTCTTGGCCCGGAGCTCCTCGGATGCAATCACCACTAGGGGTCTGACCAGCCTGGTTAAGCGTCCAGATAACGTCAGGAACGATGGGGGTACTGATAACTTTAGAACTCTAACCGAACGATGTACCATACATAAATAGACTATTATTAGCTTAATAGAATACGTCCAACTCGACGGTATAGTGCCAAACTATGACTATTCAACTATTAATCTACACGATATCTCCATGCCTATTCTGGGGCCAAGTAGGCCTTACTACACCGCACGTGCGTCGTGGGGAGGCTTTGCGTCTGTCACTCTGTTGGAGGGTAAAGAACTGGACTAAAAAAAAGTTCTACTTTACTTGCGCCATATATATATGCGCTATGAACAAATAGTACCATTCGTATTTCGCCCGACGTATACCTACGCGGAACCGGGGCTTGCCACGACATGTTAGGCGGCACGATTGAACTTGGACCTAGGGGTATGGCAACCTGGCGCCAGGTTCTCGTCCAATGGTAGAATGAAACTATTATGGGCTGTTTAGTAGACTAAAGGGATATTCAATGCATATTGTACAAGGAATATACAGGGGATATCAAACGATATACAAATACAATTAAATATATATATATAAATAAATATACATATTCGGTTTAATCTGATCCTTCACAACACCCTCAATTGCACCTTTGATTACACTATTTACTTTCTCATATATTCAGAGTTAATTATTGTTTACACAGTGTATCTTATAATTGCATTGTCTATATATATGCCCATACATGTACCTGTCACGATCGGGGCCAGAGCCTGCCTGATGAGGATCAATCAGCGCGGCTGCAAGGGATTACCTCATCAAGCAGGCTCTATATCATCCGGCGTCGCAGTGTTAAACTGCAAACCCAGGTACGACGTCTCGACCTGAAGCCCTGCTGACCCGCTCTTGTATTATTCCCTGTCCTAACCTTCCTCTCTTGTGCCCAAGGACCTCCGTTCCAGCATTGCCCGTCTGGACCCCTGGTGCTGACTACGAGGTTCCTATTCTCCACCCCGACACAGCCGGTGTCTACCATTCTCTCATACTGCACGAGGAGTGCACCTGCTCAAAGACCATTCTCTCGTGCTGCACAAGGAGTACCCCTGTGCTAGCCCCCCAAGAACAGTCATCCCCATCTGTTGTACATTCCTGCATGATTCTTGTCTGTTTGGGGGGAAACAATTAAAACACCCTAAACCGCTCCATTCTCTCTACTCCTGTGTTCGCTATTGGGCTCCACAAGAACCCCTATCCTCACAGTACCCCCTCCCTCATGCTGCTATGATGCCCAAATTTTCCCAAGGGGATCAATAAAGGAATATCTTATCTTATATTGAATATGTCCTATTTTCAATGGATGGCTTTTACTACCTTTTAGTAGTAGATGGCTTTTAGTACTTCGTCCACCACTGTAATGTAATTAATTGAAAAGAGATTTTCTGATGAATGTGAATACATTACTATTACGTTCTGGTACCCGAGTAGGGACTTTATGTTCAGGATTTATTATAGTGCTAGTATTACAATGCTAAAGTATTTTGGCCAACTCCAGTTGTAAATTGGCCTGTCACATAAGATAGTATTATGGAGATGAACATAAAATTCCCAGAGAGCACAATAAATTATGAATGATGGGAATTATATTAACATTTAAATGAGACAGTCATGGTCCAGCGATGCTGTGAGATTTGAGTGTTTACGGTGTGGAGTGATGTATGGCCTGGAAAACACAGATGGCTTCTTTATTTACATGCCAGACATTGTTCTTGACACAGTTACAATTTACTCCAAAATACCATCCTGATTAAACTGATATGATTACTAATGGTGGGCATTCATAAGGCATGCCGAGGCGTCATCTAGGTTTTTCGAGGAGTCCACAGTGCAAAGTGCACGAAGTGTCCTTCTTCTGTTGTCACAGGCAGCGTGGTGTATACAGCATATGTCTTCTAGCCTCCAACCTCCTGTCTTAAATTTCTTTTTTTTAAACTGCCCTGGCATATAGAGGGTATGCGCTGGCGTCACTTTCCCGCCGGAATACGCCCCCTCAGTCAGACTGAGTAAGAAAACATGCTGCAACCTGGCCGGCTTGGCTCTGCCTGCCTCTTTTATTTAGCTGGTTTCTTGTTGAATCTATTCAAACATTCAATCCCACGACAGCTCTTTCCTTATTTTAGATGTTTTCTTCTGTGTTTCTCCGGCACTCAAGCTGAACGCTAACACTGCCACTCAGTACGATATAGTGCATGTCCATCAGATCCGCTTTCTCAACGTTTTTTGTTCATTTCCCAAGGGGAAGCAGGTGCGCACAGTGCATTGTGGAAGTGTTGTGTCAAGTTTGGAGGGGGTGGTCGTGGTGCGTTTGCCTGTCTTCATTTGGATAAAGTTTGACTTTCTCAACTAGCAAATGCTGATGTAAGGACCGCCACATCGCTAGGATGTTGCTAGCTAGCTAGACAAGCTGCGTTAGTTGTTTAGGACGGTAACGGCTAGAAGACATTCACATTACTGCCGGCGGCCTCTGACCATGGAAGCACAACGCTGTTGCACATGGGTCTTGGACAGATAATTGCAATGGTTTGAAAGTTCGGCGTTGCTTATAAACATTTTAAATATTTTTTATAAACTGATCAACACTGCTAAAAACGGCTTTAGCTGCCTGGTGTGCATGCGCTGTGATCACAGCGCATGCACATCAGGCACCCATTGCCGGAAATAAAGCTGTGTTGACCAGTTTATAAAAATTATTTTAAATGTTTATTAGCAATGCCGAGCTTTCAAACCATTGCAATTATCTGTCCAAGACCCTCGTGCAACTGTGAGTACCTTTGAAATTTCTCTGTGATACTTGTATAACAAATTAACGGTTGGGGTAGGACCAGTTCTTCATGGTAAATCTAGGTTGGTTTCCTATTGAGGAGCAAGGGACCGTGGATTCACTCGGCCAAACCTTGTTGCCGTGCATCACAGTCACGAAAGGGGCTACATCACGGGCAGCTTTATGAATGCCCACCATTACGGTATGATCACATTGATAGGCCTATAATTAACGGCTGGCAGTTCTGTTATGGTGAGTTGAGTGTCAGAGAGAAGGGCAGAAGAGAACGTGAGCAGATAAGCATCGGGGAGGGGTGCGGGTGATTTTGTGTGCAACTATATTTATTTCTGGTTCTTGGAAACACATCAGAATTCCTTGATTCCCTTGGCTGCAGCTACAGCAGGTTATAATGCTATCACAGCAAGGCACAACACAGCACAGCACCACATGTCTACAGGGGACGGGGAAGTACACATTTAAAGCAGCAAGTATAAACGATGACCTTTGTGGCTTCCTAGCATGATAAATGTCAAAGGTTCTCCGTTTTAAATTTGTCAACGTTTCCAGAGAAGCCTCTCCTATGCCTCAGCCACAGTGTTCCAATCTCAGCAGTCGCTGGAGCGGCACCACAAAACCTATTACTGCCCCTCCCACCCCCCCACCCCCCCTTGCTGAGGCAAGGGCTGTCAAAGCTGCAAATTAGCCCATTTGCAACCTTTCATAATGTACTGTGGCAAAGAACAGCATGTCTTTTCTCAGGGAGGGACAATGTTGCACGTCAGAACATATTGCGAACATGACATATTACAGACAGAGCAGAGTCTGTGCAATCCATAATGTTTTCCTCAGTTGAATTGGTTGGTTCCTTTTCATATTCATACGCTGTCCTACTACGTTAGGGCTGATCTGGTGCTTTGCAGATGGGTTTTCTGCCTCTCATGAAATGATGCAATTTACAATACCAGTGAGCTGCATTAAAGGGTTTCCGTGATTTTTGTTCTTGTGGGTATTTGCAAGTACCATTGTGTCACGTTGATATGAGATTTAAATAGCGCACGTTTCCAGCCTAGAGAGGATATAACTGTGTTTTTTGCCAAGAGCATGCCTTCTAAGCATGATTACTGATCCCCAGAGTAGAAGCGAAGTAATCATCCTTCTCAAAGTGTTTTCTGTTTTCTGTCTGGGAGAGCTTGATCAATGAATGGCTAGTAATCAAGAAAAGACCCTCTGGTCGATTCCACATTAGACTCCATCTTTCTTATTAATGGCCTTCTCTTCTATCTGCTTCCTCTCACTCTGGTGTTTGAAGATAGAAGTATAGCAATTAGTCAACTGGAAATAGCAGATAATAGGGTTTAAGGAAAGGAGTGGTCGCCCTTTATGATCTATCATGTAATGTTCAGAGGTTACCTGCCTGGGAGATCTCACTTCCTTCTGTGATAATCATCTTCTTGTTACAATGGCAACACTTGAGGCTAACATAACAGCACTCAGTGTCACATTCTATTACCTCTCTGTATTCCAAATAGTCTATAAATCATGACCGTGGTGGGATGGGATCAAAGTCGCTCTTGAGCAGTGTTCCATAGAAACGAGAGCTATACTGTAAAAAAAAAATATATATATATATATATCTTTAATCCCGTCAGTCTTACGATGGAATGGGATCTACTCTCAGTGGTCCACTTCTCAATCATAAAATAATACACAACAACTAGAGGGGGAAAGGAAGCACTGCCAGCCGTCTCGGAGCAGCAGAGCTCTTCAGCATGCGGTGAGGTTCTGCTGACCTTCAGCCAATAACTGTGACCTGGCCAGCATCTCTCTCTCCCCTCCTGGGGCTGGACGTGCTGCTGACGGCTCCTGAATGGTGTCCAAGGTCAGGTGATACTTACTGTCCTGGGGGGGTCCAATGCCCTCAACCGTTAATGAGTCTATCTTGATGGACCATGGGGGTGGTGGAGGTACTGTATATGTTTGTGTGTGCGCGTGCGCGCGCGTGCGTGTGTGTGTGTGTGTGTGTGTGTGTGTGAGTGTGTGTGTGTGTGTGTGTGTGTGTGTGTGTGTGTGTAGGTGTGTGTGTGTGTGTGTGTGTGTGTGTGTGTGTGTGTGTGTGTGTGTGTGTGTGTGTGTGTGTGTGTGTGTGTGTGTGTGTGTGTGTGTGTGTGTGTGTGTGTGTGTGTGTGTGTGTGTGTGGAGGACACTGCAGGGTCAGACATGGTATTGCTAGATTTGGTACACTGTACACACACACAGTATAAATCATACATGTAATTTCTATTCAATTTAAATAATATTCCTCAGGGGTTATTTGTAGCAGTGGATAGGAAAGTAAGAAAAAATAAGCAGTTTTTTCCTCATCTGTGGAGACAAAGCTGTATTGATCTGTATTCATTGATCGAGCTGTGGATTCATAAGAATGGAGACGGACAGAGTACCTGCTTTCTATCACCAACGCTTCATCCTCTCTTCTCCTGCCAGGCCTCTCCTCTCTGCCCTCAGATCTTTTATCCTCTTCTTCTTCATTCTCTCCAGTTGTTCCCCTGTTGCCACCTCTCTCCCCCTGTCTTTCTGTGGCTAATGACAGGCCGTCACCCCGCCTCCATCTCCACATGTTAGTTACGGTCTAGCTGGTCAACGACTGAGACACCAACGTGGATTACGTGTGCATGGATGGACTGTGATGAAAACTGTGCCCGGAGCCGATGAAGGGAGACGAGAAAAAGAAAACAACAATTGACCTTGATCCTCCAATCACAACTGTTGTTTCCCTCGGACAAACTCTGCGGCCAATTGACCCCTAAGAACTCCTGGGTAAATTATATAATAACCAACTGCAAAGGTTGGTTGAGGCAGATTGAAACACCCTGATCTTGAACTGTCACTTTGTATGATGGTATTGACCAAACACACCCTACCTGTAGGAATATATATATATATATATATATATATATATATATATATATATATATATATATATATATATATATATATATATATATATATATATATATATTTTTTTTTTTCATGAATCCATATGAGTGGAATTTTATATTTAAAAGGTACAGGTCTCAGAAAAAAGAAGCAAGTAAGCAAAATGTGAAGAAAAAAAAGTGAATGGAATATACATACAAATGTAAAATACTAAAAATAATAAATAATTTTACTGTTGAATTATATTTCCAAGACATCTGTTCCATATGTCTAATAATTATACTGTGCCAGAGATATTTGACCTTTGCTTGTGAGGTTGTGAGAAGCAGACCCCAGCAGACAAAGCATTTCTCGTGCAAAGATGACACAAAGAGACAACACTGAGTTTTGGTAAGGTGGCAGGTGACAACACAGTACAAACTGCTGAAACTCTATAGTGGGTACAGCCTTTTATAGGTCAAAATTACCTGACATATTTATAGGGTTATTTATAGTAACAAGACAATGAAAATACAAATAATTTAGGTCATTTTACCACATTAACATTAAAGATTCAAGAGTTTCAAGGAGGGAGGGGGAGTCAGGTCTGACCTTGAGCTCCTGACCTGTCAATCAAAGTTTAGCAGAAGAGAGACTAGCAGTGTGCATGCTAATCAACACCACTCAGCTGCAGCCAGGGGGGCAGCCGTCTGACACATGACGTGAACAGATGTTTAAAGTGAAGATATTTAGTAATGGAATATACAGAGTATGGATATTGATAACATAGCCTTTGCTAAAACCCTTCATGCGTATCACAGCTACATGTATATCTCTGTGTGATTGATCACATGATCCTACTGTAGAGCGGTGTACATTATTCAATTCTGTTTTTCTTTCAGGCAGAGATATTGTCATCATGGTACAGAGACACAGTGGGAATACCTGGGCTATGCTTTGTTTTCTTTGGACAAACAATATCCAGATTCCAGGATTACCTGGACTGTATTGTTCTTAACCCTTACAAAGAATTATCATGGTAGTTTGTAGGGAATCACCAGAGGCCCCCCGATATCATAATATCATGATGCTAGAGTCACGATATTGTAATACCATTATACTGTATATTGCAATTCATTACCTTTTTTCAATTGCATCTGCAATAAGAAATATTATACATCATCTGTTTTATCTAATAAGATAACATTTTCAGTCTGTTCACCTCATTTCAATAATTTATATTACAGTAAAATGGGATTATAATACTCTCAGTGGCGAGGAGTAACGCGTGGGAGGCTCACAGTGCCCCCGATACTTCCTGTTTCCGCCGCACCGGCGTCACCCAACCGACCTGTAGTCGCTGTCCACAATGTCCAATCCCCACCCACCGGCTTTCCCACCCTCTAACACTGCCAATTGTGTTAGTATGAACGACCGGCCAGCCGGTAGCAACGCCGAGAGCTGGGCTTGATACCAGCATCTCCTGCGTTAGTGGCGAGCGCCTTGCCCACTGCGCCACTCAGCCGCCCGCGGTCCACCCCTCTTGAAATCGCCATGTATTTCCAATGGACCCATTTCTAAATTGTCTCGTTTAAAACAAATAAAGCATGAACATTGGCATGGTGTACCTTTCAATCTGTGTGTATTCATCAAGTGTAAGTGTAGTTCTTTTTAAACAACGACAAATTAAAAACCTTATAACTACCTTTATTTCAACCAAAAATGCTTAAACAATAATGTTAGTGATAGAAGGGAACAAAAGGAGGTAGGGACCGCACTCTGGGAATATCGTTGTTTTTATTTTTATGCACAAGTTGTTATAGCGCACAAAAAGTTTTCAGCCATCCGGCCTTCATCACTGAACTACGCACCTGTCTGAGCGCAGTGGTTACCCCTTTTTCTACTAAAAGTGATAGAAGGGAACTCATTTTGTGCAAAAATGGAAAGCTTGCCAATGTTCATGAGGCAGAATTGTTACAATAGCCGATAATCCATTTTCCATTTTAAATCATTTTTATAAACTGGTCAACACTGCTCAAAACGGCTGTATTTCCGTATTTTGGCTGCCTGGTGCGCCATCACAGTGCATGTGCATCATGCACCCAACGCCGGAAATACAGCCGTTTTGAGCAGTGTTGACCAGTTTATAAAAATTATTTAAAATGTTTATTAGCAACGCCGAGCTTTCAAACCCTGCCGCGTGTGTGTGTGTGTGTGTGTGTGTGTGTGTGTGTGTGTGTGTGAAACCCTAATGGAACGCTGGGTACCTTTGAAATTTATATCTGAGATATTTTGGACCCACCGCTAGCTTTTAAGCAGTGCTTGCTGGTGCAAATTAACCTAGCTACTACGGAGGAATAAGTGACTGCGTATTCGAGCCCCTGGCTTGCATCGCAGTCATGAAAGGGGCTAATAAATTCCTATACGGGTCGACCGCGCGGGAAACTAAAGTGACGTCAGACTACATACCACTGGTGGATTGATTGATTGATTGATTGAAAGGTTTATTAACAGATTGCAGAATGGGTACAGTACAATACAGCTCAATACATACAATTGTTAAGGGGATGCAGACCAGAGAAAGACTTTCGTCTTGTTTACATCAGGGTCCCCCATTTTCAATTCATCATAACATATATGACACACACGACATACAGATAGACAGTACTGCTACATCTATACATTTATGACATACCAGATTTGCAAATACAGTACTGTTTGTGATACAAAAAGTGTCCAGAAAAAGAGTGTATATACATTTGACGTAGAAACTGTACATTGGAGGAGGTTGGGTAGGTGGGGTGGGGTTTGGGGGGGGGGGGGGGGGGGGGCTGTACATTGGAGGTGGGGGGGGGGGGGGGGGTTGGGTAGGGGGGGGGACACTGTACACTGTACATTGGAATACTGACAAAGCCATACTTGGTCATTTACTGTACAACTGGGTTAGGACATTTGTAGGGGCCAGTTTGTATAATCCAATGTAAACCATGATACCGATGGTGGTAATACATGAGGTATTTCTTTTTTTGATCTACTTTCAATTTTTCTCCCATCCCAATTTCGTATCGTCCAATTCTACCCTCCCCTGTCTCGAACGCTGTTTGGCCATGCCTCCCACAAGCCGGCTGTAATGTGGACGAAGCCATACATTGCACGAGTCCCCTCCAGTACTCGAGGTAGCAGCCGTCGCATCTTTTCACCTGCACAGCGCAATCTTTCAGCGTCGGGGGTCTGCGCTTTGGAGGGACGCCGCCCCCGTCGCTTCCTGATTCTACTGCGCAGGCGCACCAACCGACCTGTAGGAGTCGCTGTCCACAACGTCCGATCCCCACCCATCAGCTTCCCACCCCCTAATACTGCCAAATGTATTAGTATGAACGACCAGCAAAGCTGAATGCAATGCGGAGAGCTGGGCTCGAACCCAGCGTCTCCTGCATTGGTGGTGAGCGCCTTGCCCACTGCACCACCTAGCCGCCTACATGAGGTATTTCTATAGTTTTTTGGTCTCTACCATACCATTATATAATAAAAAAAATTATTATAACTTTTTTTTTTATATAAATACTATGACCGTTACTTTGCTAAATAAATGGTGGTTGCTGGTTTCATTATAAATGAACCTGAGAATGAGAAAGTGACCGTCCCAGGGGCGTGGCCTACAAAGCGCACCGCACCGTGTTCTGTTCCAGACTCAAAAACGGAACTACTCGATATGGCTTCATAATATTGTTAGGGGATTAGACTGTGTCAATATGGCAACCGGAGGACCTGGCATTTGAGAGAGGTGGGAAAGGTTGCAGCGCTGGTGCTGTGAATGCTAATCCAACACCGTTGCCGTGCCATTGATCGTCCGCCTTGCCGCGGTGCTCCTACAGACAGATGAGTCTATCCATTATTCAACATCGAGAGACGCACACTGAGCCTGTAAAAAACTAACAGCGCTGCTGGCCTGCACTGTGTGTCCTCCTCGCTTCCATTCTCACTATGATCACACATATCCCAACACAATTCCCCCAAGTGTTCGCAGCACATGCACCCTCTATGCATTATGGGGTTCCTCTCCTCTTTGTGTCGAGCGGAAAACCAGCGTGCCCGTGAGCCTCTGTTTTTGTTTGCTATTCCCCAATCCCCAGGGCTCTGATATGTGTCTGTGATGTTAAAGCCAGGATTATACCATAAAGCTTTGAGCCTCTGTTGTATAGTGAAAGCAACCCCATGCTGTTGGCGGTGTATAGAGGCGGTGGAGAGCTTCTTACATTAGTTTGGTAAACTACACGACCACTTTGTCTCCCTTTCATATAATCGCTTATAAAAGGGAGACTTGAAACCATAGTAACACAGCATGTCTCTTCTGCCTGTCTTAGCTGTGCACCAACACAACTGTGTTATACCTTGGAGGAGGTGGATGGTGTAATTATAGTAAAATGCACTGACTCTCAATACGCTTGGTCACTTATGCTGAAACCAATTTGCATCATCATCATCATCATCAGTTTCTATACAGGAAGGGGTTATAATGATAGTAGACAGAATACAGACTGCTAATCACAGGGGAAAATACAGCATTATCAATTGTGTCACATATTTAATCCATGTTTACAAACTTTAAGCTATGAAGTATTTCTGGCACAGTCACTCGTGCAGACTGAGCTATCTTCCTAAGTAATCACAACATGAAGTGTAATCCAAGGTACGCTGAATGAACTCTGAACCACCATACTATCAAGCATGCTTTAGTTTTCTCATGCCTATAAATACCCTTGCACGGTTGCAAGAATCCACCTCTCCATCACTGCCCTAATTAGTTCCACAAAAAGTTGCCCCATTACTGTAATACCTTAGAGACTCAACAGATGGAGCTCTCTCCTCCCCCATTCCAAAATGCCTAACGGTCGAGTTGGCTCGAGTTCTCTTTGGTTCTCCTCCATAAGCAAAGGACAGAGAACCACAACCAACTAGGTTTCCATTGTAGTATGACACCCGGGCGAACTCTAACGTGAGTGTTAAAGCTCTACTCATAGAGTTGTGAAGCTCTACTCGTGAGTTGTGACACTATCTCTTTTGTGATTCCATTGACAGCAGCTGTGTATACACAGAGCATCAGATCAATTATTCAAGGTTGAGTGTGTAGAGTGGCTCCTATTGTTCCAGAGAAGCACAGGAGAGACACACATTTTCATCGTTGTGTCTGAGAGTTGATTGATTGATTGATTGATTGATTGATTGATTGATTGATTGAAAACTTTATTAACAGATTGCAGAATGGGTACAGTACAGTACAGCTCAATACATACAATTGTTAAGGGGATGCAGACCAGAGAAAGACTTGCGTCTTGTTTACATCAGGGTCCCCCATTTTCAATTCATCGTAACATATATGACATACAGATAGACAGTACTGCTACATCTATACATTTATGACATACCAGATTTGCAAATACAGTACTGTTTGTGATACGAAAAGAGTCCAGAAAAGAAGTATATACATTTGACGTAGAAACTGTACATTGGAGGAGGTTGGGTAGGTGGGGGGGGGGGGTACTGTACATTGGAGGAGGTTGGGTAGGAGTGGGGGGGGGGGGGTGTTTAGGAGGGGTGGGTGGGGGACACTGTACAACTGTACAAGCAACACTGTACATTGGAATATTGATAAGACCATACTTGGTCATTTTTACTGTACATTGGAGGGGGTTGTGTTAGGACATTTACAGGGGCCAGTTTAGAATTGCAGTCTCCCGTAGGTGTTTTTTGAGAGTGTTTTTGAAAGTGGGTAGTGATTCACATTCCTTTACAGCTTTGGGTAGTGCGTTCCACATTGATGTGGCATAATTGCGAAACGTGTTTAGTCCCTTGTTTGAGCCGAATCTGGGTTTAACATGATTTGTGGAGCTCCCTCTGGTGTTGTGATCGTGGTATTCACTGACCTTTGGGAAGTATTTTGACATGTACATGGGTACCTTGGTCGTGTAGTGTATCTTGTAGACCAGGCCCATTGCAAGTTGCTGTACTCTGTCGTCTACTCTAAGCCATCCTAGGTTGTCAAAGTGGGCAGGGGTGAGGTGGGTTCTAGGAGTAAGGTCAAGCAGTAGTCTGACCAGTTTGTTTTGAGATGTTTGTAATTTTGTTTTTAGCGCCTTTGAGGTGCTTTGGTAAAGCATATCTTTACTCATATCATATGCCAATCACTTCCCTTTCCAGAAAATTTTGTCATCACATCGCTGGCATCCCATTAGGCCTGTGTGGTTCACTTTAATCGTCTGTGTGATTCACTTTAATCTGCTGTGTGATTCAACCTTAATCTGCTGTGTGTGCATCTGTGTGACTACGAATATATTCAAATTCTCACAGATGATTCCCACTGTCATCACTGACACTGATGTTATTTTCCTGTGACTTTCCTTCATTAACCTATCAGGGAAGATGAGACACCCGCAGCTGTTATGTCAGCACACGCCCGTCGTGTTGTATAACTGCTTTAGTTCTGCTCGGAGCCACAGATAAGAATCTATGGCAGTTTAATAGTGCCATCATAACAAGTTTAAATTCTGTCAACATATCCTTGTGAGTTTTAATTAGATGGCTAAATATAAATCCCCCTGATATTCAGGCTATACGACATCACCGTACGCACAGACTTCACTTTGCTAGACTGCAGTAGAGAAGAACAGAGGAAACATTGTGTTGTTGTGTAATTCCCAATCAAGCCCTCTATTGGATCCTGATAGCAATCAAGCTGCATTGTTAACAACACAGTCACCAGGGGAAGACAGTAACCCAGACTCATTGATCACACTACCACCAGCACCACCAGAGGACATGGCTACACCCATTGACCTCCCCCAGGGAGGACTCTGCCTTTACGAGGAGTTGGCAAGACTTACGTTGTAGAACACAATTCTTAAAGGTAAGACTGTGGACTCTGTGGACATGCTCCATCTTGTCTGCATTCCACAGCAGTCCCAGGAACCTGCCTGGTGGAAAATTCCACCTCTGTGGGGGATTTGGGGAGAAGAAGAAACAATAATCTCAGCTATTTCCTCATCAAGAAGCAGAATATAAATGTATTCCATCTACTATGTACATTATTTAAAGGTACAATATGAATAGTTTTTTTTGCACCCAGACAAAATAAATATTCTTGATTATCTTTCACAAATGTCAATGTCACAAACTCACAAAACTCATACTGCATACTACTCATTATATTATTATAGCACTATAGTCGTGAGAATACATAAAAGAGACCACCAACATGTTAATCTGACTACATAATCACCATCTCAGGTCAAATATGTATATTCCAAAATGTGTCAATTTTCCTGACATTTTACATGTAACTCTCCGCTAAAGAGCAAACTGCATGAGGCATCCATCAGGGGTTCCACTACCCCCTCCCCCCCCCCCCCAAGTCAAGCTCCCTCAGCCCAGCAGCTGTTTTTTTATCCACAATCATTAGCAGAGATTAAAATCTCAGAGCTGGGGCTGTGTGTATTCACAGAGCACACAGTATGAATTGGCTTCCCCCAAGGGAGGGCAGTGGATTGGCTCGTCAAATAATTAATCTCTGCAAACTGGCATGCCAATGGAGATTAGCCCTTCCAGATATCAACTGATTTCACCTCTGGTTCTAACTGATAGAGCATCATTTTAGAGGGGAGAAAATGCCATGGCGCATAATGATATTTTGTGCATTCGATATTTTGTGTCTGAGTAATATATCTTTTTTTACTGTATTTATCTGTTCCAATGGCTACTTTCCTGTTGAACTGAAATTATGACTGACACAGTCACTGACCAGAACCTAGAACATATAAGCAGGTGTAGTTGCCGATAATCTAAGTCCTGCTTCCTTTGTGCTGAGAGATTGCTCACTAGCATCAAGACGCTGTATAAGATGCTACTCAACTCATGCGCCGGTCCACCAACCGAACAGCCCTTATCAGGGCCACCCACCGGCAGAGCTGCCTTCACTGAAGATGGCCGGCATCCTCGGTCCCTCATCAGCCGCCAGCACAGATGAACAGACCGCCAGCCGGCTCCTGCCTTTCACTGCTCTGATAGGGAAGCCCTGACAAGGTAGGCCTACCTACCGGAAAGCATAGGAAAACTGAGGGAGATGTAGAGGGGATCCATCACGCCTGTGGTAGTCAGAACCGGTTTGAGGAAGAATAGCCGCTGCAGTCGATGCTGTTAGCCACATCAAGGACAGTGCAGGGAAGGGGGCAGGAGGGGGCAGAGGGGGAGGGAGAACCACTCAGAACAGGTTGAAGTAGAGCGGGCATGGATGGATGTTGTAGGTCGGACAGAAGACGCCATGAAGCGGATCCATGGTGCCAGTGGTGCTCATATCCAGTATGAGGTAGAACAGTCACTGCAATCTGTATATCGACACACTAACACTCGAGAGACAGGGACAGGGGTCCATTCAATCAGTTTTTTTCCCAGCGTATATTAAACATGCAATTGTTCAATTTCTTTTGAAAAAGATTAACCATGATCCATCCCTTCCTAAAAACTATATGTAAGCTGCCTTTTATTTCAAACATGTTAGAGAATGTTGTTGCCAAACAGCTCACTGCTGTTTTGACTGCACACAACATCTCAGATAAATACCAATCTGGTTTCTGTCAGAAGCATTCCACTGAAACCGCTCTTCTTACAGTCTCAAATGATATAATGATGGCTTCTGTTGTGGGTGAATGCTCTATTTTGGTGCTGCTGGATCTTAGTACAGCTGTTGATACTGTAGATCACAAGATCCAGAGTTTTTCTGTGTCACTTGGTCCCTACATGTCTGAAACTGCTGCTTTTTCCTGTGGTGTGCCTTAGGGTTGATGTCTTGGGTCCTATATTATTTGCCTTGTATATGCTTCCCTTAGGTCATATTATTAGCTAATTTAAAGGTATCTCATATGGTATCTTAAGGATTGGATGACTAACAACTTTTTACAGCCAAACACAGATAAGACTGAGGTCCTTATCATTGCTCCAGATATCTTCCAAGGTTGCTCAATGTATTGGGTCCCTTTCTTCAGCTGTACGGTCTAACCTTAGAAATCTCAGTGTTACATTTGATCAGGCTTTGTACTTTGTACTTTGATCAACAAAACGTGGACCCGTACTTCTTTCTGCAATTCCCTTTTCACCTGCCTCAGCAAGTCGTCTCTAAACCGTCTACAAATGGTCCAGAATGCTGCTGCAAGGCTATTGACCAGGTCCAGTATAGGTCAACTCACATCACACCCATCCTATATTCTTTACACTGGCTTCCCATTAAGTTTAGGATTAATTTTACAGTACTTGTTTTCACATATAGAGGCATGCATGGTCAGGCACCTGTGTAAACCTGATTCACACCAGACATCTGGTGGAACATGTGTCACTGTTGGGGTCCGCCATCAACTGGAAAGCACACATTTTCCCAGCCAAGAGATGGCATTCATGAGCATTGGTCTGAACTCAGCCTCAATGATGGTTTCACACTCCACATTGTCTCTGAGAGAGTTCCACCCCTGCATGATGGTCACTGTTGCTGTTAGTGCTGGGCAGAATGGCCGCAGCCCACTCAGTGGTCCATCTAGGTCTACTTCACATGCAGAATCTACAAAGGTGGGTTTCTCGAATGAAAGTCGACCCTGTACGTCACCTGTAAGTCTTCACGGACACCTCCCTGACAGGCTGGGGAGGGACGTGTCGCTCGCAGGGGGGCAGGTGGTCAGAAACCTCGACCCCCCCCACATGTGTTAGAGCTCAGAGCGTGCTACTGGTGCTCAAACACTTCCGCAGCCTAGTGAGAGGTCAGCATGTTCTGGTCAGAACAGACAGCCAGATTTCAATGGCCTACATAAACAAACAGGGCAGAGTTCACTCCCCCCCTGCTCCACCAAACGGTGGTAGATCTGTGGCTATGGGCCTCAGTCCATCTGCTCAGTCTCGGGGCTCTCCACATTACAGACCTCAGAGTGTGCCATCCTCCTGTCCAAGGGCAGTGACTGGTGGCTTGGTTTCTGAAAGGTTGAACCTCGAGAGCAAAGGTCCAGACATCATCAGCACCATTCAGAGCACCATCCACTACCTCTCGCAGGGGAGTGGTTATCATTCCAATTTTGGCACAAGGCCAGGTCTCTGGATCCAATCTCCCGACCCCTGGAATCAGCCCTCACCTTTCTCCAGTCTCTGTTAGACAACCTGTCTTTCTCAACTGTGAAAATAAATACGCCATGGCTATCTCAGCATGTCACCATGCTGATCCTCTTTTCAGCCATCCATCGAGTGCTTTCAGCAGGGTACTAGGCCGTCTTGACTCCACAATGGGACCTCTCTCTAGTATTACGTAGTCTATTGGGAGCTCCGTTTGAGCCTTTGGAACGGGACTCTTTGAGTCAGCTGTCTTTTAACTCATTCATCCATCCAGCCTGATGTTATCATTGGGAATGGGTCTGAGCTCGCAAAAGGGCAAATACTGCCTCCTACGCCTTCCAGCTGGTATTGCACTCCATTAGAAATGGTGTAGTTTCGGCTGCCGGGTAGCGCAGTGGACTAAGCGTCTGTCTACCACCACAGAGCCAGTGGGATCGAATCCGGCTGTGGTGCCTCCGGCTTGGCCGACCGTCCATACTAACACAATTGGCAGTGTTAGCGGGTGGGAAGCCGGCGTGGGTGGGTCCTGGTCGTTGTAAACAGCGACTCCTACAGTTCGGTCGGGGTGCCCGCACAGCAAGGGAAGGATCTGGGAGAGGTAGTGTGACCTTCCACACGTTACACTCTCCCAGTGAGAGTCCGCGCTGCCAGGTGAAAAGAAGCGGTGGGCTGGCTACACATGTGTCAGAGGAAGCATGTGACAGTCTCCGCCCTCCCAGACCGACGGTAGGGGGTAGTATAGAGTGCGGAACGACCAGGAATGGGATTGGGAATTGGCATAACGACTAACATTGGGATGGGAGAAAAACGGAAAAAGAAAGGGGGAAAAGATCATTAAAAAAATGGTGTAGTTTCTTTTCTGGGACGATCCGAGCCATGCGGGTGGGGTTTAAATACTCATATCAGGCGAGGTAGGCTTTTACAACGATGGCATGGAACAGTAACCCCGCCCGCCCGTTCATGTGTAACGCTCTGTAATGTGGGACGGACCTCCACAAGCAGTATTTGGAATGGCGATCAGATAATTGGATTATTTCTTTTGCATTACATCAGATACCAGGTAAGGACTCTATATATAAAATCTTGCGTTGATCTGATATTTCTTTCTACCCCGATCGAAGCTGTCTCTGTGTGTGTGTTCAAGTTCAAGTTCAAGTTCTTTAATAGTTGTCATACAGAAGTACAGAATACTTTCATACAAAATGCTTCTTACTGTTACGCTCCAGAGACTGTGCTAGACAAGATAGTATCAAATAACATAATAACATAATATAGCATGAATTTAGAAGAAGAAATGAGGTCACAGTTGTTCGGTATAGACATATGTACAATGTTCTGAGTTACCATATAATATACAATACACAACTATGCAGTGTACTAATGTACAGTACTATCTAGTGCAAAGCAGAAATGGGATGAGGTACAATTTTAGGTACAATTTACAGTAAGGTGTACGAGTTGTAGTGCAATCCTTCATCCATAAATATAAAGTGTGGGGAGTGGGTGCTACAGTGTGTTTGTTTAAAGTGGGTGTGTGCTATAAAGTGTGTGTAGTGGGTGCTGCAGTGTGTTTGTTTAAAGTGAGTGTGTGCGTGTGGATGTGTGTGCTATGTGTGTTTGGTGGTTGTTGTTGTGTAGTGTTCATTCATTGTTCGTTTAGCAGCCTGATGGCCTGGGGATAGAAGCTACTTCTGAGTCTTTCTGTGCTCGCCTTGAGACTCCTGTATCGCTTGCCTGACGGCAGCAGTTCAAAGAGGCAGTTGTTCGGGTGGCTCGAGTCCTTAATAATTCTCTTAGCCTTCCCCTTGCAACGCTTGTAGTAAATGTTCTGGAGGGTGGGGAGCCCCCCTCCGATTGTGCGTTCGGCTGAACGTGTCACTCTTTGTAGTCTGCTTTGGTCTTTTGCAGTGCTATTCCCAAACCAGGAGGTGATGTTGCCGGTCAAGATGCTCTCTATTGTACATGAGTAGAAGTTCTTAAGGATCTTCTGGCTGACTTGGAACTTCCTTAGGCGCCTGAGGAAGTAGAGGCGTTGTCGTGCCTTCTTCACCACACTGTTAATGTGTATGGTCCATTTCAAGTCCTCGGATATGTGGGCTCCGAGGTACTTGAAGCTGTTGACTCTCTCAACCGGTGCCCCGTCGATGCTGAGGGGGCTGTAGTCCTTGACCCCCGACCTCCTGAAGTCCACAATCATCTCCTTTGTTTTGCTGACGTTCAGGGAGAGGCTGTTTTCCTGGCACCATCCCGCCAGGAATGTGTGTGTGTGTGTGTGTGTGTGTGTGTGTGTGTGTGTGTGTGTGTGTGTGTGTGTGTGTGTGTGTGTGTGTGTCGTGCGTGTGTGTGTGTGTGTGTGTGTGTGTGTGTGTGTGTGTGTGTGTGTGTGTGTGTGTGTGTGTGTGTGTGTGTGTGTGTGTGTGTGTGCCGTTGGGTGGGAGGAGGTGGCGGGGGAGCCCTCGCGCTACGAGGGCCATTTCATTCTTGCATGAGGAAGGATAATAATGATAATCTAGCGTTGATTTCAGGAAGATTCGATAATCAGGCGAAAACGTGTTTAGTGTATTCCACTAAAGGGCTATTATCGCGTCTTTTCCTGGGATTACTAAGAATCACCAAAACTATATTCATATTCAAAACGGTATAAAACGGAAATGTACAGATGAAAAAACAATCCGTTTTGTACATGTTGACTGGAAGCAACTCACTGACAATCGACGGGTGTATTAGACCCATAGCTTTAATATAAGATATATTTTAAGCACTCGCAAATCTCGCAGTCCCCCCATTGATTAAAGCACTGGCGTACTAGCGCCCTCTGGCGCATTAAGCGATGGCGCAGAATGAGTTAAGACAGCCTTTTTGGCCATCACGTCTGAAAAGTGCATCAGCAAGTCAGTCAACCCAGAATGCTTGGCCATCAACGGAGATGGTAGCAGTGCTTTTCTGAGGCCAAACCCTGCCTTTGTCCCTAAGAATATGAAGAGCTCTTTCAGCTCTAGAGATATTGTTTTTGAGGGGTTCTACCCTCCTCCCAACTCTCTCAGTTTATATGAGACACGCTGCGGACCTCAGATCTACTCATCAGTTGCTTGTGTGTGTGTGATGAAGCAGTCAGAAGCCGAGCTCTGTCAAAAAAAAACGCCTGTCACAGTGGTTGAGGTATCGCCTTCTGCTCCACTCAGGCAGAACAGACTCTGCCTGTCGGGGTCAGGGCACACTCCATGCATGGTGTAGCTGCCTCCTCTGCTCTCCTCAGAGGAGTTACAGTGGAAGACATCTGTGCAGCAGCTTCTTGGTCCTGTCCCTGTCCCGTTATCAGGTTTTACCTGTTGGACATGTCTTGGAGTTAACTCTCCTATCCTGTCCTCAACTCGGGAGTTCTTCTTCATCTGTCAGACTCCGGCTAGCTGTGAGGTTACCCAGGCTCCAATCTCTTCCCTGTAGGGAAGGGGTAAAAAGAGGGGACATATCTGGGAGTTCTCTCTCCCATGCTGTCCTCAACTCGGGAGGCCTCAGGCTAGCTGTGATGTTATCCAGGTTCCTATTTTTCCCAGTAGGGAATTTCTAATGCTCAATGACGCACTGGGATGTCTGTTCTCTCTTGTGCATGTTACAATTTGTAACTCCTTTACTGATTCCCCAGGCATTCAGTCTTCTTCTTTTCCTATGGGTCAGTGCTTTTTATGCACAAGTAAAGAGGCTCCTCTATTTTGTCTGTTACAATGCATAACCTAGACTAGTTGGCTACCCTGCTTTTCTTATTCCCTACCCCTTGTCTATTCTTTTAGACTAGAGCAAGGTTTTATTTCCTTCTAAGCCATTTCCTCTGACTCGTCGGTTTGGTTACATGGCTTTTACGCATGAAGATTCAACTCTGTTCACGAATTGTTAACAGGGACGTGAGTTGTTTATCCTTCTACTCTGGTATTTTAAAGGGCCAACAGGGGGTATACTGATCAGGGCTTCACGGCAGCTTCCAATAGGTGAAGCATGATGCTGAAGCCAGTAGGCTATGAGATATAATGAAGGTTATGAATGATAACCCTAGTTATATGAATACTGCCAAAGCGTCTTGTTTTACTCCCTGTTGTCCCTAGTCTTTTTACTTGAAAGACATTGGGGGGTTTTTGGAGGGGGTGCAATTAGCGGTGACCACATCTGCTTATTATGCAAAGCAGAGGGGGCCATGGTCCTGGTCAGTAATAGGTGCATTGAGTGAAATTCTTTCAGGTCAGCACCAGGAGCAGTCCAAGTAAGGCGAAGTAAGACGCTTTGCCAGTATTATCATTCACCTTTGTTTTCTACTGTAGCACAATGCTGGGGAAATAGCAGCGCATCTTGAATGTCTTTCAAGTCTAGGCACAGCAGAACATAGCTTACCTGAGAAGTGGTGCAGTTATAGTGAGCCGCAACCCATGGCCCCAGGCCTTAAGCGCCCCATCCCCCCCGTCTGTGTGGTCTATTGCCTGCCTGCCACACTAGGGATTAAGGGCCTAATCTGCTATACAATCTCTTGACATGCATGGATCACAGGGATATACTACCATGACATAATGTATTGTATAGCAACACACTAGATCCATTGCTCATGCATAACAGTCCATGTTACGTTCTTTCACCATGTTTGACATTAAGCTTTGTTTTGCTGGTGATAGCATTGCATTCATAACAGACAACATTGCGATAGTGCACAATGTGCAATGTTGCAACTGAAAGGTTTGGCAAGCATCGACCGTTCGTTCTATGTACTAGAGAGCATCGGTAGCTTTATGCATAATTCACATAGACACCCTAATAGCAGAATCTGTTGATCTGTGCGGATCTCAGAATCTGGAATCTCATTGTTTTGTACATATGGGTACCGAGTTGCATTGCCATGTTTGTCAAATACTATAACTTTAGAAGTAACTGTTTAACGTCCTCTCTCATTATCATGAAGGTAGAGCTCCTTGTTTTCAGGCAGGGCAGCATTCCAGGCAGGTCGAGACACGCGAGTGCCTCATTCCACGTCTCAGACTGTTATTTGTGAAACATGGGAGGATGTGTGGAGCAATGGGTCACACAGAGAACTCTCTATACCATGAGGTTCACATTATCAAATATTAACTGTATCAACCATGCATTATATTCGTGCATTCTGGTGTATTACTCCCCGCATATGGCATTCTTTGTGGCACGCAATTTAAATATATTCACTGCAGCACTGTAAGTAGCGAATTAATAACATAATGTATCAAAAGGATGTATTGGATTTGAAAAGCACATGTTGTCCTGTTTGCCTATTGGAAGGAACACATATAAAGTAAATTTATTTTGTAAATGTTTTACATGCTTTACATGTAGGCCTATCGCTTTTTATCGGCTCCTTTATAAAAAAAAATTCAAAAGGAAACAAAAGCTTATAACGCAACATGCCAGGGCAAACTTTTGAGGAAAAGGCCAACATGGTATCAGTAAGTGCAAAAAGGGGTTCACAATGTCTGGGATTTCCATTACATTTGTGTTTGAGTATCATTTAACGAGGTGGTTTTTAATGTGGATATATTTGCACTGCTGTCAACAAAACCATAGACCTTCCAGTTAGTATTCTCTGAGTAGGCTGCTGACCTTAGACTGTGCTGAGAGAGGATTTTCTGTGAACGTGTTTTAAATGGCAAGATCATCTCAGAAGAACACTCCTGTGAGTCCTCATTAGAATGATCTGAATAAATATATATATATATTTTTTTAAACCATCAGAGGTTATTGGCCTGACTGGCTACTTCAAAAGCAAATGATGCGTTGTATTGTTGGTGCTTTCAGAATGATAATGTGTCAAACCAGGCTGAACTGAATCAGGGAGGGTCGTGTGATTGGCTGTTGAATCATTTTGGGTGTTTCGTAAATGTGTTGTGAGTTGTCTTTCGGAGAGGGAGGGGCTACATTTTAGAATGACATTCAGTTCCTGGGAAGGAGAGCTATATTTGGGTGTAGACCGAGTTTTGAGGCAGAAAGGGGGCGGGTTCACACCTCGTGCAACACTATTGGTGGACGTGGGAGGCTAAAATAACTGTACCTGGTGCAGGTATATAGAGTGAGCCTGACACCAGACAGGACAGGGATGTATTGGCTGACTGGATTATTGCAACCACTCTACTAACAGTTTGAACCTCTTGACATCATGTTATTTTGATTAGCATTTTTTCTTTTTAACAAGTTTGCATGGTTGTCGTATGGTGTATTCGATCATAGACAAAAAGAAAACTGTACTACCTTGCCAATTGTTTGTTTACGTCTTGTACGTCATGTTGTTCTGTTCTGTAATCTTACAGGTTGAGAATCGAGGCGAGTCAAGAGGTTATAATCTTCAGCCAGGTGAGTTGGAGAGTTGCTAATGTGTCGACAGATTGCAGTTTTACTTTGAAAGGTAATTGAATGGTCTGGTTAATCTCAAAAACCACAATTCCCAAGCGGGGGGAAAGGGAGGGTAGTATTTGAGAAGAACCGGGCTGGGCCACAGGGCGTGCTGGTCTGGTCTCTACATGCTTCATAGGGCTGGAAGGCATTCATCCCATCTCAAATCACACTGGAGGAATGGAACAGAGCAGCAACAGGCCCCATCTTGTGTAGGGAGGGAGAGGCTGGTCTGGCACACCCTTCTCTCTCTCTCTCTCTCTCTCTCTCTCTCTCTCTCTCTCTCTCTTTCTCTCTCTCTCTCTCTCTCATACATACACCCATTGGACAAGATTTGACAAGACATAAACGTAACCTGTTTTTCATGTATTTCTTCACGTTATGTGTTATGCATTTTGATTAATCCTGCCACTTGTTTTCCCGACAGGAATAGGATGAATGGCATCATCTAAGATATTTGAATGGAATCGTCCACCCTGGTCCCAGTGGTTTAAAAGTGATATCAGCACGCCTACTTCTTCATGGAATCATCCATGTATTCTATCCTTCATTCCACCGGAGTCTGTGTCATGTACCAGTCAGATTTCAGTGAAGTGAAGAGTAAAAAACATGGAATTTATCACCCGGAGAGAGCTGGAAAAGATGATCTAGTGGTGTTGCTGGTTAACTTAATGATTATGGTGTTTCGCAATAAATACGGTTGTTACTCTGTACGATTTTCTTTTTCTTCTTAAAAGCTTTGAGTGTTGTTGTTTTGTCTTGTTTGGTACTTTCACTTGACGGTGAACGTAACAGTTCTACACAAGCATGATCTCACATCCCTTTATCTGTATTAAGACAGCAGTTACCACTACACTGAACCTACTGTGGTATCACAGAATGGTGGCAACCAGAGAGGACTTCACTCACCTTACCATGTATTTGACCTCTCTTCTCTACTTCTCTGAGATACAGCAATTACAAAGCCTCAAAATACAAAATGGTGGTCACTGTTGGACCTAACATATCCAAGATGAGATCATGTAAGACCCGCTGCACACGCTGCACAATTAATAAGGTTAATTAACATGCTAATTAGCATGAAACGACACGCCTATATTCCTTACAACTAAACATAACTAACCATTCGTCTTGATAAAAAAAAATCTAGTATATGGCTGGACCGTGCCAACCAATCATAAAGTCAATGATGTTGTTGATCACCTGATCCAACGGCCCAATTGTGTAACTTCATCACTCGGTATAACTTCACAGGGTTAGGGTAAGGGTCACTCAGCAACAGACATTCACAGTTTTACTCTAGGGCTGGCCCCTGTCAGTCCAACCAAAATGCTTTGTATGATAACCATGCATAGTACCGGTATATTATAATAATGAATAATAAATGATAATGCACTCATAATGCTTCGTGGCCATGCTCGTTAAGCAAACATAATGCACTCTATGTCTCTCCTGAGGCTTGTTGGCTGCCACTGCAACCATCACCTCCAACACCCGCAGGCTAATCTTAGAATTGCACTAGAACATTCCGCTCATTTTGTCAGTTAATCAGATAAAATGTCTTATTGTTCAACAACACAAATCCTCTCATGAATATTACTGTCATGATATAAAGTTAATGAACATCTTGTTATCCGTGTTTTCCGAGGAGCAGAGTTTTCTCTGTCAGGTTTTACCTAGTTTTCTGTAGGCCGATTAACCAGCCTCATTAATAACAACAGGACATCTCCCGGAGTCTGTTCGAAGCCTTAATTATAACTGAGGAGACAGCTTGAAGTCAATGACAAGTACAGTGAGCCTTTAGTCATCCGGTTAGCGTTTTTCCACCCAATTAAGATGGAGGGAGCTTAATGAGTGAACAAACCAAGCGATATGTGGCCCGATTAGCTGTGCTTCGCATTGTGTTGTACCAAACAATAATGTCTTCATGATAGAATAGGACCTTGTTACATCTTTCCTGTATTATTAAGCAAGTTCAATCTTGGAGCGGTAAGGCAAACCAGCTCTGCATTATCCTTCCTATTCAAGCCTATACCTGCAGGTGCAAAATGATCATCAATAAATGCACAATATGAGATGTTTCACAAATTATGTGATTTTAATTAATGACACAGTAGAATATAATTACTATTCATACATTATCTTCAGAGTAGCTTACACTAAAACCAGCGTTAGCTTGAGCCAAACTTGAGGCAATTTACCAAATACATACAAATCTGAATATGCCATCCTAAAGGTCAGCTTAATGGATATGTGAATCTCCTCATCATGTCTTGCATTGATGCCCCTCAAGACTAAGCACCAATAATATCCGGCCCTTAAAGATTAGAGACGGTAGATGTTTTTTTCTGAATAGGCTTTTCCACCACCACCACCACCACCACACACCCCAGCCTTCCATTCACCTTCCCGATGATGACCAGGGGGCTCAGCACCACATAGAGAAAGGAAAATAATATACGCAGGTCCGAGATGAGTGAGGATCCCATGGTCCTCCTCACAGTGTACACCCATGGCCCATTATACACTCCGTAGAGGATCACATACAGGGTCACCAGGGCAACCATAGCCTTCGCAGCTCGTTGCTCAGCCCCGCCACTGCTCCCACCACCACCACCGCTGTTGCTGCAGCGCCGCCCCTTCACCTGCTGGCTGTGTTTGTACAGGAAGATCACGGTGATCAGACCGGCCAGGGCCATGAGGGCCATGGGAAACACATCCCTGCCCACCTGAGTGGCCCCGTTGGCCTGCTTGGACAGTTTGGAAGGGAAGCGGACGTGGCAGAACTGCACGTTGATGCCGTGCTGCATGAGGCTGGAGTCATTGCGGCCCAGAGAGAAGAGGATGGCGGAGCTCACGCGGGTGCTGATGACCCAGAGACAGAGGAAGATGAGCCCCAGGTAGCGAGCCGCCAGGGTGCGGACAGCGCCCCAACGGGAGCCGGGGGGGGTGATGCTCAGGCCCCGGGAGGTGCCGAGGACAAAAGTGAGCCAGATGGAGAGGGAGCGTGACGTCCGGTGGATGAAGATCACCCCTTGGCAGCCCTTGTCCCCAAAGACGTTGGCCAGGCGGAAGGAGGCCAACGTCTCCAGTAAACACAGCACGCCCACCACCAGCAGGTTGGCACAGGCCAGGTGGAGCACGATGGTGTCGGTTGGGAGGAGACAGTGCTGCTGGTACAGCACCAGGAGGAATGCCCAGATAACTGCCATGTTCCCCGGCGCACCCACCACAGTGAGGGGCAGATGCAGCAGATACAGCAGATACCTTCCCCTCAGGAGCATTCCGGCAGGGACAGGGGTAACAAGGGGGTGCTTATCAGAGAACAACACATCACACGATTATACTCTTTTTTTTATATTCATTTCTCTGGCTTTATGAATTTATTTTAAAAGATAGTATTTAAGATAAAATAAGAGGGTTAGTATGTCTCAACACTCCTACCTGAAAAGAGAAGACAATGGCCGTCTGGAAAGAACTAGAGTCCCTGACACCCTGATCCCACTCTCCCAAAGTGGTCATGTTGTTAGTGTTCTTATACTCACTGAGAGGTAGCTGTTGTTGGATCCGTTTTCACGGCCCATTGACTTTAGACTCTTCTGTTCTCAGCCTCCAATTACCTGAGATCAATACAGAAGACTGCACCTGTCCCCGCTCACCGTGGAAGGGTTTCAAGCGGACAGGATAACAACCAGGAAAACGATGTTAGAATGCATTTACAAGGAACAAGGATCTAACCGGGGAGCAAGGAATGTCAGTGTTAATGAGGGGATTGTCTGATAGAACCTGCTCACTAAAGGTACAAGCTGTTCCTCTACTCAACTACCACAATAGATGAGGACCGCAATGGATGAAAACCTTTTTTTTCCCTTTTTATTATTATTTGATACAACTACAAATATTCTCTAATTTCATAATATTTTTTTGCGCTCTGTTTAAACCACAACTCAAATCCTCAGTTGGATGGAGATTTACTCTATTTTTCTTTCATGAAAATTGTGTATCTGAGGTTAATCATTTGCAAACCACACATAAGGCCTAAAATGCAACAGCCTTCTTCCTACTGGTATATATATATATATATATATATATATATATATATATATATATATATATATATATATATATATATATATATATATATATATATATATATATATATATATATATATATATATATATATATATATATATATATATATATATATATATATATATATATATATATACCAATACCACAGTGTCCTCCTGTGGAGAGAAATGGAACCAGGTTAAATTTTTTATGGAAAGATTTAACCTTGTATTAATTTGACTGATACCCTTGGTTTCATTACATTCTTATGAGTGTAATATAATATCTGATTCACAGCTAAAGCAATGAAACTGCTGAGGCTCAAGGCAAACCTAAATTAATGATATTGATGACTCAGTGCAGGTCGGGTGAGTGCGGTAATACCACCTCAATGCAACCTCACCCCTGGGAGTAGATAATGAATTGTACTCTCTCTACTCATTAGGGCTTGATAAGACATAATGTTCCCCAGGAGAGGTGGAAGATAGAAAATAATGCCTACAGATAAGGAGTGAGATAATGGTCTCTGTAGATTTGCAGTCAGTGGTACTTTTTTTCCTTACTTCTATTTTTTCTTTTTTATATTGCATATTAAATGTTAAAACATGTTCAACTTAAAACGTTTTGCAAGGTCAGCCATTCCACTTCATTTCAGGTGAACATATATGAGTATTGGGACAACTTCAAGTATATTAAAATCATGCATTATTTTCATATCTTATACATACAGTACAATTGAGGTGTATTTAGATGTTAGGTTGAACGTTGGGCCTTGTAGAGTATCTCAAAGGAATGTTCATATGTTACACACAAATAGGGGTATGACCAAACATTACATGACCAAACTTTACACAACCAAACATATGCTCATCTGAACCTGGGGGGCTGGCTATAATAGGACATATATTTTAACATACAAAAAGGTTCACTATACTGTCCTAATGACTATCTTATACAAACAGGGAATTACTAAATCGATGTCAGAATAGTACCTAAAAAGCAGTTCATTCAACAATGAATTATATATAGTATCAAATCATTACTGTATAGGACAGCAGCCTGGTCTTTTGATCCTGCACAGTGCACATGATACATTCATTCCCAGGGGTAGAACGTGCATGAACTTGCCATTCTAATTAGCCCTCTTAGCTTGTAAACATATAATACACACATGGGAAAACAACAGAACATCTAATCATTCATATTAAAGCCTGCTCCCAGGAGAAATCAAATGGAATCTGCTCACAAACAATCAGTCCAACTCCTTTGAATGAACGAAATCACAATTACACAAAACCTCAACATGTTCGCAAATACTTTGATGTTCATCATAGAATGTGCAATACTTGTATTGGGATATAAAAGAATATTAGAGACCGTGAAGACCTTCTTTTGTGGTATAAATCAGCAACTCTCCAGTTACGCCACATAGCTAGGAAGCCAGAGAGCAGATGATGTCTCTTGTTGTTCCCAGTTCCCCCAATTAGAGAAGACATGCGTTGTTATACTGCTTAATTATCTTGCTCCTTTGCGTCTTTTAACATGCTCCCAGGACATGGCAGTCAACGCAGAGAGCAAAGCCAGGAACCAGCTGTGCATCTAACCTCTACAGTACATGAGTCTACTGTCATCAGCCAGCGCTTGCATCAACAATAACAGCAACACACAGTTGTCTCTTTGCTGACAGGTCTTGGGATCCTCCTGGGAGATTATTCTATTTCAGAAGATTGACATTACATTTTTTCCCCTCTCCCGTCCGTCGAATTCATAAACTGACTGACATGTGGGGCTTAAAAGGAAATACCACTTAATTTGAAGAATTAACATGTTACATGTTATGACCTAGGGAGGCTCAATTAATATTTATGAGCATGAGCAGCAAATCTCTGCCAGACTGGAGCTGGGAGCCAGAGAAGCTAGACTCCATACTGATATACAGCCTGCAGCTGCTCCACTGATAATGAAAGGGAGACTGACTGACTGACTGACTGACTGACTGACTGACTGACTGACTGACTGACTGACTGACTGACTGACTGACTGACTGACTGACTGACTGACTGACTGACTGACTGACTGACTGACTGACTGACTGACTGACTGACTGACTGACTGACTGACTGACTGACTGACTGATGGATCCATGCAATGTTTGTCTGCATTCTTATTCTAAATGGGCTTCATATTGTAATGGTGCCATATCTGTCACAAAGCAGAAAATGTACCCATATCCCCCGCATGCTGGGTGTGATGACGATACAGATTAGGGGACAAACTCTTCCCTATTGTGTCTTGTGGATTATTGGAGACGGTGGTAAATGTTTACCCATACAAACTGTGTCAGGGCATAGAAATAGCATAGCTATAATAGCAGGTTTTTAATAATGTAAGTCAGACTCTATATGTACCCTGGATAATTCTTGATTCGACACGTGGATGAGTTACCTTTTCGTTTGGTTTGTGTGCGCCTTTAATTTGGGAAGGGGTGGAGTGAATAGTGTATGATCTCTAGGGCATCAGAGACTATAAATTGAAATTACACGCACTATTAATCACAGTTTCTAGCCGATACACTTTATATCATATGCCATTTCGGGTAAGCCTGTGTCAGCTTCAGTAAGGCGATTCATAGAGGTCATATTCTATCGATTTGAATTGTAAATCAGTGTGTCAATAGAAAAGCAGTTTATCCCCTTAACTGTGTTGGTGTTTTCATAACAGACTTGACTTTCTATTTCCGCTGTAATCTGGATTTACATGCATTACAGGTAAGCCTGTAACAGTAAACCAGTGTGTCAATAGGAAAGCAGTTTATTATATGCCCTTAACGGTTTTAGTGTTTTCATAACAGACTTGGTATTGTCGTCATGCAGGGCTTCACGTCGCATGGATCTGTGTGTGACCATCAAAGGGGTTTCCTTCCTCTTGCAAACCGGTCTAGGGATCCTGGGGAACACGGTGGTGCTGATGGCTTATGCCCACATTGTCTACACTGACCACAAACTTCTTCCTGTGGACATGATCCTGTGCCACCTGGCCTTCGCCGACCTGATGCTGCTGCTCACCCGCTGCGTCCCGCAGACCTTGACTGTATTTGGCCTGAGGGACCTGCTGAACGACCCCGGCTGCAAGGTGGTGATCTACTCCTACCGCATTGCCAGGGCCTTGTCGGTCTGCATCACCTGCATGCTGAGTGTCTTCCAGGCAGTGACGCTCGCCCCCGCGGGGCCCCGCTTGTCCACGCTGAAAACCATGCTTCCCTCCCTTCTCCTCCCCACCTTCGCGGGGCTGTGGTTCCTCAACATGGCCGTATGCATCGCGGCCCCATTTTTCTCCATGGCCCCACGCAACGGCACGGTGCCCGCGTTCACCCTAAACCTGGGCTTCTGCCACGTGGACTTCAGAGACAACCTGTCATACGTCATCAACGGGGTGGCCATCACTGTGAGGGACTTTGCTTTTGTGGGGCTGATGTTGGGCTCCAGCGGCTACATCCTGTTGCTTCTCCACCGCCACAGCCGCCTGGTAAGGGGGGTCCGCCGGTCCCACGGGGGAGGAGCAGAGACCAGGGCCGCCAAGACGGTGCTCACACTGGTGGTCCTGTACGCGGTCTTCTTTGGCATCGACAATGTCATCTGGATTTACATGCTGACGGTGGCTAAAGTGTCGCCGGTGGTGGCCGATATGAGGGTGTTCTTCTCCTCCTGCTATGCTTCTCTAAGCCCATACTTTATCATCTCCTCCAATAAGAAGGTCAAGGCAAAGATGGTGTGCGCTGCTGCAGAGCAAGACCAGCCACCAGCGGTTACTCAGGAATCTAACTGCAAATGAATGCCCTTCTCTTACATGCCGCTAGCTCATCTGTTCAACTCTACAGCTAATCTTAAAACCATTTATTTCTTTGTCCTTGTATTCTCCAGTGGAGCAAGGCACAATTAGAAATTGTGCAGCATTGTTATGAGCTTTTGCTGGTTTAAATAAACAATGACAAATAATAAACTGGTAATATAGTCCCTGGTGTCATATCATGCACAGAAAGCCCCACTGATAAGCTAACCACTCAATTAACAGCACTGATAGGGTAGTGATATGGAAATAAATAATATCTTTATCTTGAGAAGAACAAAAGGTGTCCTCTTGTTCTTCTAGTGTAATGTACTACTATTATACTTTGGCAGGACAGGAAAAAACACATTTAAGTATTTTTCTGTTTCACTAGGTCCTGCTGTTTGCCTTTGTAGGGCAGTACAATATAGAAATAAAATGTGTGTGTGTGTGTGTGTGTGTGTGTGTGTGTGTGTGTGTGTGTGTGTGTGTGTGTGTGTGTGTGTGTGTGTGTGTGTGTGTGTGTGTGTGTGTGTGTGTGTGTGTGTGTGTGTGTGTGTGTGTGTGTGTGTGTGTGTGTGTGTGTGCGTGCGTGCGTGCGTGCGTGCGTGTGTGTGTGTGTGTGTGTGTGTGTGTGTGTGTGTGTGTGGGAGGGAGGGGCGTTGTACAACAAAGTTCGCTTTTAGCTTCTGTAGAGACTAAGTATGCAGTAGCCTACTATGGTGAAGATGTTGTAGGTAGCAGTTATGTTGTGCTGTTTGGCCTTCTGGGAGTGGATGCAATGGGTGGTTAATGAAATTCACCTTGTGCCATATGTCATGTGAGCCAACCATCTGTGATTGGTGTTGCCCACTTGATCAACTCCAGCCCTGATATCTGCGCTGCACCCCGGGTCATTCGCACCTGACTGGGTCCTACAGGTGGACTCACAAGGGGTGAATTACATCATATCCTGGGAGTTGGTAGATGATGGAGCCCTATGGCACAGGTGCAAGTGTGCAACCATAAGATAAACAAACGGGAAAAGACCCTGCAGCTAATACATAGCTGTAAATCGTATAGCCTGTAGGGTGTTTACACTTCATTGTCTCTTTAATGTCAGTATGGAAATCTCTTTTCAGGAAAATACTCTGTATCTATCCCTCGCGATTAACAACAAGCGAACGCGGTATTTAACGTCCACATCCTCGTCAGCCGACTCTCGTAGGATTCAAATTGTTGTCATATTTGCTTGTCTGTACTCGCTTGCACCCCCCAGACGCGCCCACATACACACTCACCGACGCGCCCACATACACAATATTCCAATGTACAGTTTTGCTTGTACAGTTGTACAGTGTCCCCCACCCACCCCTCCCCCCCACCCAACCACCTGCGTATATACTCTCTTTTCTGGACTCTTTTTGTATCACAAATAGTACTGTATTTGCAAATCTGGTATGTCATAAATGTATAGATGTAGCAGTACTGTCTATCTGTATGTCGTGTATGTATAGTGTTATGATGAATTGAAAATGGGGGACCCTGATGTAAACAAGACGAAAGTCTTTCTCTGGTCTGCATCCCCTGGCTTAAGGGGAGACACTGCAGGTGAATAGGGTAAAAAAATTAACTAATAGATATCACAATGAAACTTCCCCAGTTGATTACTTATATTAAGACAAGACTTTTTTGTATTACAAGTTTTCTGAAATTGTATGTTTAAATATGCAAATGAGGCATGATCTACTTAAATATGCACTAATTTGCATATAATTCCAGGACAGAAATCTGAACATTGGATAAAGCCATTTTCAAAATTATAGTTTCATTTTGTTGACATATTAGAGCCAAAGGTTATTACAGAGGGGATTTTGGATATCTCTTTTTATCACTCCATAAATCAGAAAATACTCCATTCAGTCCATTTTTATGGTAAAATTCCATATTTCGCCATGTTTTTAGGAATAAAATGTGATATAAATCAGGGTATGAATGCGATATCAACAAACCCTTCTGTAAATACCTTCAGAACATAGATATGAATAGAACTGGAAGGTTTGGTGTATGTGAGTGCTACTGAAGTGGAGATTTCTGGCTCAGAGTATGAGGAAAAACTCTTAAAACTCATTTTTGGGAAAACGCCTTCAAAGTTCTGTATTGTAAAATGCCATACTTTTTTTTTAAACAGATATTTACAAACACAATACCTAATCAAACCATTAGTAATAGACAACCTAAACACATGCCTGATAACTGAATAATAATAATAATGATGTTATTGAACTGAACAGAACTACACACAGGCTACAAACAGTGTAGTACAGTGTAGTACCCCCTAATAGGCAAAAAATATTTGAATAGATATCACTATGAAACTTTCCCAATTTGTTATGTACATATAAACTAAGAAAAAATATATTGCAAGTTTTCTGAAATGTATGTTTATATATGCAAATGAGGCACTTCCCCATTAAATATGTGCACATTTATGGATGCAATAAGGCAAAATGATGTAAAATAAACAACTAAATGTGTGTTATTGACGTTTTATTGTCACTAGTTTCATAGAAGACATGTTTAGGAAGCAAAATATAACAAAATCTCAAAATCAACAAAAAAAGTATATTTGACTATTCACCTGCAGTGTCTCGCCTTAACAATTGTATGTTTTGAGCTGTACTGTTACTGTACCCATTCTGCAATCTGTTAATAAAGTTTTCAATCAAACACACTCACCGACGCGCCCACATACACGATCACCGACGCGCCCACATACACACTCACCGACGACGCCGGCATCCGATTGGCTAAACGTTACGTAAAACGTCAGGGAAGCGTGTAAACAAACAAAAGCCAAGGTTGACAAAACCCCGGAAAAGGGAAGTGGAGGAGGACTCAGCCAAATGTTGAAGCAAAGTTAGTCGGGCACGATAAATAATAATAAACTTATCTTCTCATGGGAATTATTATTTCACTCTTCAAAACATCCATGCATGTATCTGTAGAATCGGCATCAAGAGAGAGTGAGTCGAAGTGCAAACGACGTGCGGGATGCCGCGCTATAGCCTATTCGTTACCAAGCTAACGTCAGCGAGCTAACAGTTCAGTCTCTGATGACAACTCGCTTCCAAATCAACTGACACTGATGACAAGTCCATGTCAGTCCTCACCCAGTCACCTGTTTGTGGGATGATGATTACTTGAGAGGGCGTCCAATTTCCCACCATATCAAGCTGCACACGCGCTATTTGTTTGCGGTAAGTTTGCAGTTTACTGAGCTAACGTGTACAGACTGTAAGCGGGAGCTGATTTGGAAATGTATAGCTACGTCTACGTTAACTATTAATGGTGGCATCCTGCTAACTAGGCTGCACATTTGCTGCGTTGTGGTTTTGCCATTATCTAGATAACGATAACGATAACGTTAGACATGGCGATGATGGCAAACATTGTTTTTCGATGGAGACATTTGTTATTTTGGGGGTGTCTCAATTTGCTGGTCTTGTTGTGCCTTGTTTTCAAATGGCGGTGTGTGTGTGTGTTGTTTTTATCTCAGGTTCAATCTGTGATGTTCTCCCCTTTGTTTTGCGACAAAAGTCTGGACTGTTTCCCAATCCTATCCTCCTCTGTGTCCTTTGTGAAATGACCTGACTCTCTGAGTCCACTGGCTCCAGCAGCGAATGACAATGGCGAGAATAGCCTGGTATCAAGAGAAGGTAAAGCCTGTTGCGATAGATTATGGTATGCAAATATACACATGGTGTGAAAAACAAGTCTAACGTGAAATGTAATGTTGCTGCAACAGATTGGTGCCTATGATCAACAAGTGTGGGAGAAGTCGCTGGAGCATACCGATCTGAATGTAAGACAAATTAAATTATCCATTATGAAGCCATTCATTACCCACCTGTCTCCAGCACTAAAACTAACTACCTTACGCATCTCAATCCAGGGCATCAATAGCAAACCAAAGAAGACGGGTCACATCAAGCCAGACCTCATTGACGTTGACTTAGTAAGGGGTAAGAAGAATTAATTGTTGTGTTTGGTAATGTTAGCCCCCAGATTGATTGATAAATGGTTGAATGAAGCTAGCTGGAGGGTGCTCTGCTTTTACTCTGACAAATTGAAAAGTTTCAGAACGGGTACATTTTCAAAACGGTATGGGTCTGTGAAAGTAATTGAAGATACCCGTCCATCGCTACTTTAAATCTCTCTTTACCTTTTTGGAATGCGTCCAGAGTCTCCTGACACATTGCCATTAATTCTGTATTGAAGTGGGACATGTTGAATTGACAGCGGATTGGATGGACCAGATTTGGGCTCCGAATCAAAAGAAAAACATGAGCGTTTCATAAACTCTTATTTCACCTAAACATTTTAGGCAAGAAATAGACAAGGCAGTTGCTAATCTGACTTTTCTGATCCAAGTGTCATGAGATAAGATGTATACTATCTTTGGATGTCGATGAACTGTGGCACTGTCTCTGAATTTTCATTCGTTAGTGCCAGTGGGCACAACTTGTAAACACTCACAGCTGTGTTTAGTTAGCCACAAACTAATCCAAAGTCAGTCAGTGGGAACAAACTCCTGTCTGTACGAGCTGATTGAAACTAACTGAAACCTACTACACAGTGCACACTAAATGGGATTTCAGTAATTTTGTACATACGGAAGCTTGTCCCCATTGACTGTGCATTATTTTGTGGATCAGCTGGTATCCATCAGTATGAATAACAGTAAGGATGCCACCAAATGTGGCCATTTTTCAAAGGTTCTATAAAATATATACAAAATGTGTTCATGCGACACAATCTCATTACATAATTGGAGCTGACCTGAACTTTCACAGGAAGACTCTCCTCTGCCCACAGCTTGGACAGATGAAGAATACATAGTGTGTATGTACTGTATACACTAGAAGTACAGACCTACATAAAACAAGCATTTCCATGACAACCATGTAGTGTTGACCTATTGTTGTCTCCTTAACCACCTGTCTCAGCTAACAAGCTAAATATCAGTATGAAATTCAATATCTTATATTCAAAACCCCTCAAGTATTCTAGCTAACGTTGGGCTATTTATGATCGTGTCCATTCTAAGCTGCTTGGAGGAGCTCTGCTTACATAAAGGACACATTCAAGTCATACCAGCCTGGCCGGTTTCATTTGTTATTGACCAGCCTGACTCCTGTTTTCTAAAGCACATTGGAAACGAATGTGTGTTAAAAGTGTTGTATTAATACTGTTTGGCTTGACTATGTTCTAGGCAGCATGAAATTATTGTTATGAGAATATGCTACTAAAATGTTATTTATTGATTGATTGATTGATTGAAAACTTTATTAACAGATTGCAGAATGGGTACAATACAGTACAGCTCAATACACACAATTGTTAAGGGGACGCAGAGCAGGGAAAGACTTTCGTCTTGTTTACATCAGGGTCCCCCATTTTTAATTCATCAGGACATATATGACATACATGACATACAGATAGACAGTACTGCTACATCTATACATTTATGACATACCAGATTTGCAAATACAGTACTGTTTGTGATACAAAAAGAGTCTAGAAAAGGGAGTATACATTTGATTTAAAAACTGTACATTGGAGGAGGTTGGGTGGGGGGGGGGGGTGGGTAGGAGGGGTTGGGGGGGGAAACACTTTCTGTACAACTGTACAAGCAAGACTGTACATTGGAATATTGACAACCATACTAGGTAATTTACTGTACATTGGAGGGGGTTGTGGGGGGGAAACACTGTACAAACAAGCAAAACTGTACATTGGAATATTGACAACCATATTAGGTAAATTACTGTACATTGGAAGGGGTTGGGTTAGGACATTTACAGGGGCCAGTTTAGAATTGCAGTCTCCCGTAGGTGTTCTTTGAGAGTGGTTTTGAAAGTGGGTAGTGATTCACATTCCTTTACAGCTTTGGGTAGGGCGTTCCACATTGATGTGGCATAATTGCAAAACGTGTTTAGTCCCTTGTTTGAGCCGAATCTGGGTTTAACATGATTTGTGGAGCTCCCTCTGGTGTTGTGATCGTGGTATTCACTGACCTTTGGGAAGTATTTTGACATGTACATGGGTACCTTGGTCGTGTAGTGTATCTTGTAGACCAGGCCCATTGCAAGTTGCTGTACTCTGTCGTCTACTCTAAGCCATCCTAGGTTGTCAAAGTGGGCAGGGGTGAGGTGGGTTCTAGGAGTAAGGTCAAGCAGTAGTCTGACCAGTTTGTTTTGAGATGTTTGTAATTTTGTTTTTAGCGCCATTGAGGTGCTTTGGTACCATGTTGATCAGTGACACGTCTCTTTTCTTCGCTCAGGATCCACATTCAGCAAGACCAAGCCGGAGAGTCCGTGGACGGCTCTGACTCGCAAGGGCCTGGTCCGAGTGCTGCTGTACCCCTTCTTCTTCCACTGGTGGATCCAGGTCACCTCCAAGTGCATCTCCTCATGTATCCTGGTGCTCTACTTCATGCAAGGTTAGCTCACCTCAAAGTGCATCTCCTCATGTATCCTGGTGCTCTACTTCATGCAAGGTTAGCTCGCCTCAAAGTGCATCTCCTCGTGTATCCTGGTGCTCTACTTCATGCAAGGTTAGCCCACTTCAAAGTGCATCTCCTCGTGTATCCTGGTGCTCTACTTCATGCAAGGTTAGCTCACCTCAAAGTGCATCTCCTCATGTATCCTGGTGCTCTACTTCATGCAAGGTTAGCTCGCCTCAAAGTGCATCTCCTCGTGTATCCCGGTGCTCTACTTCATGCAAGGTTAGCCCACTTCAAAGTGCATCTCCTCGTGTATCCTGGTGCTCTACTTCATGCAAGGTTAGCTCACCTCAAAGTGCATCTCCTCATGTATCCTGGTGCTCTACTTCATGCAAGGTTAGCTCGCCTCAAAGTGCATCTCCTCGTGTATCCTGGTGCTCTACTTCATGCAAGGTTAGCCCACTTCAAAGTGCATCTCCTCGTGTATCCTGGTGCTCTACTTCATGCAAGGTTAGCTCACCTCAAAGTGCATCTCCTCATGTATCCTGGTGCTCTACTTCATGCAAGGTTAGCGTTAGCTCACCTCAAAGTGCATCTCCTCATGTATCCTGGTGCTCTACTTCATGCAAGGTTAGCTCGCCTCAAAGTGCATCTCCTTGTGTATCTGGTGCTCTGCTTGAAAAAAATGTTATCCAGATAAGACTATTGGACACAGATGATGCATACATCATAGAGGTAAGGGAAATAATTAAAACCCACACCAAACAAACAACCAAATAAAATGATAACAGACAATTTACACGTCAGTTAAAATAGGCCTCCTAAGTGTGTAATCACCTTATGCTTATGTCCACAATAATGTGTGCTGGTCTCTTCCTCAGTGGCTGCGGTGGCGCTGTACCTCCAGACCCCCAGGGCAAGTGCCAGCGAAGTGTTTGGACCCATGTGTCTGATGCTGCTGCTGGGAACCGTGCACTGCCAGGTCGTGTCCACAGAGTCCAGCCGGAGCCCCTCGGGCAGCCCCACTGTCAGCAGTACCACCAGCCCTGCGCGCAGGAGGAGGTGGGCTTCTGACTGTTGGACCTCTAGTCTAGCCTACTTCTGTTTCCTCACACACACACACACACACACACACACACACCAGTGGAGGCTGCTGACCAAATTTTTAGGTGAAGCACAAATTATTATATTATATTATATATTAAATTATATTTTTAAAACATCCCCCACTGTGTGTCAGTGGTCAGTGGACACAGATGAAAACATATTAACATTAGGTGACAGCGCACCTGACCAGATGAAATCATATTAGGTGACAGCGCACCTGACCAGATGAAATCATATTAGGTGACAGCCCACCTGACCAGATCAAAACATATTAGGTGACAGCGCACCTGATCAGATCAAAACATTTTAGGTGACAGCGCACCTGACCAGATCAAAACATTTTAGGTGACAGCGCACCTGATCAGATCAAAACATTTTAGGTGACAGCGCACCTGACCAGATCAAAACATATTAGGTGAAGGTGACAAGGAAGCCACAGACTCATACCCCCCCGACACTCAACTAACCGCCTCGGACAGTCCTTCATACCAGTGGCCATCAGGCTCCACAACAGTGGGCAGCAACTGCTGCCAGACATCGACCTGGGACTTATAGGAACCCAAGGAGGACAACTTACACTACCTTAGGCATACTGCACCTTATGTGGATACTGTGATACTGTGAATAATGAATAATGTATATTTCAGTTAGTTAGATAGTAAATTATAACACTACCTTATGCATACTGCACCTTATGTGACACTGTGAAAATATATTTCAGTTAGTTAGATAGTAAATTATATTGACCTATTTGTTTACACAGCTTGTGTTGTTTTCACTACCTGTACACCCCCCCTTCCCCCATGCTGCTATGATGCCTGAATTTCCCCAAGGGGATCAATAAAGGAATATCTTATCTTATCTTAAAAGGAAAGATGAAATTCCCTACATGGGTTCCATCCTATAGAGGCAAATCATTCCTGTGACAAAATGGGATCCAATGTAATAAAACTAAGTCAACCAACGAACTAGATTCTTGTACCGGATCTCCTCTCTGGTAAACAAGAATACCTTGAAGACTCTAACAGGAGCACTCATTCAAGGGTACTACGACTATGCTTGCACCTCATGGTACCAAAGCACCTCAAAGGCACTAAAAACAAGATTACAAACATCACAAAACAAACTGGTCAGACTACTGCTTGACCTTACTCCTAAAACCCACCTCACCCCTGCCCACTTTGACAACCTAGGATGGCTTAGAGTAGACGACAGAGTACAGCAACTTGCCTGGTCTACAAGATACACACCACTAAGATACCCATGTGCATGTCGAAATACTTCCCAAAGGTCAGTGAATACCACGACCACAACACCAGAGGGAGTTCCACAAATCATGTTCAACCCAGATAAAAAAAAAAAAAAAAAATTAATAAAAAAAAAATAGTCATAACTTAGAAATGAGATTGCATAGGTCTATGAATCGATATCGCGATTCTGTTTTGATTAATTGCCCAGCCCTACAGTGTGTACAGTAAGTTAGCTTGGTGATTATCATTGTGATGTAGGCTAAGCTGGGTAGCTACTGTTAGCATACAAGCTTTTACAAACACTAGCCTACTTACTTTTTCATCCACAATGTTTTTTCTGATCCAGATGCATAAATCCACTTCTTCATGTTGCTCAGTTGCTGGTTTATACTTCGGTCCTAATGTTGGCGCAAAGTTTAATTTAGCCTGACTTTACTTGTTATAGCTGTACAGCTTACTAAACAACAACTAAACTACTTCCTTGCTCTTTCAAACAGTCAAAATGGGTCCATCTGCAGGGTCGGAGATTAGGTTTAGCTCTGGCCAATCTCAAGTTTCTCAAGTTTCTTTATTAGTTGTCATACAGAAGTACAGAATACTTTTATACAAAATGCTTATTTCTGTTACATTTTGTATAAAAGTATTCTGTACTTCTGTATGACAACTAATAAAGAAACTTGAGAAACTTGAGATTGGCCAGAGCTAAACCTACCCTGCAGATGGACCCGTTTTGACTTTGCAATGCAGCAATCTCTGATTGGATTTGCAAGGCTGCCAATCATATTCAACCTCCATGTATTGGATGGCAAGGGCTGTCAATCATTCAATCCTCCATTCAAAGGCAAGAGTTTAACTGCACAGACCGTGCTTAGACGAAATTAATAGCCTATTTCGATTGGCTGTTATTTATTATTTATATAACATTGGGTCACACCTGTGAAGTTTTCTTCACGAATAATTACTGCAGTCATTACTGCAGTGCAGGCCTGCTCAGAGCTGTCAATTTTGGCCATTTTTTTAAAAGAAAAAATTCACTGGAATTTTTTTTACAGAGGAAAACTTTTCTAATAAAAAAATATAAAATAATAATAATTAAAAAAATTAATTTTTTATATATATATAAATAAAATAAATGTATATATATATATGTAAATGAATAATAATTATGAATTATGAGTGAATTTGTGTTTCACGTGTTGTCATAGAGAAACCTCCACTGACACACACACACACACACACACACACACACTGAGTAACCTCTACATCTCACATGAAAAGATTGATCCCATCAGGGTTGGGGTTTACTTTAAAGGTTCTATAGATAACATTCAGCCACTAGATGTCGCACTAGAGCACCAGCATGTAATTTATCCACATCAGGTGCATTCCACATGGGGAAAAAATAAATAACGCACATCCTCCGTTTGTTGGTGCTGAGCCAAACTGTAAAAACAGTAATGCATAAGAACAAAGCGGGGCTCGCAACTCACTTGTAGTTCCAAGGTGTTTTAATAGACAAAAAAAGGCAGTAGATGCGACGTTTCGACCTTACCGGTCTTCCTCAAGCATGGCATTCCACATAGGGACATGAGAAGTAGGGTGGGTCAATACATGCACGCAACATGTAAACAACATACATTTTGGACCCGCACATTGTTTTTAATGATAAAATCCTTCATCAATAATCTCGTTTGCAGGGGGAAAGCAATACTTTTATTCTGCACCTTTCTAAAAGCTCTGTGGATGTATTATACACATTTTAAATAAAGATTACTCTACATACGATTTTTATCTATAACACAGTTTAAATTACTATATAAGTTAACATGTAACTAAGAAGATATTTGCGATGACGAAGCATTCGTAATTATTTGTTAACATGTTACTTTCTCACGCCAAAGGTTTTTCAGCCCCCCCCCAACCTTACAACCTTACATTCATTGAATTTGGAAAAATCTATTTCCTGAGTCGATGGAATTGAAAGTAGATGAACACCAACCCCTGACTCGCATTCTTGTTGCCTTGGATCTCAGAAGCTCTCACACATCCTCCTCCACAGCTTCCTGCTGTCTTAACTAGTCCTATAATCTATGGCCTCTGGTCTCTTGACTGTCTCCCAACAGGCCACGGAAGGGCAGAGGGATGAAGAGGACAGAAGGGGAGGAAGACGGTGGTGATTCGGAGCATCAGAAGCTTGAGGAAAACCAGAGGCCATACAGAACGGAGGAGAGAAGGGTACTAGTCACAGTTTAAACTGTCTGCAAAATGCAGTGTGGAGTACAATATGATGGATGTTTGATATCCAAGTTTCAAGTTTCTTTAATAGTTGTCATAGTAAAATACAGAATACTTTTCCATGAAATGCTTTTTTCTGTATGAGCTCCTGAGAGTGCTAGATAAAAAGTATAAAATAGAAAAAGTCAATAGTACGTAAACAAAGTGTTCAGTCAATCAATATACATATACAGGGAACAAACGTAACTTTTTGATTTACCAGCCATTTGGCTGGTAGATTTTAAAAACTACCAGCCAGGCAGATTTTTTACCAGCCAAAAATTAAAAATAGCTTTTTAGTATATCGCCATGTGTTATTATTACTATATAATACTCTCATATGCTATTTTCAATTAATATCATAAACAACATAAGGAATATTAGCATAATTTTGAGTGGACTGAAGGAATGAGTCAGCGTTAATAGTTTTAAATGCAAATAATTTATTGAAACATAGAAGTGGGGTCGGGGACACACACACTGTTTCAACTCACCACCCCCGCATCATATTGTAGTCTAGTCTGTCTTCAAACTTCCACTCCTCTCGAAACCTTTTTATATTTGAATATCAACATTATCTGTGCATCCTCAGTAATCCTGAGTTTACTACAATATACTCCTCTCCTGAGTCCTGACTAGTGACTTCATCGTCTTTCCAAACGCACGCACACACACAGAGAAAGGGAGAGTGCCCCCCCCCCCCATTTCCCTTTCCCCAGTCCACACTGTCTGCTGTTCTCTATGGCTCTGCCGCTGATCAGGATTAGCTTGTTAGCTTACGCTAACATAACATTCATTTCGGGCGATGTGGGCATAAAGGAATGGCGACGATGCAATGCATGTTAGATGCATTTGACCCGTTGTGAGAAGAAGAAAAAACCACAGACTTATTTCGGCTCGCAAAATAGGCGCACTGCTGTGTAGCTCTGCTCTCGGGGAACAAACTAAACTTTTTGACTTACCAGCCATTTGGCTGGTAGATTTTAAAAACTACCAGCCAGGCAGATTTTTTACCAGCCATTGGCGGTTGGCTGGTACTTATTTTGTTCCCTGTACATATATACAATACAGTAAAAAAATAGTAACAGTGGGGTACAATGCAGCAATGGGATCAGGTACAACTTAGCGTAAGGTGCAATGAGGTATGAATTGTAGTGCAAATCTTTGTTAATAAATATAAAGTGTGTTAAAGTGAGTAGAGTGGGTGTTACGTTACGGTGAGTGTTTATTTAAAGTGGATGTGTGTGTGCTGTGAGTAGATGATGGGTTGTTAAATAGTGTCATTGTCGTTGAGCATCCTGATGGCCTGGGGATAGAAGCTCCTTCTGAGTCTCTCTGTACTGGCCATGAGACTCCGGTATCGCTTGCCTGACCGCAGCAGTTCAAAGAGGCAGTTGCTTGGGTGACTAGAGTCTTTGATTATTCTCTTAGCCTTGCTCCTGCAACGCTTGTTGTAAATGTCCTGGAGAGTGGGAAGTCCACCTCCAATTGTGCGTTCGGCTGAACGGGCCATTCTCTGTAGTCTGCTACGGTCTTGTGCGGTGCTATTCCCAAACCAGGAGGTGATGTTACCAGTCAGGATGCTCTCTATTGTGCATGAGTAGAAGTTCTTGAGTATCTTCGGACTCACTTTGAACTTCCTTAGGCCCCTAAGGAAGTAGAGGCATTGTCGTGCCTTTTTCACTACACTGTCAATGTGTGTGTTCCATGTCAAGTCCTCGGATATGTGGACTCCGAGGTACTTAAAGCTGTTCACTCTCTCGACCGGTGCCCCGTCGATGCTGAGGGGGCTGTAGTCCCTGGCCCCCGTCCTCCTAAAGTCCACAATCATCTATTTTGTTTAGCTGAAGTTCAGGGAGAGGCAGTTCTCCTGACACCACCGCGCCAGATCCTCTACCTCTTCCAGGTAGGCCCTCTCATCGTTTGCAGAGATCAGACCCACCACTACTGTGTCGTCAGCAAACTTGATGATTGTGTTGTTGTTCCGCTGTGCCACACAGTCATGTGTGTACAGCGAGTAGAGGAGGGGGCTCAGAACACAGCCCTGGGGGGGCCCCTGTGTTGAGGGTGATGGATGAGGAGGTGCAGTTGCCTGCTCTCACCACCTGGGGTCTTCCCGTCAGGAAGTCCAAGACCCACTGGCAGAGGTCATAGTTCAAGCCCAGGTCCCTGAGCTTGGCTACGAGTTTGGAGGGGACTATGGTATTGAATGCTGAGCTGTAGTCAATGAATAGCATTCTCACATAGTTCCCCTGCCTCTTGTCCAGGTGTGATGCTGCTGTGTGCAGCACATGGGCTATGGTGTCCTCCGTGGACCTGTTGGGGCGATATGCAAATGGCAGGGGGTCCAGGTTGATGGGGATGGCGGAACAGATGTAGCCCTTCACAAGCTTCTCAAAGCACTTCATGGCTATGGAGGTGAGAGCTACAGGGCGATAGTCGTTGAGGCAAGCGGGCGTGGATTTTTTGGGTACATGGTAGTGGTCTGCAAGGGCCTTGAAATAAAGCCAGAGCCCTTGAACTTCAGGCCCTGCCCGAAAATAAGCCCGACTGTAAATAATATTTTAAGCCCTAGCCCGCATGAAAACCCGAAAAAAATTATTATTATTATTATTATTAAAATATAATTTTTTTTGTATTTGTTTTAAATATTCGAAACACGGTTTTATATGAACGTAATAAATAAACAAAACGAAGAAGCATTTCGCAATGCCGTCTCTCCCAGTGCTCGCTTATATAGACTGACTCACACATCAGCCTCAAAACGTATTGAAGGCTATAGAATCTTCTTTGACACACACACACACACACACGACACACAATAGCCTACTCAGTCAAACAAACAAACAGAAAACAGAAATCAGATTTCGAGCAGAGCAACAAAACAGGTAGCGAGTCGCGACCCAGCAAATAATAAACATATCACTCACCACGACGTCAGCAACGCGTTGAACACCGTTAACAAAACCGGCTACATACATCCCAAGAACAAATTAAAACGTTCGCCAACTGGCTATATTCCAACACAACCAATCGAGTTGAACTTGTCCCCTGAGTTCTTCTCCCTGCGCGCTGCAGTAATTACATCCAAATGTTTCTCTGGCGCAAAAGAGAAAGCGAATCTTAAAACGAAGGTTATCATATAACCCTAGTTATATGAGGGGAAAAAAAAACGCAATAAAAAAAATAATAAAAAGCGGCGGTGCCCGGGCCCGGCCGAGCCCGAATTATTTATTAAAAAAAAGCCCTACCCAGCCCGAACCCGCCGGGCCGGGCCGGGCCCCGTTGGGCCTGGGCAAGGTTGCAGTGCACTTATGGGTGGATGTGTCTCACAGGTGGCAGATAAATGGACAACAACAATGTACAAGTACACAATTGCAGGCCGATAATTGCAGATCGTAATAACGGCAGGGGGGGAAATCATTATAATTAGATTACATTTCAGTGTCAATTTCCCACCCTGATTATACATGTAATCCTGAGCTAAAAGTCCTATAAAAATGCTGTAGCTCGTTAATTAAATCTCTTGTGAAACAATGTGATTTAGAGCATGCTTGACTACTGTGGTTTGATGTGCTATGTATTAAACGGAATGAAGAGACGCAATTGATTAAATGGACCAATGGGGTAAAAACTAGGGATGCTCGATATTGGCTTTTTTACCGATATACCGATATTGTCCAACTCTTAATTTCCTATACCGATATATGCAGGGTTCCCCCCCCAAAAAACGTAATAATTTCAGGTAATTAACATTACATATCTCTTGTTGTGGAATTAACACAACATTATGCATACTTTTGACAATAAATAAAATCAGAATTTTTTCTTACTTGCTTGCCTGGGTAAATATAGGTTATAGAAAACCGATACCGATATTTTCCGATATCACATTTTGATGCCGATATCGGACATCCCTAGTAAAAACCTATATGTAATGAATGGGGGTATTTATTACTGTATGTAAGCCCCCCAGGGCAGGATGGGTCAGCAACAACATTTGGCCAATTTCCAGTGAGAAATTATAAGGATTCGTATAAGATTACAAGAAGTCACTGTTCTGTTAGCTTCATGTGGACTTTAAACAACATTCAGCTGTACTGTAATCTGCTTCTGCATTATGTTCTTACAGACAAATACAAGATATTATGTTCTTACAGACAAATACAAGACATTATGTTGCAGACAAATACAAGACATTATGTTCTTACAGACAAATACAAGACATGTTCTTACAGACAAATGCAAGACGACATGTTCAACCTCTTACAGACAAATGCAAGACATTATGTTACAGACAAATACAAGACATTATGTTCTTACAGACCAATACAAGACATTATTATGGTCTTACAAATAGACATTATGTTCTTACAGACCAATACAAGACATCATTATGTTCTTACAGACCAATACAAGACATCATTATGTTCTTACAGACCAATACAAGACATCATTATGTTCTTACAGACCAATACAAGACATCATTATGTTCTTACAGACCAATACAATACATCATTATGTTCTTACAGACCAATAAAGGACATCATGTTCTTACAGACCAATACAAGACATCATTATGTTCTTACAGACCAATACAATACATCATTATGTTCTTACAGACCAATACAATACATCATTATGTTCTTACAGACCAATGTTCTTACATTATGTTCTTGCAGACCAATAAAAGAAAATCAGGGTTTGGTGCATCTGATGAGCTCTCCAGTGAAGAAGAGGAGGGGGGAGAGAGATGCACCTCTACAATCGGACCTATATCTGATTCTGTCCTCAGGAAGAGAGGTATTCCCTCTTCCTCAAACACCCCAGTTGGACCACAGGTAATAAACCTTGCATGCTTTCAATCTGGTCTCACTGCATGTTATTCAAGCCAGCAAAGTTATATTTGTACCAGGGCTGGGATCAGTTCACATTAAATTAAATTAATTGAAAACGTAAACAAAAATGACTATCTAATAATGGAGCATTCGTTCTCAAGAAGGCTATTTGCTAATTGGTTGAATGGGACGACCGATGCTGCCTTGATGACATACAGTACCTTCCCTCTGTGCGCCACAACCCTCTCTGTTCACTCATTACTGTGTGTTCGGGCGATTCTTGCTAAAATGTGAATCACAATTTCTTTAAAATCATTTATTGCACTCTTTCTTAAACAGACAACATAACATATCACTGATTCTCTAGAATCGGGACAAAACACTTTTTAATATTATATTTTGAGAATGCACACTATATTGATTAGAGTTGTATATTCATGTAGAGAAAGGTCTGAGCTATTTAACCATGTAAAGGTGCAGGCTCTACATAGAAAAACATTTTCAAGAAATTCACATGTTTCCCTTTGAAACTTGATTTGTGTTAACTCCGTCAGACACACAAAAGTATATAATCCTAATTATTCCAGTCCAACAAGAATCTAAAGTTCTGAAGTATGTTGTAATAGTGTTTAGTTACTCTGGTATGCAATCAAATATAATATATAAACCTCAGGTGTAATTTCACACTATTCTGAAAACCCAGATTTAGACATTTTGCATTTTCAAACTTTGTTTTTAATTTTGATATGATAAAAAAAAAGATCATTAAGTAAATAAGACAAGAGGGTGAAGATCTGATGCTCCTTTATTACTTAAACAACATAAACTGAAGAAGGAATTAGTATTTTCCCCAAAATTAACAAAAACAAACATCTGACGGTGTTGACAAATGCATGCATCTCTGATAAATGAACACATGCATTTTTTAAACAGATGGAAATGACAATGATAAGAACTAATAACTCCTTGTCTTATACTGAACATTTTGTTAACTCAATTGTAATAACAACAAACTTTACATACACGTTTCCAACTATTACAAAATGCACTTTTTCCAACAACAAAAACAGTAATGGAGACCAGGACCCCTTCTCCTGTTTTCATCTACCCAACATCTACACCACTTCCTGATCTCCACTTTCTCACCCAATTCTCCTCTTCGTTTCCTTCTGCATTTCCGATTAGTTTCACTATGATGTCTTGAACTGGGCAGAAACGGAACCTTTTCTGTTGGACCATGGGGATGCAGAAATTCCACTTTCACATCTTGTTGATCAGTATCCACATCGATGGTCTTGGCAAGCCACCAGTGGTCATCATATTAGGGCGGGCCATACTTTTGTGCAAACATGAATTCTAAAGAAATCTTAACATGAGGGGTGTCTAAAATATGTGTTTCTTGTGGGGAATTCAAATATAGGATAATTTTTCGGATAGGATAACTCTAACCTACATCATTTTGGATTTCAAAATGGCAGATTTGACCATTTTTCACCCCTTAGGGCCGGACTGGGGGAATTATTCAGGCCACTTTTTAAGCAGGGGGTCTGGGGGTCCCCCACCAGGAAGATTTTTGTTACAAAGACTTAATTTCCTGCATGCTGGTGCAGTGCAGGACTTTTAAAATGTTTACCCTTTAAATGCCATTGTTTGTGATGGCATCACAAATTATTGTTAAAAAAACAAACATTTAAATATTTTCAATATCAAATGCAAAGTGGACTTTTCTGGGGGGGATTATTACAGGCTAATAATTGTTATAATCATCATGTGTCAATGATTAGCAACAACACTGATTTTGATGGATTTTTTGTTTTTGTAATGTCAGACTTAACAACTCTTATCAGAAAAGTGAGTATTTCATTTTTAATCTGACATTACAAGAAAAATGAAAAATAAAAATGGTTATGATCAGGACTGAAGTTGAATAAAAGATTTATGGGAAAAAATGGGATGATGATGATGCATGGTAACGTTAGCTAGTAGCTAGCATGTTTATTTTAGCACTGACTAACCTGGTGGTCCCGTGGTGCAAGAAAACATTTGGTAAATGTTGCCACATTTAGCGGCATCTCCTGCAAGGGTCTTTCTTTTTATTTCTCTCTCCCTCTCTGCTCCACTCTTCCTCTTTTTTTCACTGTTGAAGTGTTGAAACATTTAATTTCCAGTAATTTCCATCTGACTGTTCTGTGAAATACAAACAGTCAGCAGTATGTATTTTTCTCTCCCTCTCTCTCTGCTCCACCTTCCTCTTTTTTCCACCGTTGAAACATTTCATTTCCAGTCATTTTCATCTGACTGTTCTGTGAAATACAAGCAGTAAGCAGTATGTATTTTTCTCTCTTTCCCTCTCTGCTCGACCGTTCCTCTTTTTTCACTGTCCATTTTCAAGCGCAGGTTATAATGCTTTCGCTCTCTCCCTGTCATTTTGCAGAAGTGCCATCTGCCATTCCATTTGCCATCTCCACTGTCAATCAGTTGTATGGCCTGGTCCCGCCTCCACCAATCACATGCGGCTCCCTTTGTGTGTGTGACAGACAGAGCTCCTGATGGCCAGTCCGGGCTGCGTCTATTCTTTCCCCAATACATTTCCAGTTCCATGTGCGCGTTCTGCGATCTGATTGGCCACTGACGTTTCTGGTCATGTGACATGTGCGCCCAATCACGTGACGAGCTGTGTCTTTGCCCATTTCCGGGTCTAACAGCCTGCAAACTACCTAAAGCCTAGTTTATCACTGGTTAAGCTTAGGCGACTCTTTCGAAGTTGGTTAAGGTTAGAGTTTGGAATCAGGGCTGGCGTTCTATCGCCCTGCTCGAAGACAAACTCTAACCTTAACCAACTTCGAAAGAGTCGCCTAAGCTTAACCAGTGATAAACTAGGCTTTAGGTAGTTTGCAGGCTGAGTGCCTAAGCCCGGCGAAATAACTTGCCGTCACACGATTGGGGTCACATGACCAGAAACGTCAGTGGCCAATCGGAGCGCAGAAGGCGAACGTGGAACTGGAAATGTATTGGGGAAAGAATTCAGGCGTCCGGGCCTTCGCCATACATGGATGCCAACATGAATCTGAAGGAAATCCTAACATGCAAGGTGTCTAAATGATGTGTTTCTTAAAGGGGAATTTAAATACGAGTACATTTTTGGGATAGGATAACTCTAACCTACATAATTTTGTATTGCACAATTTCCAAATGTACCCATCCCCTTTCGAAGATTTGAAAAGATATGGGAAATCATTTATAATGACAAAGCCATCATTAGCACTATCCATCATCACACATCGTCACACGTGCAGAGTTTAGGAAGAAATCCTGGACAGTCTGTGTTATACCCTGTATGAATGTTGGCTTTTTCTGAGGATGCTCCCTTTCTCTCATTAACTTATAGGTTAACCCAAAGTCTTTAATTTGTTAACTTTTTAAGAATCGTGCCTGATGACACACTCTGTGCTGGTTTTTGGCGCCGTGGGCCAGGAGTTTGTTTGTTTGTCTTCAGATCTCTTCCGAGGATGTGGTGGAATAGCAGGGCCCTTTGGATTTTCTGATTCCTTACTTTGCTTCCTGATAGCATATTCTTTGTTTCCGTGCCTGGAGAGTCCAGTGGTGATGTATTTGTAGCCTTTTCAGCACATTATTGTTTTTCTCAGGTTGTTTTGTTGATCACAAATCTGATGGAGTTGACGTCTGACAGAGTTGACAAAAGGGCACACATTTACCCTCCAAGCCTGCATTGTGCACTACAGCTAGCTAGTTTTTTGGCAGTTGCTAGCTGTCTTAATAATCTCACTGAAACACTTGAATTCAATCCACTATTGTTTTTTAAAAGTAATAACGGAGAGACGGTGTTGACATGTTCCAGCTGTGACCAACGGAATATTGACATTGTTTGTCTAAAATATCAAAAAGTGTAAAACTTACCAGACCATGTGTGGTAGTGTTGCATTCACCACATTCAGGGGAAGGAAAAGGGGTCCTCAGGGATAGAGCTGGCCATGCTATTGCCTGATTTAATTAGGTTTATGAAAAGGTCTGACAGAGTTGACATAAACTGAGGACACAACTTTGATAGGTAGATTTCTATTTCTATTATTTGAGTTTCATGGCATGCATTGTTTTATACATGTATAACCCTTATCTTTGATTTGATATGTATGTTTTCACAAGTGGAGAGGTCTTTCAAGCTTTTTTGAGCTGGTCAATAATGTGACCCCTTGCTGAGGACAAGATAATTAACATGGGAGCTTCTAACCACAGATTATACATTTAAACAAATATCCCCCAAAAAACAAATATGTGCTAAAACTAGAGCTGGGCCGTTAACGGCGTTAACGTGCTGCGTTAACGCGATACTAGTATTGCGCGATAATATAATTGACGCAGTTAATCTAAAAAAAATTACATTTTTTTTTTTTTACTTTTATTTACCCAGGGTAGGTTCGCTGAGCACAGATGCTCTTTTTCAGGAACGCCCTGCTTCACATTCACACAGTTCCATTCACACCTGGGAGCTGCCCAGTACAACCACAGTTGACACCATTGGCCACTGAGCAACTCCACTGGAGCAGTTGATTTGCATTGGCAGGGTTTGGCCCTGTCTGGCACCCAACGGGAAAAATATTATAGGCACTATAAGTAGATACCGCTACATAAAACAAGCTGGTCTGCCTGAGTGACTGGTGGAAGAAGGAGAAATAGAGATTGGACTGATTGAGTCAAGCCATGTCACATAGTTCAAGTTTGAAATGCTTCTTTCTGTTTTGCTCCTGAGAGTGTGCTAGATACTGTACTGGTAATATTATTTATTTATGTTAACTTCTTAATTTTTTATTGATCTTTTTCCCCCTCCTTTTTCCTCCGATTTTCTCCCATCCCAATGTTAGTCGTTATGCCAATTCCCAATCCCCTTCCTGGTCGCTGCGCACTTACCCCCCCACAGTCGGTCTGGGAGAGTGGAGGCTACCACGTGCTTCCTCCGACACATGTCCAGCCAATCAACCGCTTCTTTTCACCTGGCAGCGCGGATTCTCACTGAGAGGGCGTAGCGTGTGGAAGGATCACACTATCCCACTTAGATCCTATCCGCGCTTAGCAGGCGCCCCGACCGAACTGTAGGAGTCGCTGTTTACAACGACCCGGACCCACCCCGCCAGCTTCTCCCACCCTCTAATACTGCCAATTGTATTAGTGTGAACGGCCAGCCAAGCTGGTGACAACCCCGGAGCTGTGAGCTGGATTCGAACAGGCGAATCCAGCCGCTCCGGGGTTGGTGACGAACGCAATCTCCGTTACGCCACCTGACCGCCCCCATTTATGTTAACTTCTGAATAAAACAACTTATTAAACACAAGTACATCTTATTGAACATTATTTTGATATTTCATTACCAATTATCATAGCAAAACAGCTTTTTCAAACAGTCTGTAATGCATTTTGGAAACGGGAGATGGGCTCATGGTGTAATGGGCCACCTGGCCTGAGAAACATAAGGAGGAAAGAAAAAGTAAGGACTTACTTCTGGTCATTATTTGGGTGGAACACACATATTTTGAATGCCTTCGGCATTTTTTGAGCCATTTTAATCTAGATTAAATCCAGGATTGCAGATAGATTAATCTAGATAAAAAAAATGTATCTATGCCCACCTCTAGCTAAAACATAACATCAGTATACACAATACCTTATGTCAATCATTATGAATTTCTTTATTTTTTATATAAATTCGACTTTTCTATGGACATGTTTTGTCCCAACTCTCAAGAATCAGTGATATATCAAAGTGCTTGACTTAAACTTAAACATAATGTATGAAAGTGCTTGACTTAAACTTAAAAGTCTCTTGTAACATACAAAATAACTCAAGTCAGAATCGTCATCATTTAAAAAAGTGAAGTTAACAATAATTATATTTTTTATAAAAAAAAATATTAAAAGAAATCGTCATAATTTAGAAATGAGATTGCATAGGTCTATGAATCGAGATCACGATTTTTTCCGATTAATTGCCCAGCCCTAGTGTCACTCCATCCGTGCCGTGTTATCGTTTGTGTGTGCAACCTCTCCCTTCACTGTGCACCTTGGTGAGGTAGTTCTGTGACACACACACACACAATCAATTATTTTATGTACAGTATATAGATTAGAGTTTGAAAAAAAGTCCCACCCAACCCTGAACCATACAAACCTGCATCACCATGGCACATTTTCTTAGAGGACCATTGCATTTGTCAGCAGGAAGGAGGTGGAGCTACTCCCAAGGACCCCAAAATGAGGCCTCGCGAACTGGACCGCCTCCGGCCCAGCGAGGGCTCCCGTCCCGCCTCTGACACTGATGACACGCTGTGGGAGGAGCTTCTCCAGGGGCCTGACACCGCCTCCACGGGCAGCACCGACAGCGAGGGGGAGGCACGGTACAACGCTGGCCTGATACACCCGCCACCCACCACTTTAAGCAGTGATGACGAGAACCTTCAGCAAGGGATCGCCGGAGTGAGTTCACCTTAAACCTCATGGATAAAGTTGTTCTCAGTGCTGCTGGTGTCACTAATAATAAAATGTTTAAAAGTGGGTCATTTTCTTCATTGGCCCGTGCCTGTAAGAACAGTCCTGTGAGCCGTGGTTTGTCTGTAAGAACAGTCCTGTGAGCCATGGTTTCTGTGAGCCATAGTTTGGTTGTAACCCACTGTTTGAGGAACACCGCATTAGGGCACCTTCAGTCCCCTCTCACACGGGCTAAAAGTACTCTCCCATCCAACGTTAACCTCGGGAAGGTGTTACTGTAATGTAGCTCACACATATTTAGTCAGCCTATGAGTAGCATCTGTTAACACATTGACCGCCAGCACCAGGGGTCGCTGATACCCCATTCATTGCCAGGTCTTTATTCAATAGATATAGTTTTAGACTGTGACATTTGCGAGTGCTTAAAATATATCCTATATTATATCTATGGGTCTAATAACGCTGTCGGGTCTCAGTGAGTTGCTTCTAGTCAACATGCCCGAGACGGATTGTTTTTTCATCTGTACATTTCCGTTTTATACCGTTTTGAATAGAGTATGGTTTGGGTGTTTTTCAGTAATTCCAGGAAAAAGGCGAGAAAACTGCGTTTTACTGTAATCCAGTCATCACGTTGTAATTTTTCGGCTGATTATCTAATCATCCTGAAATCAACGCTAGATTATCATTAGTATGTCTCCTCGTCCATACATGAAATTACTGTCGTAGCGGGGCGCTCCCCCCCCCCACCCCCACCGCAGCCAACGGTAAACGGCCATACACGGTCCACACATATAGCTGTGATCGCGGGAAAAGAAATAAATGTCAGATCAACAATCAAATTTATACATAATCTTCTTACCTTGTATCTGATGTAATGCAAAAGAGATAATCCAAATATCTGATCGCAATTCCAAATAATGCTTGTGGAGGTCCGCACCACACTACCGACCGGTTCACAATGACGGGCGGGCGGAGTTACTGCTCGCCCCCTAAAACACACCAACCCATTTTCAATGAGATGCAATAGCTCCGCCTGGCAGTAGAGGGCGGTGTTGACCGTCTGCCAGCTCAGACAGGTTCTGAAGAGGATACCAGAGGCTGCAGCTATGAATTATGAATAGATATAGCGAATAAATGAAATAACGATCCCAAAAACGAGTTCACTCGTTTCTGGCGCTCAACGCATGGCGGCCAATAACGAGTTAACTCGCTTATGGCGCAGAATGTGTTAAGAATGTGCTGTATATTGCTGAGCTTGCTGTGTCTCGTTGCAGGGTCAGCTGTCTTGGCTGCAGGCGTGCCACCCATCCAGAGACCGTGTCAGTGCCATAATATGGGAACAGGGCGAATGCAAGAAAGCAGACATGTCAGTACTGGAGATCAGTGGGATCATCCTCACAAGGGTACACCTCCCAACACACCACATGCCACCACTCTAGTTACTAACATCTAGGGCTGTCCCCGACTAAGGATTTGGATAGTCGACTATGATAGGCCAAAATTTGCAGTTAGTCGACTATTAGTCGACACATTTATTTATTTATTTTTTAATCATTCCATTTGGGCTGTGGCGGGTGCTTAATGTCTGAAGGAGTCGACTGAAGGCTTCTTGTCTTCTGCTAAAGCCTTGCAATTGGTCCACTGATGGATACATCTTGATATTTGTTTAGTCTAGTGTGTTCATTAGATAGGTGAAATCCTATTTCAGTGCCTCTGTGCCGGTTTTCTTAGGCAGTTAGCCTCTGGTATGCGTGCCATTAGCGTTAGCCACGCTTCTAGGCCTCTTTTCTTTTGGAAAGAATGATTACAAAATAAAATTTATACTTTTTTTGTATTTTGTATTTTATTTGTATTCGACTAAGAGGTTGGCAGTCGACTACGGCTCCTTTTGACCGATTAATCGACTAATAGGGGTCAGCCCTACTAACATCATAACTAAATATCATCCAAATTATTTTCTAGCTCTGCAAATTACACTGTGTGTAATTCCCGCCGGTAATATATAAGTGGTCAACATGTTCAAATAATAGCTCTACAGGTGCGGCTGGGTAGCGCAGTGGCCTAAGTACTCGCCTACCACCGCATAGACTCTGGGATCGAATCCAGCTGTCAGCGGTACCTCTGGCTTGGTCAGTCGTCCCTACTAACACAATTGGCAGTGTTAGCGGTGGGAAGCCGGTGGGGTATGTGTCCTGGTCGTTGTAAACTGCGACTCTTACAGGTCGGTCGGAGGGCCTGTTCAGCAGGGAGGGGATCTGGGGGAAATAGCGTGAACCTCCCATGCGTTACGTTTCCCCAGTGAAACTCCTCGCTGTCAAGTGAAAAGAAGCGGCTGGTGACTCCACATTTATCGGAGGAGGCATGTGGTAGTTCTACACCCTCCCCAGGCCGACAGTGGGGCAATGCACGCAACGACCAAGAAGGGAATTGGCATAACGACTAAATTGGGATGGGTGAAAAATACAGAAAAGCCCAAAAGAAAATGGGAAAAAATATATAATAATAATAGCTCTACATTCTGACAGCCATCAAGCATATTATGTGGTTGAAACAAGTACAATTATCTACCAGTGCAGTAAGCTAATTTGGCAAGATTGCTTGAAATGAGTAAAAATATCTAGGGTTCTCTCTCTTGATTGGATAAAGTGGGAAGGGAAACCAGAACATGTATTTTATGTTTACTGCAGAGCAGGAGGGACTGGGAGACCCATGTTACTATATCAGTGATTGCTGTTGGAATGTAGAGCTATTTAACACATATTTTAACAAAGAAATACCACTTATAGCACCTTTACAACTATATTCTTAAACCGTTTGGTGTTGTTGGGACAAAGTATTGAGATATAATCCATTTTCTTCTCCATTAGGGAGATATAACATTCTTCAATGTCCCAAGAAAATCCGCTTTTTGATTTCTATCAGCATGTGGACCCGAGGAGCCTGAAGATCCATATGCCAGTACCCGCATAGGTGCTTGTGTTGTGCCAGCATGCGTGGTCTGTTGGCAGCGCTGACAGGCTGTCGTCGTCGTCCCCCCTCTCTCTCTCTGCAGGTGAAGTTAGTGGAGCAGGGCATGGGTTACCTGGTACTGGGCGGGCTGGTGACCGCCACCCTGGCACTGCTTCCCTTCGTCTTCCGCCTGGCACTATATCTGGACATGTCCCGCCTGGGCTCCCTGTCCCCGGCGGAGCTGCTCCAGATGGTCGTGGGGCCTCCCGACGGCACCGCCTACGTCTTCCTCCTCATCACCACGGTGGAGAGAGTCTGCCTCACCGGCCTCTTCTTCTTCATGATGTGCGTGGCCGAGAGGACCTACAAACAGGTGGATTGCTGCGTTAATGCTGTATTAGAAGAGAAGTGTATGATTAAGGTCTAAGGATTAAGGTCTTGTTCACATCTAATCTAAACAATGCAGGGAAAACATGGGGGTAGTTGCGTTGGGTTTTCCGGCAGTTATTACCTCACAACACTCCGTAACACCAACGTAACTTCTGTCGGGTCTTACTCCGGGCTTGCATTCTCACCCTCAAGCCCGCCCTCTTACTTATACACCTGCAGATAACCAATATAACTCTGTATGATGGTAATCATGTACAATAATGCTGTATACCATATATATATATTTATTCTTACCGTATATATATATATATATATATATATATACATCCACCTGTCTGTACATACCTGCACATAATCCTCGTGCATATCTGTAGATACTATATCTGTACATACAGTATCCCTTACCTACTCTTACTTGTTACGCTGCTGGCCAGTATGACTACGACCATACTGTCTTTATACCTGTATCACTGTACATCTTGGTATTACAACTGTGTACATGCATCTGATTAGCACTACACACACCCAGTAGTACCAATTTATATATTTTATACCCAGTTTTAGTCACTGTGCATTGTATATTACTATTGCACTTTTCTGTTATATTTGTACTCTGGTTGGATGCCAAACTTCTTTTCTTTGTACTGTACTTGTGCTGTATAATGACAATACATTTGAATTTGAATCTAATCTCCTCGATCTCCCAATCACAACTGTTGCGATTTGGAGGATAAAAAAAAGAGCGCTAGTTTGAAAATGGGTAAATTCCGTTAATAAGCGTATCGAATAAACGCTTCTATTTTTCTATTGGATTTTACTGGACCCAGCAGCACCTAAACCTGGATGCGCTTCGCTATTATTATGATACAGCCACACTGCACCAAACACCTTTCACTTAGAATGACTCGGATGCAACGCTCGCCACCACATGGCACACGTCAGCTTGTAAATGTGCCCTCCGGATATGAATATTTAGGAGAAACCCCAGTAGACCGATGTGACTCATTGGTCTAGTCAGAGTAAGTAAGTAAGTAAGTAAGTAAGTAAGTATTTATAAAGCACCTTTCATACATGTCATGTAGCTCAAAGTGCTGTACACAATTATAGGCATATATAACGAGTAGACCTTGCGTCAGCCTCACCTTTTGTCCCTCAGACACGAATCTCGTTTGTCACCCTCTTGCCTCTTACTATATACACAGAGATTACAGACATCCGCTCACAAACGCAAGTGATTACAATACCATCTTTGCACTTTGTGCACTGCTGTAATTCATGTTCATATAGGCCAGGCGTTCTCAAAGTGAGGCCCGCGGGCCAATAGCAGCCCTCGGAAAACATTTCCGGCAGCCCGCAGTGATTTGTGTAAATGCTTTTTACTTTTTCTTGGGTGGCCCTCAATCCAATGTTGGGTCCCTGAATTGGCCCTCGGTCATCAAGATCTTTCAGAACCCCTGATATAGGCTGACGCACTTTATTTTTCTTCAACAGAGACTGGTGTTCGCTAAGCTCTTCAGCCACATCACTTCAGCACGAAAGGCCAAGAAGTCCGAGATCCCACATTTCAGACTGAAGAAAGTGCAGAACATAAAGATGTGGCTGTCGCTGCGTTCCTTCCTCAAGGTTAGCCTTGTCCTACATGCTCTGCCGGTATTGAACCTCATGATTCAATAAGAGTGTGCACTTCTGTCGGGATGATCATTGTCTACAACATGAAATTGACCGTTCTCGCCACCTACAGGCTCTGATTTATTCTTTAATGAGGTTACTGACCGCCATCACCATCATCTTCCACCAAGTGGCAGTAATCTCTTTGGGGCTATGATTTGATCTAAACGAATCTTGATGCATCACAATTCCTGTTTCAATCCCATTCAGTACATAGTAATAATTGTTGTTATACTTATTAATCAAAGTAAGTGAAGTAAAATTGTAAAAAAAAAAAATTCTATTCAAATCTACAAAGTCTATTAGGACCGTGACTATTGCATGAATTAATTCTTTCTCCCACCCCTATCTGCTAGTACATTGTTTGGACCACTATACTGTGACACTGTCTTACCACATTGTCTGTAATCGTGTCTCATCAACGTTCTTGTTCAATACAGAGACGAGGTCCCCAGCGCTCAGTCGATGTCATCGTCTCCTCCATCTTCCTCCTCGCCCTCTCCATCTCCTTCATCATCTGTGCTCAGGTCAGTCTTGTCTCCTCCATCTTCCTCCTCACCCTCTCCTTCATCATCTGTGCTCAGGTCAGTCTCGTTTGCTGGAACAGCTCTGACTAGAGACATGCACACTTATGGATTGGTAATCAAGTTGCAACAGAACACTAATTTATTGGGAAACACATTGCAATAGTTTGTAGCCTATACTTAAACATACACAGCTTTTTATGTTATTATTAATATTCCCTTCCCCATATTTCAGTAAGATAATTTAATAAACATTTTAATCAGTAGAATAGCTGTGTACACAACCAACAGGATCAAGGCACATGTGAAGACTGCATGAAGGTGGATATCCACACACTGGATTACAGCTCCCAATACTTAATTGACTTTCAACCCAGCGTTTGCCTAATGAAGACTGTTGGGTTGAAACATTGCTTTTTAGTCAATAAAGTATTGGGAGCTGTAATCAAGTGTGCGTATATTCATTTTCCTTCAGTCTTCATCAATTTTAAGTTTACCAACAACTACCAGTTGAAACCCCTCAACAGCATGCTTTATTATCACATTCTTGTCTTCTTATGTATGACCTCATTGTTAGCTGCTAAAGCTCTAGACAAGCTTTGTATGCATTACATATAGTTCATTCATTCAATTAATTCAAACCTTTATTTATTCTCGAAGGACAATTGAGGTCACCCTCATTTTCAATGTCGTCGAGACTTAGACATTTCAATGCATACATTTTTGACAATATAATAATAATAATAAATATGAATAACTATCTATATATAATATATATATAATAGCACCTTTCACACATGGACCGCAGCCCAAAGTCAAAGCTCTATAATTAACCAGCAGATTCTGAGGGTTAAGTCCAAACTCGTCCCAACTAATTATTGAAAGTTTGCAATATGTTTTTGAAGGGATCAACGGAAAGCTCAAAGAGTCAACACAGGCTGGTGGGGTGAAAACATAAACCACTGCTGAAATAGTAAATACAAATCCTCCAGTCAACGAACGCTGCCACCACTGGTCGCCAATAAGATCATCACCTTGACCTGACAGGTTAACAGTGATATTAATGTGTTTTATTGGAGACCAGTGGTGGCAGCACAGAGCGTTTGTCAAGCTTTTCCAGAACACCACAGAAGAGGGTGCTATTAACGGAAATTAACATCTCTGCTGGAGGATTTGAATGGAGACTTCGGAGAGGAAAGGGTAATTTGAAACTGTATTTCAGTAGCGGCTTGTGTTTTCATCCCACCAGCCTTAGATGAGACTATTTGAGCTTTCTGTTGATCCCTTTGCAAACATTCAATAATTATTTAGGACGAGTTTTGACTTAATCCTCAGAATCCGCGGTGGTTCGTTCTAGAGCTCTGTATGTAATGCAGACAATAGTCAATAGAGTGGTAAGTTTGACTATGTAAAGCTTGTATTTTAAAAACGGCAAACAATGAGAACATTTTCTAATTAGAAAAATGTTACTAATCGAATTACATACAAATGACAGTGGGACATGTAAATTAGACAAACGGTAGTAAAAGAGCTATAACTCAAAATGACTTACCACGGAAATATCTGTCTTCTGAGGTTGTATATTTTGGTTGTATGGTATGCCTTAAGGCGTAGAGCTTTTGATCGGGCCCAACCCTACATGAACCCGTGCAGGTTCTGGCCAAGCCCGAACCATGGCAACAGTTTTGGACCCAAGCCAGATTATTATTTTTATTTTTATTGAGAATTTCTGCCATCAAAAATAAAAATAGTCATCCGAACACTGCTGTTCCTCGGGTTCGGGCAGAGAATCAAAGCTCTAGTATGCCTACTTTCTTTCTTCTTTTTGGCTTGTAGATTGGTTGATTACCTAACTCTAGATTAATCCTCAGTGTAGATTCCCATTCATTGATATGTTATCCTGCTGACATTCCCATCTGCCCATCTCCACTCCCTGTAGCTGTTGCACAGTCACAAGACATTCCTGGATTCTCTGACCAACTGGGAGCTGATGGTTTGGGGTTCCTCTCTCATCCTCTTCCTGCTCCGCCTGGCCACCCTGGGCTCCGAGACCAACTGCAAATACAGCAACGCCTCAGTGCTGCTCACTGAACAGGCAAGGATCTGTAGCACACACGCACATGTGCAACCCCTTTTTAAGGGGGAATACTACCCATTTTAAGAATTCACATTATGTTCTTCCTGTGCCCCAGGACAGTTCAGTCAGTATTTGTGAACTTGCACCACTCTCCTAGAATAGAATAGAAATACTTTATTCATCCCGAGGGAAATTTGGCACTACAAATCGCTCACAGTAAAGAGTAAACATTTAGGGAGACAAAAACAAGTCCCAAATGAAGAATAAAATAAGCCTAAGAATAAAAATACCCAGCTCCGGGATATACATTTCCTATTTTATGTTTATACATTCTAATATAAAATATACAGAAGTCTATAGTAAGTGTAATATTGTAAAATATACAGAAGTCTACAGTAAGTGTAATATTGTAAAATATACAGTAAAATATACAGAAGTCTACAGTAAGTGTAATATTTAACAGTGTTTTAACACTTTAAGTGCCGAAAACGTGTTTAGGCGTCCTTCCCCGCCATGCTCAAGTTGCCGAGGACGCCGTAACTCGTCTTTAATATCAATATTTCAAAAATCTGTGATCGGAATCATATTTTCCATCCGCAGCCTTCACACACAGTTCTGAGCTCCTCTCAATCCTCTAGCGGTTCAAGAGCGCCATCTGGTGGCCGATCGGCAGAAGCGCCAAACAGGAAGTTATGTGGATGAAGTGCTGATCACCCATATTACTTCCGGGCACTCGCTATAGGTCCCGGGACTCCATCTTGATACACTGGACATCGATCGGTTGCAAATAACTCGATAAACAACATGATTTGGACGTATATAGTATTATACAACCTGGAAATGGACCGGGTATTTCGACATCCCATAATGGAAAACTGTCTACCCCACGCTGATCGCCCAACGGCCCGCGGAGACTGGGGTGAGTTTTAGCGTGTAATATTACCGTGTTCAACACTAACTGCTATGATGAACATTTGACCCACATTAGATGAATGGTATAACGCTGCCCACGGAATTATAAACGCCCCCTCGCCCATCCGGTCAACATCAGATGACGTGTAGTAACTTCCAGAAGTCCGTCCAGTTGGATATATTTATATCGTGCCGTTTTTATATCGCGCCGATTGCTATCAAACTGTATTTGATCATCAATATAATGCATTTGGGGCTATAAATCACGTTCTGGAGAAAGCTGCAGAAAGAGATAAAAACAATAGGCGGCTACGTGGCGTAGTGGGCAAGGCGCTCGCCACGAATGACGGAGACGCTGGGCTTGCCTGTTCGAGCCCAGCGCTCCACATTGCTTTCAGTTTAGCTGGTCGTTCATACGAATACACATTGACCGTATTAGGGGGTGGGAAACTGATGGGTGGGGATCGGGCGTTGTGGACAGCGACTCCTACAGGTCGGTTGGTGCGCCTGCGCAGTAGAATCAGGAAGTGTCGGGGGCAGCGTGAGCCTCCCACGCGTTACTCCTCGCCACTGAGAGATCGAGCTGCGCAGGTGAAAAGATGCGACTGCTGTTACCTCAAGTACCGGAGGGGACTTGTGCTATGTATGACTTAGTCCACATTGCAGCCGGCTTGTGGGAGGCAAGAAACAGCGTTCGTGACAGGGGAGGGTTGAATTGGATGATACGAAATTGGGATGGGAGAAAATATAGAAAATGGGAGAAAAAGTGGATAAAAAAAAAAGAAAGAGATGAAAACATACTTATACTTTAGATCATATTTTTGTATGAATATGTGAATGAAAAAGTTTAACGTTCATACACCCTGAACAATACATATAGGACATTGAATGGGCCCTAATAATGGCAATTTAGCAATAGAATTTAAAAAGTTATAGCCCTGCAAAGAAGGGGAACTTCTCCATAGACAAATAGAGCTGGCAAGGGATGGTATATCATGAATTTAGCCTTAGGCAATCAAAGTGTTAAAAGTAAAAGTCCAGGAAGATGGTAACTGCCACCCTGTGCTCAGTGATGCAGTGAGGCACAGTGATGCATTGTAAAGTCTGATGGCTGTCGGAATGAAGGACGTCCTGTGCCGTTCAGTGCTACATCTAGGGAGTCTTAGTCTAGCACTGAACATGCTCCTTCTATCAGCCAAGTCTGTGTATAGTGGGAGGGGTTGTCCCTGATGGCATGGAGCTTCTTTTTGGCTTGTAGGTTGGTTGATTACCTAACTCTAGGTTAATCCTCAGTGTAGATTCCCATCCATTGATATGTTATCCTGCTGACAGTCCCATCTGCCCATCTCCACTCCCTGTAGCTGTTGCACAGTCACAAGACATTCCTGGATTCTCTGACCAACTGGGAGCTGATGGTTTGGGGTTCCTCCTTCATCCTCTTCCTGCTCCCTGGTGGCATTAAAGCTAGAAATCGGAAAGAGAACCCCCCCAGAACCCTCCAGTTGGTGATGTAACTGGGATGTAAAATCTGGGCCTGCTCCACAGACTATGAACGTGGCTCTGAATTTATGAGGCCATGAACTGTTTTTGTGAGCTCTTGCACCCAAATGAGGATTTACTTCTTGTTCAGACCTTCTAGCAATACTAGAATATAAACATAATTTGGGTGTAAGAGTTCACACAAAATAATATTTCATGGGCTCATAAAGTCAGAGCCCCATTCATGGTCTATAGAGCAGCCCCAGATTTTACATCCCAGTGACATCACTAATTGGAGGCTTCTGTCTCTGCTTTCTAGCTTTATTTAGAGTGGTGTGTGCTCACAAATACTGACTGAACTGTCCTGGGGCACAGGGAAAACACATATGAATTCCTAACATGGGTAACCCCTTTTAATGCATGTATTTGTATATATATCACTCTTAATGTAAAATTCTTTCTTCAGATCAACTTATATCTCAAGATGGAAAAGAAGCCGAATAAGAAAGAAGAGCTGAGCATAGTGAACAACGTTTTGAAACTTGCTACAAAACTGATGAAAGTAAGCCTGGAATTCATTCAACTACCGGTACATTGGTTTACAGCCTGGATTTCCTGTAACCCTGCATACTTGATCTTAACCTTGTAACTTCTCTCAATGTACAGTATAATGGGATCTAAAATGTAATCTATGGTTTAACTGTTACTCTGCCAGGAGCTGGACACTCCCTTCAGACTGCTGGGCCTGACGGTCAATCCTCTCATCTACAACATCACCAAAGTGGTCATCCTGTCTGCGGTCTCCGCTGTGATCAGTGATCTGTTGGGCTTCAACATCAGAGTGAGTTTTTTTTTAATCATTTATTTAAAGTGATAATCTCAAACATTTTCATATAAATAAATGTATATTTTGCCACAACTGATATAACACACAATAGTGATTCTACCGATAACAAGTTCATGAATGTTTTTACATTTGCTGTTCTTAACACTGTTGTCTGGTAGGACATTCCCGGGAACATCATCTAGCACAGTGGTTCTCAACTGGTCTAGCCTCGGGACCCAACATTTTCCTTAGTCATTAAGTCGTGACCCAAATTTTTGCACCACTATGATTTATTTCAAAAGAATATATTTGCAGTAATACGCAATCTTTCATGCACTGTTAAAAACATGAAATAAACACAAAAAAGTGCAACTAGGGATAAAAACCCAATGAAATACAATAATAATAAATAATATATGCTTATTAGCAGATTTCTTAGCTTAACATAACAGACCTAAGTTTGAGGGAACTAATGGGATAACTGGGGTTGCAACAAAAGTGCAACTAGGGCTAAAAACCCAATGAAATAAAATAATAATAATAAATAATTATGCTTCTTAGCAGACTTCTTAGCTTAACATAACAGACCTACAGTAAGTTTGAGGGAACTAATGGGATAACTGGGGTTGCAACAAAAGTGCAACTAGGGCTAAAAAACACAATGAAATATAATAATAATAAATAATATATCCTTCTTAGCAGACTTCTTATCTTAACATCCCAGGGAACTAATGGGATAACTGGGGATGTTGTTTGCTCCTGACAAGAGTCTCAAAGTCTGGGGTGATGGTAGACAAAGCAACTCTGAGGTCATGCTCAATGTCCAATCTTTTCCTCTGCTTTGTCTTCAGCTGGACCAGAGCTGAGAATTTTATTTAAAAAAAAAAAAAAAAAATTACTTATTTTTGTTTTTTTACACACACATCCGCGACCCACTTTTGGGTCGCAACCGACCAGTTGAGGAAACACTGATCTAGCACACAGGAATTGATGTGTTTTACGTCACCAACAGCAGTTTGTTTGGAATGAATAGGAAGATTAACTTTAGTAGTAACTAAGTAGTTAGCATGAATGTTCAAGATGGAAACCAAGTCAATACAATACACTGGCTGCATGTTAGCCTAGCTTACCACAATGAATGGAAGCGGACAGTGATGGGTAGCCTAGGCATTGTCCAACTAACGCACAGATGGCTTTCTACTGAACGCACAGAGAGGAAACTGGTATCTATCTTCTTGTCTCTCTCTCTGGAGAAGACGATAAGCTAATTTTTAAGGATGGACACTTTTAACAGACAACCCAGTAATCAACATTTCCGAAAGTGCCGAATGGTACAGTGCCAGAGTTGGCTCAAGAGTTCATTTCCATCTGTAGTCCCTTACTAGTACAGCAGAGTATGGATGGTAACATTTTATCACCTAGTTTATTTAACCATGTCACTTTATTTATTAAACGTTATAAGTGGGAAATTAAGCCATCATTCGATGCCTGGGTTGTACAGCAGTTGAATTGTTTATTTTAGTTTGTCATTTCTTCCTGTTTTTAGACTAGTTGTTTTAGTGTGTTACCAACTTACAATCTGAGAAATTTGTCGAAATTCCCACACTTACGGGCATAGTTAAATGCAAAAATAATTTGCCCCAAAACAAGCACCCGGTAACATCTTAATTTAGCAAATAAAAACTGGTCTCGAGAAGAAAGTGGGTCAGAAAAATGTATCAGGGGTGCTCCAGTAGCACACCATGTTACCGCGCTGCGTCGCGGGACTCCGTGCTGCGTCACGGATCTGGTTGACTCCGAGTTCGATTCCCGGACTCGCCGTCATTTGCCGAATGTCTCCCCCTGCTCTCTCTCCCGTTTCACCCTACAACTGTTGGTCATGCTTGACCAGAAAAGCGATAAACGCTAAAAAATAAAAGTTTAAAAAAAAATAAAAATGTGAGTATCTGCTTGTGATGGACGGGACGGCTCTTGTGACTACTAAAAAAAACTCAAATGTTGGAATTGACATGTTTCATTTTTAAAGGAGGGAGGGCTAAACACCATCTAACCTTCACCAGATGGCTAGAACAGCTAGTGGTCAGTATGATGCTGATTGATAGGGACACAGGCAAGGAAAACAGCATGAGAAAACGCCAGTATGACATTTATTATACCCATCAATTATAACCTATAAATGTATGCAGCACTAAATCCAAGGGGTCACATCAGATTGGTGTTTTGGCATAGATCCCAGTTTAAACAGAAGAAAGTTATTACATAAAATGTCTTTGTCCAATAGTAGCTTTTCTTTAATAAATGCCAAGTGCTCCTTATATTGTTATAAAAAATAAATGCCCCGGCCATTAATGAGTTTTATTGTTTGCCTCTTTTTGTCTTTATTTCCAGCTGTGGAAGATCAAGCCTTAATGTGAACAAAATGCCAAACCACTAACTGTCAGACACTGGACACAGACTGCTACAGCCTCTACAGATCATCCATACAACGTGTGCTACAGCCTCTACAGATCATCCATACATGTGCTACAGTCTCTACAGATCATCCATACAACGTGTGCTACAGCCTCTACAGATCATCCATACAACGTGTGCTACAGCCTCTACAGATCATCCATACAACATGTGCTGAAGCCTCTACAGATCATCCATACAACGTGTGCAAACCTACTGACTGTGTATTTGCATTATCTGTTCTCTCTAATGAACGTTGACCATTTCATTATCAGATTCAATCAGTCACAAGCATTGGACCATATTCACACTGTGGCCATTTTGTTGTTGTGTTATGCTGCCCAGGTTGGGTTCCTTTCCACCCTGTTCCCACCAGAGTATGAAGTACAGTAAAATGCCCACTGTGTGAATATGGTCAAGTAGCTGCTCTTGACAATCACTCGTCGTACACCACCGGCTGCTTAGTTTCCGTGGCGACATGCCGCTTGCTTGAGCCTGCCACTAACCCAGTGCCTGACCCTTGACCCTTTGAATGTGTTGTGATAAACGACAGTCACTGGGGCGCCGTCTGAAGACTTGAGAAACATGCTGGCTTCGCCGACAGACTTTTGAATGTGCATTATGTTAAAAGGTGTGTTTGTGTGTGGAGGAGGAGGACGACGTGTGTGTGTGTGTGTGTGTGTGTGTATATATATATATATAATGACAGAGAAATACAGATGTAGGTAGATGGTGTGCATAACTCTTATGCAGGTGTTCAACAGTAGAGAATGGGCCAATTTCACTGCTAGCTCTGTATTATGATATAATGCCACGTAATCTAAATGAGTTTAGCTACCTGTGCTAAATAATGTTGTTGGGTTTTCTCCATAGGATTTAACTTTGTTTTGCTATTTAAGGGGGTGCTATGGTGGCTTATAAATTGACTTTATTTATTGGGGATTTAGTATTAGAGCTTTAAGTGCTTACAGTTGTAACGGTACCTTTTTAGGTCTTGATTCCTGGACCACCGTCATTGCCTTTTATACAATGTTCATTAAAAATAACTGCACTGTCTGATCATGGTATACTTATACTTAAAGAAAAACATATTTTTGTTTGTTGAATATTAAGTAAATAAAATGCTTTTTCATCTTTTGTGTGTGTGGGTGCCTGATATTGTAGAAATATCACAAATCCCATTCACTATTATAGTTCTGCTGGTATTACCATTTTCTTTCTCTGATTTGTATAATGTTATACTGTGTCATGGAGAACTTCGCTTAGCCCTACTGTGTGTGTGAGATAGAGGCTGACATGTGAGTGGATTTTGACTCTCGCTCCTTCCCACTCCTACAGAAATAATCCCATCCCAATCCCGTGTGAGAGTTTAAAAAAAAATCCCACTCCCACAGAGACTGATCCCACTCCCGCCCGAATCCCATTGATTTTGTTGTCATAGTTCCCACTCCCTTCTGCTCCCGTTGACGTTTACTCCCGGTCCTGCCCAATCACGGGATTCAAAGTGAATTTGACTCTCATCCTGTGGGAATCCTCTCAACGAAAAGATGCACCCGTCTTCAAGTCATTCAGTAGGTTTTGTGATCTGCACGGCCTCAGCCAGCTAATCACCCAACCCACACTTGTATGTGAATCAACTACCATTGACCTCATTCTGACATCCGACAAGTCCAAGATCTCCAATAAAGGGGTTATAGCATGCGGGTTAAGTGATAATTATATGATATTCTGTACCCGCAAAAAGCTAAAACAAAAGGCTGGCTATCACAAAACAGTCACATCTAGAGACTTCAAAACCTACTCTAGCGAGGCCTTTAACCTTGAACTGGAGAGTGGGCGGCTACGTGGCGTAGTGGGCAAGGCGCTCGCCACGAATGACTGAGACGCTGGGCTTGCCTGTTCGAGCCCAGCGCTCCACATTGCTTTCAGTTTAGCTGGTCGTTCATACTAATACACATTGGCCGTATTAGGGGGTGGGAAACTGATGGGTGGGGATCGGGCGTTGTGGACAGCGACTCCTACAGGTCGGTTGGTGCGCCTGCGCAGTAGAATCAGGAAGTGTCGGGGGCAGCGTGAGCCTCCCACGCATTACTCCTCGCCACTGAGATCGAGCTGCGCAGGTGAAAAGATGTGACTGCTGTTACCTCAAGTACCGGAGGGGACTTGTGCTATGTATGACTTAGTCCACATTGCAGCCGGCTTGTGGGAGGCAAGAAACAGCGTTTGTGACAGGGGAGGGTTGAATTGGATGATACGAAATTGGGATGGGAGAAAATATAGAAAATGTGAGAAAAAGTTGATCAAAAGAAAAACCTTGAACTGGAGAGTCTGGACTGGTCAGATGAACTCAATGGTACACTGGTTGAAGAAACATGGCTTGGTTTCAAAACCAAGAACCTAAGAACTAAGAACCACCAGGGTAAAAAATCACACTGAGCCGTGGATGCACTCCGAAATACTGGCCGCTATGAAAACCAGAGACAAAAAATGCTCGGAGTTTCGTAAAAGTCAGTCAAAGCTTACCAAAAGCACGAGCAGTGAACTCCAAGCTCACGTGACTGAACTCAAACTGGAAAGAAACAGACTAGTAAGAAACGACGTAAACTCCATGATCAAAACTGCAAAAAAGAATTTCATCAATGACAAAACTGAGGAAAACAAAAACAACCCACGTGAACTTTGGAAATTACTCAATAATCAACTAGGCTGCAGTAAAAAAACTTAAAACCAGATTCTCAAACATAAACATAAAGACGGACAACACGCTCATCACAGACAAGCTGGATGTAGCCAATTACTCAAACATTTTCTTCACAAACATAGCCACAACACTGGTAAACAAACTACCCTCCCACTCAGGGCATTATGGGGTAGAACACATAGTAGCTTACTACAAAAACCTAGGGGTCCGCAAGGACGACTTCAAGCTGGAAATGGTAACAACAGATGAGGTACTCAAAAAACTTAGCGCCCTCCAACCTAACAAGGCCACTGGCCATGACAACATCCCCTCCAAATTCCTCAGAGACTCAGCAGCCGCCATCACCCCAGTCATCACACACATAATAAACCTCTCCATAAAACAGGGACACGTCCCCAAGGACTTCAAAATTGCGAGGGTGACCCCTCTGCACAAAAAGGGCAGCAAATTAGACCCAGGCAACTATACCGCCCTGTTTCTATTCTTACCTCCATCTCGAAAGTCATGGAAAAAATAGTCTACGAACAGGTCGAAAAGTACCTAGCGGAAAAAAATCTAATCTACGAATTCCAATCTGGCTTCAGAACATCCCACTCCACTGACACATGCCTTCTCTATTTGAACGTCCACATCAAACAAGAGGTGGACGCGGGCAAATACTGCGGCATGGTCATGCTGGACCTACAAAAGGCCTTCGACACTGTCAATCACTCCATTCTGATTGACAAGCTAAAAGCAATTGGTTTTGATAGTCGCTGGATGCAATCCTACCTTGAGGGGAGGGAACAGATGGTGGAGGTAAACGGAAGCATACTAGGACCGCTACTGTTCCTAATTTATGCAAATTACATGTCGTCAGCTTGTGACTGCAACTTGTTCCTGTTTGCGGATGACTCAGCCCTGCTGGTCTCTGACAAGAACAAGTTACAGGTTAAAAAAAGAACTCAGCTCGGAACTAGGCAGAATCTGCATATGGCTCGCTGATAACAAACTATCATTACACATGGGCAAAACAGAGTCCATTCTCTTCGGTTCAAATAACAAACTCAGCAAGACCGACGGCTTCTCAGTTACAGTGGGTGACAATATTGTCACAAGGAAAGATGAAATTACCTACCTGGGTTCCATCCTAGAGGCTAATCTTTCCTGTGACAAAATGGCATCCAATGTAATCAAAAAAGTCAACCAACGAACTCGATTATTGTACCGGATCTCCTCTCTAGTAAACAAGAATACCCTGAAGATGAAACTCTGGCAGGAGCACTCATTCAAGGGTACTATGACTATGCGTGCACCTCATGGTACCAAAGCACCTCAAAGGCGCTTAAAACAAAATTACAAACATCACAAAACAAACTGGTCAGACTACTACTTGACCTGAACCCCAGAACCCACCTCACCCCTGCCCACTTTGCCAACCTAGGATGGCTTAGAGTAGACGACAGAGTACAGCAACTTGCAATGGGCCTGGTCTACAAGATACACTATACGACCGGGGTGCCCATGTACATGTCAAAATACTTCCCAAAGGTCAGTGAATACCACAACCACTACACCAGAGGAAGCTCAACAAATCATGTTAAACCCAGATTCGGCTCAAACAAGGGACTAAACACGTTTCGCAATTATGCCACAACAATGTGGAACGCCCTACCCAAAGCTGTAAAGGAATGTGAATCCCTGCCCACATTCAAAACCGCTCTTAAAGAGCACCTACGGGAGGCTGCAATTCGAAACTGGCCACCGTAAATGCCCAAAACCCCCACCACCTCCTAATAGACAGTCTCCTCCCCACCGCATGTATTCCCTCCCCGCCGTATGTATATTTCCCTCCCACCCACCCACCCCCTCCTAATGTACAGTCCCCTCCCCATCATATGTATATACTCTGTCAGGATCTAGGGGTAACAGTACTGTATATTTGAATACCGCCTACTGTATGTCACAAATGTATCAGTACTAAATACCTATATGTCCCTATGCCATAAATGTCATGTATGTTGTGTATGTCATAAATGTCTATATGAATTGAAAATGGGGGACCCTGATGGAAACAAGACAAACGTCTTTCTCAGGTCTGCATCCCCTTAACAATTGTATGTATTGAGCCGTACTGTATTGTACCCATTCTGCAATCTGTTAAATAAAGTTTTCATTCATTCATTCATTCAAGACTCTGGCAGGAGCACTCATTCAAGGGTACTACGACTATGCTTGCACCTCATGGTACCAAAGCACCTCAAAGGCAATAAAAACTAAATTACAAACATCTCAAAACAAACTGGTCAGACTACTGCTTGACCTTACTCCTAGAACCCACCTCACCCCTGCCCACTTTGACAACCTAGGATGGCTTAGAGTAGACGACAGAGTACAGCAACTTGCAATGGGCCTGGTCTACAAGATACACTACACGACCAAGGTACCCATGTACATGTCAAAATACTTCCCAAAGGTCAGTGAATACCACGATCACAACACCAGAGGGAGCTCCACAAATCATGTTAAACCCAGATTCGGCTCAAACAAGGGACTAAACACGTTTTGCAATTATTATTATTATGTCAATATTCCAATGTACAGTTTTGCTTGTACAGTTGTACAGTGTTTCCCTACCCAACCCCCCACCCACCCAACCTCCTCCAATGTACAGTTTTTACGTCAAATGTATATACTCTCTTTTCTGGACTCTTTTTGTATCACAAACAGTACTGTATTTGCAAATCTGGTATGTCATAAATGTATAGATGTAGCAGTACTGTCAATTATGTCACATCAATGTGGAACGCCCTACCCAAAGCTGTAAAGGAATGTGAATCACTACCCACTTTCAAAACCACTCTCAAGGAACACCTACGGGAGACTGCAATTCGAAACTGGCCCCTGTAAATGTCCTAACCCAACCCCCTCCAATGTACAGTAATTTACCTAGTATGGTTTTGTCAATATTCCAATGTACAGTTTTGCTTTGTTTGTACAGTGTTTCCCCCCCAACCCCCTCCAATGTAAATTACCTAGTATGGTTGTCAATATCCCAATGTACAGTTTTGCTTGTACAGTTGTACAGTGTTTCCCCCCCAACCCCTCCCTACCCACCCCCCCCCCCCCCCCCCCCCCACACAACCCCACCCAACCTCCTCCAATGTACAGTTTTTACGTCAAATGTATACTCCCTTTTCTGGACTCTTTTTGTATCACAAACAGTAGCCTACTGTATTTGCAAATCTGGTATGTCATAAATGTATAGATGTAGCAGTACTGTCTATGTATGTCATGTATGTCATATATGTTATGATGAATTGAAAATGGGGGACCCTGATGTAAACAAGACGAAAGTCTTTCTCTGGTCTGCATCCCCTTAACAATTGTGTGTATTGAGCTGTACTGTATTGTACCCATTCTGCAATCTGTTAATACAGTTTTCAATCAATCAATCAATCTGTATGTCTGTCATATATGTCCTGATGAATTGAAAATGGGGGACCCTGATGTAAACAAGACGAAACTCTTTCTCTGATCTGCATCCACTTAACAATTGTGTGTGTAATTGAGATGTACTGTACCCATTCTGCAATCTGTTAATAAAGTTTTCAATCAATCAATCAATCAATCCCGCGGGAATCCCGAAAAAATGTCATCCTCTGTGAGATTGGCAGCGTATGTGCACAATAAGATCTATTACGGTAGGACATTTGTGACGTAGGGCCTAGGGGTACACCTACGGCTACTCCAAAGGACACAACGCCACCAGCCGAAGGACCTCGGCGCAAGGACAGGCCAGGCCCCGAACAGACCGGCCGGACTGCCGGGCATCTGTTTGCTTATTAAAGTAGGGACGGTCACGGTCTAATCAGTGGAGAATAAACGTGCCAGTCGCGGTACGACGATCCAGAGACTACCGGGAAATCCCAGCTCCCCGATGCACTACTGCTTACAGAGCAGGTAAAATGCAAAACAGAATGAATTAAATATGAAATGTAACCAGCTGATGCATTCGAATCATGTTATCCCGGTAAACCGGTCTAAGAAAATAAAGAGATTACAATATTTTATATATAGGCCTGTCGCAAAGTAGTATATAATTCGTCTGATCATGTCGGTCATATGCTTTGGCAAGTTGTGCGAATACCTCCATGTGCGCGACATGTTCTGTACCAGCAGGCGAATAACTGACGTGGCCACTCCATTATCATCATCGGGCTTTATGCGAGGCGGGACACAGGCGTTGCCACGGATACAACAAGCTGTTTTCATAGCAGTGTAAATGGCATAGCTTTTGTGTATGAAAGTATCTTAGCAGTGAATATGATGGTATTTTGCCTGTTGATTTATAATAATCACGTCTCTTGTTTCAGCCCAGCTCGGACAATGCCCTTCTGGGAAGAGTGTTGAATTTGGCACAAACACAACTTCACCATGTCAAGCATTGAGGGAGAGACTGGCTCTGCAAACTCAGCTGAATCCATGAAAACAGAGCCCAGAGTGAATGAGAAGAAATGCTGTAAGAAGTTGCCCAGAATTAGATTTCACTGAGGATGAGTCCATGCACATGAAGGACAGCTTCTCATGCATGCCAATCAGTGGCTGCCTTAAAGAAAGACTGTTCTTTTGACGTGTTATCCATTGCTCTCCCAGTGGCCTGTGTATAGGCTAGTCAAAATAATTTGAATTAATCTCACTAGGTCTAATTTTATAAAATTGCAACTCTGTTATTTACATCAAATGATCTAGTAAAGTAGATCAGTAAAATGGACCAGTAGCCTACTTGTGAACTTATTTTGCTCTCCAAGGCAGCTGGAAGAAGTACAGTTCCTTTACTTAAGTCAAATTTGAAATATCCAGACATAATAGTACTTCCGTTAAGAATTATATTTAAGATGAGACAGCACCCCCTAATAGGGACAAAAAATACTTGAATAGATATCACTCAAACTTTCCCAGTTTGTTTATACATATAAACTAAGAAAAAATATATTGCAAGTTTTCTGAATTTTATGTTCATGCAAATGAGGCACTTCTCCATTAAATATGTGCACATGGATGCAATCAGGCAAAATAAATAAAATAAACAACTAAATGTGTGTTATTGATGTTTTATTGTCACTAGTTTCATAGAAGACATGTTTAGGAAGCAAAATATAACAAAAGCAAAAAGGCAATTTTGGGGGTGCTGTCTTGCCTTAAGTAAAAGTAGATAAGTATTTGATATTCAATGTACTTTCACGATGTTTGTGTATTGCAGTGCTTGGGAGTTGGGAGCATTCAAATCTCAAACCATTTAACTGTTAAAGTTATGTGGTCCAGTTATGCTGCTCTGATTACCTTCTCTTGAAGTTGTCAGGCTTCAAATTTGAAAGTACATACTCTCAAACTATCAATTCTTCAACATTATTGTTTCCTATACAAAATCCTTTTTTTCAAAGTACAAAAAGTACAATATTTCCTTTGAAATATAGTGGAGTAAAAGTACAAAGTTCCCTAAAATGTAAATTCTGCTTATGTGCAGTAAAAAAAAAAAAATACTTTGTTACGTTCCACCACTACTCCCAGGACAGCTGTTCACTCTTCGACTCCTCTCTTTCATGCCAATAAAGATTATATTTATCTTTCAAGGGATAATTATATCCTTCCACTGTCCACTACAGACAAACGGCCTAGTTGCAACAACGCTGTCAATAAGACAAGGGAGCAAATCGCACACAACAACTTTGATCTCTTAATTTTTCATTCATTCATTCAACCTTTATTTAGATCCTCTGACATTATTGAGGGTGGACCCTCATTTCCAATAATGCTGAGATTACAATAAGCAGAAAGCAATAAACAACAACAAAGAAATAACAAAAAGCTAAGATGAATCCGAAAATAAGACACACATATTAGCATTAGTTAAAACAATTACATTCAAAATAATTAAGATGAGAGTCACAAGAGAGTCATTATTTAAAGTGCTTTGCTGTTTATTCCATGAGCCTGGAGTACAAAAGCTAAAAGCAGTCTTTCCTACATTGGAATCTAGCAGTGAGGTAATGTAAATCGGTAAATTGGTTTAGGAGCGCTTTGTAAATAAACATCATACCGATATTGATCTTGTCTCACAGAGTGATAAATACTGTAGGTATCACCAGTAATCTAAGAGTAGAGTGATAAATACTGTAGGTATCACCAGTAATACATCTAAGAGCAGAGTGATGAATGCCACCTAAGGGTTTAAGGGTGGTAGAATTAGGGAGTTATTTTTCTACTAAACATGGGAAAATAAGTTATATTTCTATAAAGAAAGCCAAGTGTCGTTCATAGCTTTTTGACCAGATTATCAACATGAACTTTAAATGTGAATGTGCCTAAATATTGATAATGTGGGACTCTTTCAATAGCTGTGCCGAATTTCAGTCTGCATTTGAAATCAAGAATGTTTCTATGGAACAATAGTGACGTCCCTCTCCTCCCAAGCATACATGAACCCTTTCACCCTGCCTACTTTTATACACTGCCTATCAAATTCATGTGTCGGTTCTATGCTAATTTTATCTCACTACCTCCTACTGTATGCACTGTAATTTTAAGAGAACTATTTTATCACACTTTTGACTTCTTACTGATGCACTGCTCTGTTGTATGTTAAATACCCTGTTGTATGTCCGTTCTATTTTATAATTTTTAGACTATTTTTAAACTGAATAATTTTAAACTATTTTTATTATTTGTATTACTGAATGAAACTGTAAACAGAGAGCCTATTGGGATGCTAGATCCTAATGTGAAACACTGTGATTTACCATACCTTGCTACCTGTCTATCTTTTTATGCTCGCTTGCCTGTATTTTTTACTGTTGTGAAGCACTTTGAACTGCAACCTTTGTATGAAAAGTGCTATACAAATAAAGTTATTATTATTATTATTATTACTACCGCACACTGCAGAAGGTTAACCCTTTCACTGCCACACTGCGGAAGGTTAACCCTGGTGTGTGGTGGTGAAAGGGTTAACCTGCTGTGTGGCAGTGAAAGGGTCAACCTTCTGTATTGTTGCACTGAAAGGGTTAACCATTTGGTGGTGTGGTAGTGAAAGGGTTAACTGCACCCTTCTGGACACATTTCTACTGAAGTCTTGTTTCACTACACTACACTTCTTTGCAAAAATATGTCATCTTCTGCCTATTCATACAGTAAGGTTCACATAACCCTAACCTATCAGTAGAGGGACCAAGGTTAGTAGTTTACTTGTTAAGTATGTATACTGAATATGTAAATGATGGTGAACGACTTACACATTTACGGCGACAGTGGCTCGGGAGGTAGAGCAGTCTGTCGGTGTGTGAGTGAATGGGTAAAACTGTGAGGAACAAATTGTAAAGCGCTTTGGTTAAAAAGTGCTATATAAATGCACCATTTACCATTTATGTCTCTCCTGTTTAGCATGGGCCTCCTACATGACAAACTCTCCAACGGTGATCGTAATGATCGGCCTGCCTGCGAGAGGAAAGACCTACATGTCTAAGAAGCTGACACGCTACCTCAACTGGATTGGTGTTCCAACTAAAGGTAAAGTGTGAACATGTGAGTAAAGACATCCGTTGCGGTTGACCATTGGCTTAAGTATGACTTGAAAGTTATCTTTAAAAGAAGTGCCATATTCAACATAGCAAAATCCAAAGTGCATTGCGGCCTAGAAAGAAAGGGGCATTAATTAGGCACAGGGAGCGGTTTAAATTAAAGTTGTAAGGCTCTTGGGGATAGCAATATCCCTGGTTGATATGGACACCTGTTGAATAGGATATTTTTTTGGTATCTCCTCTGTCGTCTTTATAATGAGAATCCAATTAATCCATTCTTACAGACAAGTACCACAATTCAGTTGTAAATTATCTTTTTTTCTTTTCTTTCTTTGTTCTGTATTTTGTATTTTGACCCTGTTCTCTAGGATGGGTTCAGTCCGTCACTCTGTAATTACTGATATGGTGAAGGGAATTTGACCGGAGATCAGCTACTATGTTGACATTATAACAATGATAGTCACAACACCACGTCAAGGGCAAACTGTCGACGCCATCCTATTCCTTTTCACAGTGTTTAACTTGGGCGTATATCGGAGGGAGGCTGTCCGGGCTTACAAGTCCTATGATTTCTTCCGCCATGACAATCAGGAAGCCATGAAAATAAGGAAGTAAGTTTCACTCGTCCTCATTCACTCATACATAATAACTCCGATCCAGTTTTCATTCAGTTACATTCACAAGGCACTCGCCGACAGTGAAGGTAGCAGTATGACTGTGTTGCACAATGGTGTTAAGTGTCATATTTCAGGTGACCCTCCCCTGCTGCTGCATCGATGACTTTAAGCTGTTTCTGGGCCGGTGGTCTGTACTACAAGCTGACTGAAGACAACTGACATCTACAGTCAGCTTGTAAAGACAGGAGCTTGACCCCATTGGTTTTCGCATTGTATTGTGGTTAACTAGGCAGAGCTAGAGTGAGGGACAGCATGGATTGTGTCAGGAAAGGATCATTTCTACCAATCTCGGGTTCCAAAAATCAGAACTCTCTCTTTAACTTCAACTATCAATCTAAAATACAAAGACAGCCAAAGACAGACAGACACACACACACACACACACACACACACACACACACACACACACACACACACACACACACACACACACACACACACACACACACACACACACACACACACACACACACACACCCCAGATATAGTGTCAAATCATTTGTGGTTACTGGTCAATTGTAAATGAGCCACAATCGCTCCGTCCACAATGATTTAATTAACAGGCTCACTGATTGAAGTGGAGCTGGTATTGCGTCGGTCCCGTGAACATGTGGAGGGCTTTGCTGCTCCTGAAAGCATCCCTGCATGCAGTGTTACTGACCTAGATATGAAACAAGCTGCCCCTGTCACTCTGCACCCCGTCAGCACCCTGCAGTTTGCTGCATGGGGTCTCTTACACAATACAGGAGGAAACAATTGGCCGACTTGTTAGAGACTGCTCCTCCACTGCAGTAACCCAGACCTCTTTGTCATAGCAACCAACAATCAAATAATGCTTTCGGGACAATGAGCCATAAATTTGCTTTGGGTTTTCGGATAACTGATATTTTGAAACCTCATTAAACCACCATTTCAGTGTTTAGTGCACTCTTAATTAAAGAGGTTGTGTACTTTTGGGGGTGATGTATAACTTTCCCCACTGAATGATCTAGATCTGATGGCACAACTGCGTCAACATGGACTTGTGTAGTTCTTCATCTGAATTATTATAATCATCTGAAGATGGAAGGGCATTTGTTCCGTCTGTATTTGAACAAATTAATGAAATATGGCTGTACTGAACACCCGGTTCTCAACGTAGCGTTAGGGACCCCCCACAGGGCCGTGAGATGATTCGTGTGGGAGCGGGATCGCAAAAAGATATACCAATTATTTACCATTAGCACATTTAAAGTCTGTAGTAAAGATGTTTTGTTTTGTTTTATTATGAAATAGTAAATATGAAAATATGTAAAGTCCAAACACATTCCCGCCCGAGCACGGAGATCTCCGTGTTTCGAGTCCATGCGCTGTGGACAGAGGCACGGCTATATCCGTGGGAAGTTGTTATTGCTTTTATTCCATTTTAATAACCTATTCAAGGTCGCCGAGCGGCACTGCAGATTTACCCTACTCTATGAATTCGACAAGGTGCAATACCGGCCAGATCCTCTTAGGGGCGCTATCGCGATAATGCAGTGTGCCCTGTGGCTGAACGGATCAGTATTTTTTTTTCTTTCAATGGAGATTTCAGTAGCAGGATTCTGGATGTGCAGCATGTAGCTTGGATTACGTTTCAGATCGCAGATTTCACCATGCAATAAGGGGATTTATCATCAGCCAATGGACATATCGATCTACCAGATGGCGATCGATAATGGGGAAATGCTCGGGGGGATCAGCCCGGACCACGGTAAGATCTTTTTCACGTAAATTACAGCCCGATCGGGCATTGTTTTGATAGCCATCCAGGCGTTTGGCCTATGTGGCTAGTTAGACGAACACGGTTATTGGTAATCAATAATAATAAACGACGTCCCCCGCCCCCCCCCCCCCCTTTCATGCATACATGCTTTGGGATCGTGTTGATTATATGCAGTTTGAGTTATTTCTGTAGCATCTGTAAAACGGAAATGCCATTGGATATAACGTTAGCAGCTATTAGCCCTATAACTAGCCTTCCAGAAAATATACTAGTCCCAAATCCTGTATAACGCTTATATTCACGGCGCTATAAAATGAGAACCTATTGATGAATTTTTTTTCTTCTTTAAGCCATTTTGAAGGGATGGTTTATGGACTCAATTGACAATGAGAATGGACGGATAGCAATACTATAAAGTATAGATTTAGCTGTACAAAAAGCCCCACGTTTGTTTACATTCCCCGGTCCTCTTGACATTAATTAGACTCAGCCCAATGGCCCTGAATGTGTTAAGTGAAATAACCCGAAAAGAGAAAATAAATCTCATTCTTTGTTGTCATCATTTTGTCTTTGCTTGACCACATCAGGGGGTCGCAAATTGACGTCCCTCTGTTTTGGTTCACAAACCACTGGTATAGATTATCACTATGATGTTTCCCTCTCTCCCACAGGCAGTGTGCTCTGGTGGCTCTGGAGGATGTGAAGCTATATCTGACTGAAGAAGGAGGACAGATTGCTGTAAGTTCACCTGTCTACCTGTGTGTGTGTGTGTGTGTGTGTGTGTGTGTGTGTGTGTGTGTGTGTGTGTGTGTGTGTGTGTGTGTGTGTGTGTGTGTGTGTGTGTGTGTGTGTGTGTGTGTGTGTGTGTGTGTGTGTGTGTGTGTGTGTGTGTGTGTGTGTGTGTGTGTGTGTGTGTGTGTGTGTGTGTGTGTGTGTGTATATACTGTATATATATTTATACAACAGGTAGGTAGAGCGTTATAAACCGTGAGTATATTCATGATACACTCACGGTTAAATCACCATGAATATACCTATATACATATACATACTATACACACACAATACATACATCTGGCAAGGGATGATCCAACACTATAATATTTGATCACCCCCATCATTTCATTTCTTTCAACAGGTGTTTGATGCAACCAACACTACGAGAGAGAGGAGAGACCTCATCTTGGATTTTGTGAACGAGAACGGTTTCAAGGTAAAACAACGTGGAAGATGAGATTTTGCTTCGGGTTCATCTCTTTGGACTTAAATTGATGCTGGAATTGGACTTAAAGGATAACACACCAGTATAATGTTTACCTCTGCCTCATTGCCAGCAACAGACTTCATTAGGTCTTTAACATCATTGGAAAATCGGATGTACCAAAACGTTACTTTGTAACACTGAGATTTGTCTTTTAAAGTGGGGACTATTTTTCACAGCACACTCTTGACCACCATGGTTATTATGTATTGTCGCTTCTGAAGCAGTGAAGTGTTGTCTTTGCAAGTTGCTTTTGATGGAGTTAGGAATATAATGGAGAAACTGAGCTGTGGGAACACAACAGACAAGAAACAGAACAGGGGGTAAGTATGTAAATGTCACAACAACTGTCGTCAGCTTGTGACTGCAACTTGTTCTTGTTCGCGGACGACTCAGCCCTGCTGGTCTCTGACAAGAACAAGTTACAGGTTGAAAAAACCCTCAGCTCAGAACTCTGCAGAATCTGCACCTGGCTCGCTGATAACAAACTATCATTACACCTGGGTAAAACAGAGTCCATTCTCTACGGATCAAATAACAAACTCAGCAAAACCGACGGCTTCTCTGTTACAGTGGGTGACAATATTGTCACAAGGAAAGATGAAATTACATACCTAGGTTCCATCCTAGAGGCAAATCTTTCCTGTGACAAAATGGCATCCAATGTAATAAAAAAAAGTCAACCAACGAACTAGGTTCTTGTACCGGATCTCCTCTCTGGTAAACAAGAATACCCCGAAGACTCTGGCAGGAGCACTCATTCAAGGGTACTACGACTATGCTTGCACCTCATGGTACCAAAGCACCTCAAAGGCGCTAAAAACAAGATTACAAACATCACAAAACAAACTGGTCAGACTACTACTTGACCTTACTCCTAGAACCCACCTCACCCCTGCCCACTTTGACTACCTAGGATGGCTTAGAGTAGACGACAGAGTACAGCAACTTGCAATGGGCCTGGTCTACAAGATACACTACACGACTAAGGTACCCATGTACATGTCAACTCAAAATACTTCCCAAAGGTCAGTGAATACCACGACCACAACACCAGAGGGAGCTCCACAAATCATGTTAAACCCAGATTCGGGTCAAACAAGGGACTAAACACGTTTCGCAATTATGCCACATCAATGTGGAACGCCCTACCCAAAGCTGTAAAGGAAAGTGAATCACTACCCACTTTCAAAACCACTCTCAAAGAGCACCTACGGGAGACAGCTATTCGAAATTGGCCCCTGTAAATGTACAGTAAATATCCTAACCCAATAATACACAAGTCAAGTCAAGTCAAGAGTTTTATTTGTCACGGCATACAAGTATACAATGAAATGCGGGGGGTCTTGCCCGCAACAAGACCCTCTTCTTGGGACCAAGTAAGGTTTTGTCGATATTCCAATGTACAGTTTCCCTCACCCCACCTACCCAACCCCCCCACCCCACCCACCCAACCACCTCCAATGTACAGTTCCCCCCCCCCCCACCCCACTAGCGACGTTTGATCTTGGCATTGAGCCAAAGGCAAAATCACAACCGTGTTATCCAACAAAGTCCAGTTGGAATTCCAGCATCAATAAGTGGAAACAATTAAATGTATTTAAATGTATTTATATTTTAAACGTGCAACCAGTTTTTTTCTGTCTATTGATTGAACTTTGTTTGTGTCGTGTGTTGGCACGTGAACCAACGACTCTCCCGTGTGACTCATAGTGAACTCTGCCTCTCTCTCCAACAGGTGTTCTTTGTGGAGTCTGTGTGCGACGACCCAGAAATCATAGCTGCGAATATTATGGTATGTCAGCGTCTCGTCACACATCACTTCGTGACTCCTGGTCAAGGTCAAACCCATAAGCTATAAATACTCAGACTGCCGGCATGTTATGACTCATCATTTGGTAACAATATACACTTGCCCACATTCCCATACAGGAAGTCAAAGTGTCAAGTCCTGATTACCCAGAGAGGCACAGAGAGAGAGTGATGGATGACTTCCTGAAGAGAATAGAATGCTACAAAGTTACCTACCAACCGTTAGAGCCTGATGAATATGACAAGTAAGGATGTTGAAATGTCTCTGCTTACTAATATAGAAGATATATCTAATAACTGATCTATATCTATCTAATAACAATATATGTTCCTCTTCCTAGTCAAGTCAAGTCAAGAGTTTATTCATCACATACATACCAGGGCATACAGTGAAATGCGAATGGCCATGCCCGCTACGATTGTGCATGAAAACAATCGTAATAGTAGTAATAATAATAATAAGATAACTAGAATAGACATGATAAATAGACATGTTAATAAATCACTTAAAGGCACTGGATCCTATGTACACGCCTATACAATGTGCAGTTTTACTTCTATGTCCCTATGCTATACTTGCTGTTACTAACTATACTATGTAACAATCACAAGTTATTTTCTTAATGTGTCCTTTTTCCCTTCCTTTAAAGTGTCCTTTTCTTGTGTGTTTAAAGTGACCTATGGTGCGTTTGTGTGAGCTAGTGCAGAATGTTGTGTTGTGTGTGTGTGTGTGTGTGTGTGTATGTGTGTGTTCATGTGTGCGGGCGTGAGGCGGGCGGGCGATCAGAGTTTCACTTTCCCTCCCATGTTATCAGGCGTCGCTGATCCCACCAGCTGCGCGCGGGCGGGCGACTCGCGGGCGGGAAGCGAATAAAATAGTTTTGGTTGGATTCCAATGTACAGTTTTGCTTGTACAGTTGTACAGTTTCATTGCTCTAATGGCCTGAGGGAAGTAGCTGAGCCTGACGCACAAATCCCACTAGGCGCGGGACGCGGGCGTGAGGCGGGCGGGCGATCAGAGTTTCACTTTCGCTCCCATGTTATCAGGTGTCGCGGTTGAATGAATGACTTTTATTTATATAGCACCCTTCACAGCACGAATGCACAGGGTGCTTTACACTACAGCTTATATAAAAAACACAACAAAACAAAATCAGAAATAAATGACAAGAACAACAGACAGCAGTTAAAAAACTGTGAAACCAGATAAAAAAGTAGAATAAAAGAATTTGGATAAAATCATGAGTCACTAATTAAAAAACAAAACTATAGGAACAGTGAGGACAAGAAAAAGTGCCTATGTATGACCAAAAGCCTGTCTGAACAAATGTGTTTTAGTTGTTTTTTAAAAGAGTTTTCAGAGGGGGCAGTTCGCAGGTCCAGGGGGAGAGCGTTCCAGAGCCTTGGTGCTGTCACCTCGAAGGCTCGATCACCCCTGTTCCCACCAGCCGCGCGCGGGCGGGCGACTCGCGGGCGGGAAGCGAATAAAATCGCTTTGGTTGGATTCAGAGGCGTGCGCCACTCGCATTTTCACAGAAATACACTCAATATCTGCATTATTACCACACATATAGATGTTGTTCAACCAGCTAATGTGTCTGTATCTTTCCCAATACAAATAAACCATACTATACTTTTTCAGGAGTACAGTCACACTGATCATCATTCTAAAATGAATTATAAAATTCTAATTAATTATATAATAACTGGTTATACATGCAAAATGGACAATAGAACACTGGAACTGGAAATCTTAAAAAATTCTTCAAACGGGGACTGACTTCGCATATAGACTAGGCATTTACAGCTGTTCCAATGTAAATGTGCCTTCCTCCGTGCACTTTCGCCCGCTCTGAAGTCGGACTCGGTGTGGACGGCCACGCACGCTGTTCTCGCACGAAACCTGTGCGTGCTTACGCCCACGCCTGGTGGGATTTGTGCGTGAGTCTCTCTGTTCTTGCTGCGTATATACGGAGGCGTTTGCCTGACCGCAGCAGCTTGAACAGGCTGTTGTTGGGGTGGTGAGGGTCTTTCATTATTCTGCAGGCTCTGGATTTGCACCTCCTGTTGTATAAGTCCTGCCTTGGTGGTAGTGCAATACCCGTAGTACGCTCTGCTGAGCGCACCACTCTCTGTAGGGCCTTCCTGTCCTGGACCGTGCTGTTTCCAAACCAGGCAGTGATGTTCCCAGTCAGAATGCTCTCTACAGCCCTGGAATAGAAGGAGTGGAGTATCTTCCCTGATACTCTGAACTTCCTTAATTGTCTCAGGTGGTAGAGGCGCTGTTTTGCCTTTTTTACCACAGTGTCTATGTGAGTTGTCCATGTCAGGTCCTCTGTGATGTGGACTCCCAGGTACTTAAAGCTGCTCACCCTGTCCACGATAGCCCCATTTATCCACAGTGGCTTGTGTGTCCCCTGCTGTATTCTCCTAAAATCCATGATCAGCTCCTTGGTTTTACCAATGTTCAGGAGTAGGCTGTTATCCCGGCACCACCATGCCAGTACATCAACATCCTGGTAGGCCTTCCTGGCCTCCGTAGTGGGACGCCATCTCTATAGTACGCTGAACATGTTACTTTACTGCATATAGATGGGTTTTTGCTGCAGTGTATATCTAGCACAGTAAAGTAGTTAGTTCATGAAGTCGAATAATATGTTTATTTAAGAGGAATGTTTTTTGAGTACTTTGCTTCAGTGGCTTAGACTGCAGACAGTGACTTAACAATTAGTTCTCAGCAATGATGAGCAATCACCAGACCCCCTCCTTTGTTCTGGACTACCCCCGGATGTGTGCAGTTTACTGTGCAACAAATCTATTGACCTGTCTAATGTCCACCGTGGCCTGATTGCGCACACACCTTTGTTGTGACGTTGCAGAGAAACACATCCAGACGTAACAATTCTGGTAAATGACACTCTGCAGTTCACATAATAGTCACTAGATAGAGACGTAACTGTTTTGCTGTGTGACCACTCTGTGCCTCCCACAGGGAACTATCCTTTATAAAGGTGATGAACGTGGGCCAGCGTTTCCTGGTCAATCATGTGCAGGACTACATTCAGAGTAAGATTGTCTACTACCTCATGCACATCCACGTGCACTCTCACTCCATCTACCTGTGTCGGCACGGAGAGAGCAAGCACAATGTGGACGGTCGCATTGGAGGAGACTCTGAGCTCTCTCCTCGTGGGAGACAGGTACGTATGTCCAGGTAGAGCTTGACTTGGGCCTTGAAATTTGAGACTGGCCGTAATCCAAACCTCGGAACCAATTTTGTCCCAAACCAAACTGAAACGGAGGAGCTGCGTGAATATCTTTTTGTGGCCGCAATCCTACCTAAACCATGAAATATTTCCCCACTAAAAATTCTGTACCTAAACCCAAGCGAGTAAGTGAGAAATTCAGCCCTGGTCGACAGCTTCAGACAGAAATATCAAAACATCAAATATTAAATGTTCATGTCCTCTCTGGACAAAGTTCAATAATTTTTGCATCAATCAATCCACTGAACTCCACTGAAGTAAAAATTTTTTTATAAAGAATGGAAACCTCTGTCCGTCTAACTCCATCGCAGTTTTCCCACGCCCTGCGCGACTTCATCGAGGAGCACAAGCTGTCTGGTCTGAAGGTGTGGACCAGTCAGCTGAGGAGGACCATCCAGACAGCGGAGGAGCTGGGCGTTCCCTACGAGCAGTGGAAGATACTCAATGAGATCGACGCCGTCAGTACCTGTTCTCACCTCCTCCATCTCAACACATTACTCTCCTGTCTTTTCATGATAAGAACCATTATGGTTTCATGCAACTGCAGTTTTGGCTGCACGCTTTTTTCCTTTCCAATTACCATGAGCAGTGGAACACACTCAACGAGATAGACGCTGTCACTTATCTTCCAGTTTACCTTTACTTGCCTTTACTTACGTCATTTGAAAAGAACCATTGTGGTTTGGTTGAGTCACAGTGTTGGATGTACAGTAACTCGAGTTACTTTTTCACTTTCACTTAGTTAGACCTCAACAAATGCCAACACCAGTACCTCTGACACCATCACCAGTACCTCTGACACCATCACCAGTACCTCTGACACCATCACCAGTACCTCTGACACCATCACCAGTACCTCCGACACCATCACCAGTACCTCCGACACCATCACCAGTACCTCTGACACCATCACCAGTACCTCTGACACCATCACCAGTACCTCTGACACCAAAACCAGTACCTCTGACACCATCACCAGTACTTCTGACACCATCACAAGTACCTCTGACACCATCACCAGTACCTCTGACCTCTGACTCTTGATTCTCCTCTTCCAGGGTGTGTGTGAAGAGATGAGCTATGAAATGATTCAGAGTTCCTTCCCAGAGGAGTTCGCCATGAGGGACCGGGACAAGTACCACTACCGTTACCCCGGAGGAGAGGTACGTACCCTGGCCCGCTTCCCCTTTCTCACAGGATCATTTTCAGTTAACGTGTCATAGCAGGGTAAATACTCTACATTCAGAGTAAGAGTAAGTAAGATACACAGCTAATACTCATCATGGGTCTGCTTGATTTTAGGTGTGCATCTGTGAATAGGGTCCCTTTACACAAAATCTGGTCCTAAACACCTGAAGGCTATTTCCCTTCACTGAACCGCTAACCCCTGACAACCATTTAAAAGAAACCCAAACACCAACAACAACCAAGAGTCTCATTAGGCTGGCTGCTAGCTCACTGGCACAAGGCTAAATGTGTCCCCTTTGTGTCACCACAGTCATACCAGGACCTTGTTCAGCGGCTGGAACCTGTTATCATGGAGCTGGAGAGACAGGGCGATGTGTTGGTCATCTGTCACCAGGCGGTCATGCGCTGCCTGCTAGCTTACTTCCTGGACAAGAGCGCAGGTCAGGGAGGAAAGATTGAGAGTGGCTACGCACTCACTGAGAGTGACACACTCTCACATACACAATGCATTGGCATAGATGAAGATTAATTGTGTTCTGTCTTTTTTCCCCTCCCCCGCAGGCGATCTACCCTATCTGAAGTGTCCACTCCACACGGTGCTCAAGCTCACCCCTGTTGCGTATGGTAGGCCTTTGGTGTTGCAGAAGACATTGCTTTTTATCACAAAGACCTTTTCATGCCGAAGTTCAAAGATCTGAAACCGTTCCATCTCTGTAACTTGTACATGTCGCTTTATGTGTTCCTTCTTCTCTTCATCTCCAGGTTGTAAAGTGGATATGTTTCATCTTAATGTGGAGGCAGTGAACACGCATCGTGACAGAGCTATTGTAAGTCATACTAGTCATTGCTAGAAAATCCTATTTCTGCATAATTATGCATTAGCCTCAAATTTTATTGTATGTATAATATTATTGGGTTATTTATATAGTCGTTTCAAAATAACGCAAAGGAAATCTCAGCATGTCAAATCATAATGGTTTCTTTCTCCCAGTGTCTGCTAGTCCAATGCAATTGCATTTCAATCAGCCCTCCACACCTTAAATGTGAGGCTTTGCTTCCTTGTCTCCTTTCCTGTTCTCTTCTGTCCCTGTTGCTCTCTAAGGAACCAGAAAATCATACTGTTTTCCCTGAGCTCCCTAATTAATCAGACTTCCTCGAGCTCCATCTATCTAATTAAGTAGTACTATTAAGTAGCTGAACTGGGATAGCATTCACTCCTATGGAAGTCATGGCTGATCACGCTTCCCTGCTTACCTGAACTGTAATCATTGCCATCACTCTGCTCCGGTCTCCTCCCCCGATTGATTTATGCTAATGATTATTGGTACTTGAGGAAAGAAAGTTGTGTTTGCTCCATTACTTTTCTCTTTTTTTTATCTACTTTTTCTCCCCATTTTCTATTTTTCTCCCATCCCAATTTTTGTATTGTCCAATTCTACCCTCCCCTGTCTCGAACGTTGTTAGACCATGCCTCCCACTGGTCGGCTGCAATGTGGAGGAAGCCTTGTATCACGTGTCCCCTCTGGTACACAAGGAGGCAGCTGTCGCATCTTTTCACCTGCACAGCGTGATCTCTCAGTGGCGAGGAGTAACGCGTGGGAGGCTCACGCTGCCCACAATGCTTCCTGATTCTGCTGTACAGGCGCACCAACCGACCTGTAGGAGTTGCTGTCCACAACGTGTCCACCTATGTTAGATTCTGATCAATCTGCCAGTATCACGTCTTCTTGTGTTATCACCTCTCCATGGTCCCTCTGCGTTGTGTACTTTTAATGATCCCGACGTCTCATATACTGGCTGATACAATCCTTATCTCTCCCCGTTAGTGCGATCCGCAAACCATAATAATTCTCCTTCTTAAGAATTCGACACCTTGACAGCATACCTTTCTTGAAAAAGCGTTGTTTATTGATATGAACAGAAGCCTCAGCCCAGATGTTATCAGATTGTATTTTCATTGCTATCGTCTCTGCTGTTATTCAGTCCAATAGTGGCTCAGGCCTTGTCTAGCCAGAACCCTTCTCCCGTGTTAGCCGAAGCTAATGATGATGTGTCATTTCCACCCCCCCCCCCTCTCCGTGATGAGAGGAGAGAGTCTCTTCTGGTTTCTTCCCTCTTAGTCTCAGTCAGATTTTAGTCTGCCCTTACCCGGAACCACTGTCACCTTTATAGGATCTTCGTCCTAGCAACGACGGCCCACCCCCTTCTGGTTGTCATGTGCCAACAGCTTTAACCTTTACACACATCAAAACGTTTCATTACTGTAAAAACCTCCATCGCCCTGCTCCTGTGTCTCCTGCCCCGCCGTTATCTTTGTTGATGTACTGGGGAATTCAAAATATTCTGCCCTGCTCAGTGTGGTACTCACACTAACACCCTACTCGCTCTGTACCACCTCTTCCACCACCCTCTGCTAAGGCAAGCCATGCACATTTCGATCTCTCTGACCCGGCCCCCTTTAGATGCTCTCATCTCCCCCCAATCTATACTTCACATACATTGAAAAACACCCAAAAACACCAGTTTCTTTCATTCCCCCCTTGATTCTTAATCAACCTTCAGAATCATAAATCATTCTTTGGTTTTTCAATGAATTATACCCAAAAATAGACTCATAACAATTAGGGCCCCTCCGTCTGCTGTTTGCCTTATTGTTTTCCATTACACGCATCACACCTAAACCAGAAAGGATAAACAACGGTCAGGGAGGAGAGAGAGAGAGAGACAGAGAAAGACACAGATTTGCAACTTTTCAGACAACACACCTAAACCCTTTGGCCCCCCTACTTAGGTACACCCCACGTCAAATCAGAGCGCTCCCTTCCCTCTTACAGTACACCCCCCATCTTGGGCCGGTCCCGTCTTCTAGGGCAAGGGCCCCTTTCAGCAACGGCTCCTTTCCTGAGCTGGTCCCCGTTCCAGGGCGCGGTCCCCTAGGCAAAAATGTCTCCTCTGGTCTGCTACGGCCTCAGTGCTCTGGCTGTCCTCTCCACATCTGCTCTCCCACCGCCGCCGTCTCCTCTCTCTCTCGTCGTGGATGATCTGTGTACCAGGCTGCGGTGCCTGGCCCTTGCTGCTTCCTCCTCCTCCAGTCTGTCTCCTGGTCGTCTCCACCACGGTCGGACATCTCCAGACCCTAAAAGCAGAAAACAACACCAGCAGTTTTCTGTACACTCGACCCTTGTGTTTTCTATTAGTCTACGACCTAATTCCACACCCATATCTGTCCCTGTTCGTCGTCTTCCGTCGTGACACCAGCAGCTAACCGATCTCCATTTTTCTACGCACTATCTTCATCCCAGGTTGGCCCCTGGCGCGCACCAGATCTTCTGGTGACTGTGTCTTCCGAAGACCCTGCCTATTTATCAGGTGTGAGAAGGCCCCACTGGAGATCAAACTCCCTCTTATTTCATAATTAAACCTATTTAATTAACTGCACCTCATCTCTCTGTGCAATTCTTATTTAACCCATTATATAATTAAACTCTATTTAATTAACCTGTATATCTATATTATTATTATTATAATAATCCACCCTCTCCCTGCTAAAGTAGATTCTAACTTGAATCACTCCCCCACTCCGCCACTAGATGGTAGTACAGACCTATCTTCAAAAATGTGCCTGCATTATCCCACTGTCCCCCCTAGATGGTGGCAAACTCAGTCTAGAGTATTTTAGCTGACGTCACTCTCTGACTCTTATCCGTTAGCCTCCTCGTGGCTCTCGGCCATCTTGTCTCGGTGCAAATGGCTACTCTCTCAAACAAACGGCCGCTGCCCTTCCTTCCGAGGCCTAAAAACACAGCTGTTTTTCTCTCTTTCCCATCCATATCAGGGGACACTTCTCCCAGACTAAACTCTTGCTTATCGGACATAATACACAGTTTAAGGTAAACCCCCGATCGACTTTCCTCCCGTCACGACAAATTCCGGCCGTCTTGAGACCACAGTGACCAGTTTAAGGTGGGCCGTCTCAGGCGACAGTCTTGTCATAACAATCCCGCCATAACAATTTTTCAGTCTGGTTCAGCATCCCCCCCCCCCCTCTCCTCATCTCGCATTTACCCTCCTTAAACCAAAACCGTGCAGCCTGCCTCGTTTGTTTTTCATTCTCTGTAGATGACACCCTCGATTTTCAAAACACCATGGCTCTCTGCTCATATTATTACAGCTGGCCTCTCCGTCGCTACTTATATGTTTACGGATGCACTATTGTTCGTTTTTATTGGCTTGCGAGGTTAGATAAGGCTAAGACCCCTAGCGTGAGACACACTCACGTTTTTTCCTCCAACGTTGTCTGGCGTCCATGGTTCCGCTCGGCTCGGTTGCTGTGCCCCCTCATGGCCTCTGTCATGGCCTTGGCACTCCCCGTCTCCAGCCCCATTGTCTTTAACCACAGTTGGCATCGTCGTCTCAACCCAATCTAATCTCGATCTGCAATCCGGCTGTCATCGGCACCAACTGTTAGATTCTGATCAATCTGCCAGTATCACGCCTTCTTGTGTTATCACCTCTCCATGGTCCCTCTGCGTTGTGTACTTTTAATGATCCCGACGTCTCATATACTGGCTGATACAATCCTTACCCCGTTAGTGCGATCCGCAAACCATAATAATTCTCCACCTTCGTAAGAATTCGACACCTTGACAGCATACCTTTCTTGAAAAAGCGTTGTTTATTGATATGAACAGAAGCCACAGCCCAGATGTTATCAGATTGTATTTTCATTGCTATCGTCTCTGCTGTTATTCAGTCCAATAGTGGCTCAGGCCTTGTCTAGCCAGAACCCTTCTCCTGTGTTAGCCGAAGCTAATGATGATGTGTCATTCCCCCCCCCCCCCCCCCCTCTCCGTGATGAGAGGAGAGAGTCTCTTCTGGTTTCTTCCCTCTTAGTCTCAGTCAGATTTTAGTCTGCCCTTACCCGGAACCACTGTCACCTTTATAGGATCTTCGTCCTAGCAACGACGTTCCACCCCCTTCTGGTTGTCATTAGAGATGTTCCGATACCATTTTTTCCTTTCCGATCCGATTCCGATACCTAAGCTTTGGGTATCGGCCGATACCGATACTTATCCGATATCAGTGCATACATAAAAAAAAAAAAAAAAAAAAAACATATAAATTATATATATATATATTTTTTTATATATACTGTTTTTTAGTAATAATTAGAAAGTAATGGTATTTATTCAACAGGTGATTGTATAGATTTGTATTAGTATCATTAATCAATGAGTATGGGGCTGCAGCACTGCAGATATACCCTACTCCAATGATCCAGTCCACTCGCTTTGCACTCGCTACCCAGTGGCTCTGCAGATATACCCTACTCAGTCTACATGGCTCCGTTGAAGTAGCAGAGGAACTGTTGTGATTTTTGCACAATAAATATTCAACATTCTCTTTTGAGACTCCGCCTCAGACTCTTATCATTTGGCACTAAAAGCTAAACATTGTCGCCGATATGGCTGTCCGCAACATGTCATTAATTGTGTACGCGACGTGCAATTGTGCAATGACGACGTTACCGTGAGCTAGGCTAGCTAGCATGAGCTACCGGTATGGAAAGACCATAGAAGACTGTAACGTTACTGGTGACATTGTGATTTAACTTGGAATACTCCTTTGCCAACTTGCTGTACTTTGCTTGCAGGTCTGCAGCCATTATTGCTGGATTATGAATAGCCCCAACTTTAGCCAAGGTAACGTCAAAGCTAGCTTTCGGTTAGCTGTTCAATGCTAATAACACCAGCCACCAAGCGAACTCATCAGAGCTCCCTGTCAACAGCGCTCTGTCGGGACGATGGCATTTTAAGAAAGTATCTGCTCTGCTGTTAAAATGACAAATGGCAATTGACACTTTAATTCACGGTCGATTAAGCACACGTTTGTTTTATAATGCTCACTCAGCGAGTAGGGTATATCTACAGAGCCCAACGTCCGCAGTGTTGTTGATAAATTACGTCATATGGTATCGGAGCGCAACATTAGAGGGTACTCGCCGATACCGATACCAGCATTTTAGGCAGTATCGGCGGCATTTCCGATACTGGTATCGGTATCGGAACAAATCTAGTTGTCATGTGCCGCTGCCATGACAACAGCTTTAACCTTTACACACATCAAAACGTTTCATTACTGTAAAAAGCTCCATCGCCCTGCTCCTGTGTCTCCTGCCCCGCCGTTATCTTTGTTGATGTACTGGGGAATTCAAAACATTCTGCCCTGCTCAGTGTGGTACTCACACTAACACCCTGCTCGCTCTGTACCACCTCTTCCACCACCCTCTGCTAAGGCAAGCCATGCACATTTCGATCTCTCTGACCCGGCCCCCTTTAGATGCTCTCATCTCCCCCCAATCTATACTTCACATACATTGAAAAACACCCAAAAACACCTGTTTCTTTCAACCTAGCATGTCCTACCATGCTCTGTAAATAAATTATGTACATATACCGATATGCCCTACTCTGTTTACTTGTTTTATTGCACAATGTCGTTCTATTGGATTCTATTATATGTTATTACTATTGTATTATGCACATCATTGCGGGCAAGACCACCCGCATTTCATTGTATACTCGTATGCCGTGACAAATAAAATTCTTGACTTGACTTGAACGTCCGATCCCCACCCACCGGCTTTCCCACCCCCTAATACTGCCAATTGTATTAGTATGAACGACCAGCCAAGCCGGAAGCAACGCCGAGAGCTGGGCTAGAACCCAGCATCTCCTGCGTTAGTGGCGAGCGCCTTGCCCACTGCACCACTTAGCCGCCGCTCCATTACTTTTCTCATGAAATCTTTCCTCCTGAAATTCCCCAATCTTGTCAGGTGCTAGTTTGTCTGTACTGTGCAGTTTGGGTTATGAATGTGCCCTACTTTATCTGCCCCCACCTTTTGTAGTGGCTCATTGTGGATAAGTGTAGTTTGTTTGACTGTTGGGGTAAGTGTCCCAGTGTTGTTGTGTGTTCCCAGGTATTTTTCATTTTTCTTTACTGTATCCCCCCCCCCCCCCCCATCTCCTACCAGGGTAAAGTCCCGGGGGACCCTGCTCCCTTATCCCGGAGGAATAGTTGCACTCCCTTGTGCAGTCACGACCAGTTCAAGCGTCCCAGGCTCTACAGCGCTGGCAACCGGCCCTGGCTCCCCCTCACCCCCACCCCACAGGCCCTGATGCCAGAGGGACAGCAAAGCGAAGTTAGTGTCGGAATTACTGGCCCCCTCTTTAAATCACCCTTAACTCTAATCAGCCACCCCACCTCCAAAAGCCTTCCCTGGCCTTTAGCTCCTCCTCCTCGCTGCACCCTTGGATCCTCTCAGAGATTGTGTTTATTGAAAACCCATGTGGAGTGTCTTTCTCTCTGTCACTGGCATGTCCCTGACACCTACTGTACTTGCTGAATGGGTGTCTTCCCCCTTTGAATGTTCTGACCGTCTGTTGAACCATCCCCAACATCTGCTGTTTGTCTGGCATGGCCTTTGCTTCACTGTTACTGTAGGACGTCTTTAAGCGTGAATATGCACATCCGGCATGCCTACTTCTTCCCAAGTAAAAGCTAATTTTTTTTAGTTTTGGCATCAGTCTGTACAGGGCATTGGGATCTCACATAGGCCTACTGTATGTTGGTGGCGTCTTATATTTTTTCGCCACACATCTTATTGTTAGTTGACAGGAAAGGTAGAAGGGGGGGGGGGAAGACACAAGAAGTGCTTGGATCTGCACTACGGTATTGTATAAGTCAGCAGACCAATGCGCACTGGAGGGTGGGTACGTCAAATACTGACAGTGGATATGTTTCTTGGTAGTGGTCGGAAAAACATGGATCCTCAATAACACACAAAGAAATCAAGGCACACTAATAAAGAAATCAAGGCTTTTTAACTTCTGTACCTGAAGATAATAATAATAATAATAATAATAATAATAATAATAATAATAATAATAATAATAATAATAATAATAATAATAATAATAATAATAATAATAATAATAATAATAATAATAATAATAATAATAATAATAATAATAATAATAATAATAATAATAAACTTTATTTGTATAGCACTTTTCATACAGAAGTTGCAGTTCAAAGTGCTTCACAGCAGTAAAAAAATACAGGCATAAGCGAGCATAAAAAAAGATAGAGGTAGCAAGGTAAGGTAAATCACAGTGTTTCACATTAGGATCTAGCATCCCAATAGGCCTTTCTGTTTACAGTTTCATTCAGTAATACAAATAATAAAAAATAGAATAGACAGAGTAAAAACAAAGTGCAGTTGGATTCAGTTTAAAAATAGGCTAAAAATTATCAAATAGAACGGACATACAACAGGGTATTTAACATACAACAGAGCAGTGCATCAGTAAGATGGCGTGTCTTGTTTTTTCCCTATTAGTTGGGAATGGATGGTGATCCATGTTTTTACACCCTTGTATATACAAGGTTTTTTCCCTCTTTTTATTTTATTTTACTATGTCAGAAATATCTCCAGTGTTGTCAGTTTTTGATAGGAAATGTATGCACCACATATAGACCGTGTAAAACATAGCTAAATGAACGTTTGCCTTAAATTACTTGTTGATTTATTTTAGCTTTCCATAACATTCCACTTAATGTTCTAACATTTGTAACAAATGTGGTTATAAATGCTTCTTCATAATTGTGTGTGATGTGTCCATGGGCTTGTGAGTACAGTGCTTCAGCCCTTCTCCACCTCTCTCTCTCTCTCTCTCTCTCTCTCTCTCTCTCTCTCTCTCTCTCTCTCTCTCTCTCTCTCTCTCTCTCTCTCTCTCTCGCTCTCTCTCTCTCCCTCCCTCTTGGTCTTCACAGCCTCGGATAGGAAGCATTTGTCTGTGAGTATTTTGGAGACGTTCCTGCAGCGTACCCCTAATTTCCCCACCATTTTATACTGACGTCCACAGTCAAGCAATCTATATAATCAATTGCATATTTTGTCGTTTTCAACATGTAATGTTTGCGATTTCTCTTAACTTGCCACTGCCTTTGCACCTATAGCAACAAGACTGAAACTCACGATCTGCATTGTTTGTCAAGCTGGTCTTAGGAACACAGATGTTGCACAGATGTTACTTCTCACTCTGATACATTTGTGTTTTTTGATTAACCGCTATGTAACAGTGAAATCAATGTTCAAAGAAAGAAAATGTATTTCGGATGGAGAAAAATTAAAGCTAAATGTCACTATAGTGTTACACACAATATTGTGAGTTTCATTGCATGTCGATGCTTGTTATTTCATACTATGACATGGAGTGGAAGATGGTCTCTGCTTTGGTCACAAATCATTGTGTTGAAACTTGCTCCTCTGTTATTCAAAGGACTTGCAAAGCAGCTAAAATCAGATTAATCTTCTGTGTGGATTAAGAGAAGTTCCATTATATTCTAATGAGATCTGTGTCACTCTTCCCATAATTACCACATTTTTCAATTAGGAACTTAGGACGACTGGGCCATCTGGAAATCTATTTTACTACTAGACTTGCTGATATCGAGTAAATTAAAAGACAGAAGTTGGTGAACATCAAACATATTTGTTTGTTTCTTTTCTTGAAGGAGTCCCTGTGCGAAGGAATCGACTTTGACAGCCCCGAAGAAGCGAGTGGCTGTGTCCGCGTCTGAGTGACCGAGACGGCGTCCTCTGTCTTCTGACACTGCCTCTTCTCCTCGTGACACTATATGAGTGAAAGCTGTGGTGACCAGAGGTCATCCTCCTGGTCCTTCCTCTCTGAACGTTCCTGTTCCTCTTCACCCTGCATGCCAAGGCTCTTGAATGGCAGCATAGTGCCACAGCTACTCTAACCTCTAGCATTTGTGCCAATAAAACTACAATCAACCAACAATACATTATAGGTCAGACCTGATAACCAATAGCGCATATATTATAGATCAGACCTGATAACCAATAGCACATATATTATAGATCAGACCTGATAACCTGGTATTCCTATCAGTTAATGCTGCAATGCCTTATTGTGTTTGTTTATGTATGTTTATGAGACCCGCGTGTGCCAGTGTAATGTAAACAAAGTCATGTCACGAGAATCATTTGAGCTATTGCACATAGGAACCACCTGTTGTGTGATGTGTCGACTATAAAATGAGTAAAGAGGTCAGATTTTTTGTATTGTAGTCAATGGGCATCAGTTTAAAAATCAATGCTATGAAAATATTTTTATAACGTAAGTAAACTGATCTGCCATGTGGAGCAATGTGTAGTTGTGTTGTCGATCCACTGTATATTTCTCTGCCATTATTTACCACATGATGATCAGCCAGCAACAATGAATGGAACAGAAATAATGTAAACTGTGTGGGTTAAAGGAAGTCGATAATGTTTTGGCAACAATGTTTGTTATGAATATACCAATAACATATATTTTCTGTTGCTATAATGTTACATACCGTTTGACAATTACATCTAAAGCAATTTTTGAAGTCTCGTCTTTCTGTCACAAACATTTCAATAATCCCTTTATTTCAGTTAGGTGTTACCTCTCCAACTGACACTTGTATTAAGATCTGATATTAAGATATTCTCTACTAGCATATACATTGTGTACTGGGAGGAAACCTTGGTATTTGACTTTGTGCAACTAAAGCAGTAAATTCATATTTTTGTTGCATTTGAAATCGGTGCTCATATTTTAACTTCCCAAATTGCAAGATTGTGTCAAATTATAGGCTACTAGGGTTATAGTAGGTCTTATACATCAGTTTTGTTCAAATGTCCCTACTTGATTTGTTCAACCATGAAGCCACTGGTGTAATGATGCAGTGGTTAAAATAAAAAGGTGGTAAACTAATAATTCCAGAAGATGATCACAGTAACACAAATAATGACCCACATAAAAAAAAAATTGTATAAATATGCATTAATTATTTGGCTCATAGCTATGTCCATTGTCCAAGGGGATCATAACGTTGTGTAACATTTTATTTATTAGGGTTCATTTAGCACAAGTAAATAAATAAAAAGGAAGGAGGTGGATAATTTAGATATGATCTTGGCAGAATCATTCATTATTTCATTAATACCATTCATAATTTACGGCGGTGATGTTGGTGAACAATATATGTGTACACGTCACACGGTATTTCATGACGTGCTACACACCACGGGCTGTCAGTGGATGTTTATTGTTAGAGGCAGGGCTGCTGCAACTACCGTTAGGTAAGAACATAAACAACACATTCATTTGATGGATTGACTCATTTGATTACATGGCATAGAACGGTTTAATTCATAAACAGGTAAATATAAATCGCCTGCTAAACGGGTAGCGCTTGCCTGGAACTGACCAGTCAGTTAGCTGTCGTTAGCTAGACCAGCTACTGTAGTTACGTTAGCTAACAAAGTATCTTTAGTTTCAACCCTAGCAGGGTAACGTTAGCAGCACACTGCATGGCATATTGTTGTGGCTTTCATAGCTTTGTATCCGAGTAACTATATTCCTGCCATATAACGTTATTTAAATTGGTTACAAGTGTAATAGAATGGCACCAGGAGATAGCTTGCTAACTGTTAGCTAGCTGGCTAATTGCTAACTTTACTGAAGGAACAAAGAAATGGTCGCTGTCAGGTCTTTTCCAGTTAACATGAGTCTAGTCAGCAGGTTTAGTTGTTCAGCCCATCTCGCTACAGCAGCAGGAACGTTGGGCATATGTGTCAACTGTCAAGCAAATGGTAGCATAACGTTTGTGTGCTTTACAATCCAGGTGCCAAGATATTTATATTCTGTTACTCTCTCAATATTATCCAATATCCCCCCCACCCAAGCACCTCCAATGTACAGTTTCTTCCCCCTCAAATGTATATACTCTCTTTTTAGACTATTTTTGTACTCTTAAACAGTACTGTATATTTGTAGATCTGGTATGTCAAATGCAACAGTACTGTCTACATGTATGGCATGTATGTCATGTATGTTACCTCCATCTCGAAAGTCATGGAGAAAATAGTCTACGAACAGGTCGAAAAGTACCTGGCAGGAAAAAATCTAATCTACGAATTCCAATCTGGCTTCAGAACGTCCCACTCCACTGACACATGCCTCCTCTATTTGAACGACCACATCAAACAAGAGGTGGACGCGGGCAAATACTGCAGCATGGTCATGCTGGACCTACAAAAGGCCTTCGACACTGTCAATCACTCCATTCTAATGGACAAGCTAAAAGCAATTGGTTTTGATAGCTTATCAGTGAGCTGGATGCAATCCTACCTGGAGGGGAGAGAACAGATGGTAGAGGTAAACGGTACTCTATCCCCCCCCCTCACAGTGAGCTGTGGTGTTCCACAAGGAAGCATACTAGGACCGCTACTCTTCCTAATTTATGCAAATGACATGTCTGTGACTGCAACTTGTTCCTGTTTGCGGACGACTCAGCCCTGCTGGTCTCTGACGAGAACAAATTGCAGGTTGAAAAAACCCTCAGCACGGAACTAGGCAAAATCTGCATATGGCTCGCTGATAACAAACTATCATTACACATGGGCAAAACAGAGTCCATTCTCTTCGGTTAAAATAACAAACTCAGCAAGACCGACGGATTCTCAGTTACAGTGGGTGACAATATTGTCACAAGGAAAGACGAAATTACCTACCTGGGTTCCATCCTAGAGGCAAATCTTTCCTGTGACAAAATGGCATCCAATGTAATAAAAAAAGTCAACCAACGAACTAGATTCTTGTACCGGATCTCCTCTCTGGTAAACAAGAATACCCTGAAGACTCTGGCAGGAGCACTCATTCAAGGGTACTATGACTATGCGTGCACCTCATGGTACCAAAGCACCTCAAAGGCGCTTAAAACAAAATTACAAACATCACAAAACAAACTGGTCAGACTACTACTTGACCTGAACCCCAGAACCCACCTCACCCCTGCCCACTTTGCCAACCTAGGATGGCTTAGAGTAGACGACAGAGTACAGCAACTTGCAATGGGCCTGGTCTACAAGATACACTATACAACCGGGGTGCCCATGTACATGTCAAAATACTTCCCAAAGGTCAGTGAATACCACAACCACTACACCAGAGGAAGCTCAACAAATCATGTTAAACCCAGATTCGGCTCAAACAAGGGACTAAACACGTTTCGCAATTATGCCACAACAATGTGGAACGCCCTACCCAAAGCTGTAAAGGAATGTGAATCCCTGCCCACATTCAAAACCGCTCTTAAAGAGCACCTACGGGAGGCTGCAATTCGAAACTGGCCACCGTAAATGCCCAAAACCCCCACCACCTCCTAATAGACAGTCTCCTCCCCACCGCATGTATATATTCCCTCCCCGCCGTATGTATATTTCCCTCCCACCCACCCACCCCCTCCTAATGTACAGTCCCCTCCCCATCATATGTATATACTCTGTCAGGATCTAGGGGTAACAGTACTGTATATTTGAATACCGCTTATGTCACAAATGTATCAGTACTAAATACCTATATGTCCCTATGCCATAAATGTCATGTATGTTGTGTATGTCATAAATGTCTATATGAATTGAAAATGGGGGACCCTGATGGAAACAAGACAAACGTCTTTCTCAGGTCTGCATCCCCTTAACAATTGTATGTATTGAGCCGTACTGTATTGTACCCATTCTGCAATCTGTTAAATAAAGTTTTCATTCATTCATTCATTCATTCATTCATTCATTCATTCATTCATTCACAGTATGTCATTTATGTCATTATGAATTGAAAATGGGGGACCCTGATGTAAACAAGACGAAAGTCTTTCTCTGGTCTGCATCCCCTTAGCAATTATGTGTATTGAGCTGTACTGTATTGTACCCATTCTGCAATCTGTTAATACAATACACTTTGCAGAAAGTCAAAGGAACGTTGCAAATGCCCAATGTTAGTTGTACAGAATCATCTAATTTTCCATACCTGAATAAGCTGTAAAACTCAACTTGCCAGCTCTTTCCACAGCAAAACGGTAGGCAAGGCACCCTGGTCTAGTTTCAATCTATGTTGTTTAGTCTATCTGTTCAGTACTGCTCAGCACTGGTTCAAGACGCACAATGAGATCTTCTTCTTCTTCTTCTTCTTCTTTAGAATTTCCGGCAGTGTAGACGCATCGTGGCGTATTACTGCCCTCCGCGATTCTTTTGATGGTCTCTTCTTCTTCTTCTTTCTTCTTTTGAATTTCCCGCAGGCGTATTTCTTCCCTCCTCAGTTCTTATACTACACTAGTGGTGTGCCATATTTAGGCCTCTGGTAAACCATCTTTTGATTGTTTACCCTCTTCTTCTTCTCATCTTCAACACACACTTTCTCCTTCTTCTCTGCTCCTCTTGCCTGTCCAATACTAATAAATACACTAACGCTATATCCTCTGGTACAACTCTGAAGCATGCAGAAATGTCAGCACTGCCTCTGTGATCAGCTGGTGGTTCTCATTATCCATGCCAAAGCATGATTTAAGAGAGAAGGAAGAGACTCCCAACTCTACCAGACTTTTATAAAAGATTTCCCTCTCTTTCCTATACCTTTCACATTTTAGGAAGACATGCCCGACAGTTTCAGTCTCTCCACATTCACACCCCCCATCTGGATGTTTGCCCACAATGCACAAGGTACTGTTCAACCCACAGTGTCCCAGCCTCAGTCTACACATCTTCACCCTATCACTCCTTGACCCATATCCATCCACCTTGATTTTGACCCGAGGCTGCAGAGAGAAATAGTGCCTTCCCTTGGTCCCCCTTTCCCACTCAGCCTCCCACTCAGTTCTACTCTTCCCATTGAAATGCCTATCTCTTCCTCCCTTCCCAGGCTCTGTTTGGCAAGGGAGTCAGCCATCTTATTTCCCGCAATCCCAGCGTGCCCCGGGACCCAACAAAACTCCACTGACCAGCCTGCCTTCGCAATCCTATATAAAACCAACATTATTTCCTGAATGAGATCAGGGCGAGCTTTAGACCCACCTGCACTCGGAGCCATCAGTGCAGCAGCCGAGTCAGAGCATATAATCACCTGGCTTGGTCCCACTTCCTCCACCCACCACAATGCCCAGAGGATGGCAAGCAACTCTGTCACAAATACAGAGCTGCCATCGGATATTCTTTGTCCCTTACCGATCCCTAACCGAGGCACCCACCACCCAAAGCCTGCCCTCCCACTTTCAGGATCCACAGAGCCATCAGTGTACACCTCCAGAGACCCTGAGTCCAGAAGGAACCTCTCTATTTCTTCCACAATCTCGCCCTTATCATCCTCCTTCAAGAACCTAAGTTCAATGACTCGATCAGGCACTAGCCAAAATGGCACTGATAGCCAACGAGTGTGCTCCGCCACCCCCCCCCTGATGCAAGCTCAACTTCCTGGCCCACTGATCAATACTGGCCAAAAAAGGCTTATACTTATCCCCATCTCCTGAAAGTAAACACCTAGCTGGGAAGGACAGACTTGTCCCACTCAATTTTGCCCAGTACTGTAGCCCTAACTTTACTCTCCTCAGGTTTAGGGGCAACTCCCCCATTTCCACCAATAGTGCTGAAGCTGGGGTGGTCTTAAAAGCTCCACAGCAGATTCTCAGAGCCTTGCACTGAAGCACATCCAGCTTTCGCAAATTAGACTTGGCCGCAGAGCCGTACACATAACAGCCATAGTCAATTATTGACCTGATCATCGCCTGATATATCATGCACGTGGTCTCTCTATCCGCTCCCCACCCACTCCCAGCCAAACTTCTCAGCACATTCACTATTCTTTCACACTTTGCCAGGGTTTTCTCTATATGAACAGCCCAATTCAGTCTTTCATCGAACCAAACTCCCAAAAATTTAAACACCTTCACTCTCTCTAAGGGAGATCCATACATAACCAGCCTTCCCCTAGGCACCCTCTTTCTAAAACCAAAAATCATATAATTAGACTTAAGGCCCTCCCATAGTCGAGCAGACTGTACACAGAGCAGACTCCGCGGAGGTCCACTGGACTCTTTGAGCCTAGTCGAGCGGACCTCCGCGGACCAATTTCCTACATGTCACGCGCCAGTTTACACAATTGTCCCCACGCTGTTCAACTTCTGTCATGTCGTCGTCATCCGATGTCAAAATAAAGAGTGTTATCTCTGTTTCCAATATTTCGATAATAAAACGGGCAGTTTTACGCACTTGAATAACAGGTATATAGGCAGCGAGATGCAATGTACCGTATAGGCTTGAGGTGGACAGCGCTGGTGCTGAAATGACAAACACGCATTGCATGAAATAAAAGCACCAGTTTTATTTCAAAATATTGGAAACGGAGATAACATTCTATGTTATCTCCGTTTCCAATATTTCGAAATAAAACTGGCAATTTTACACACTTCATTTAGAAAAGCCATTCAAACATCTCTCTTGGCACGGAGCGAGTGGTCAGAGTAAAATGCAGATCGGCGTCACATTAAATGCAGTTCGATGTCAACCAAAACGCCGAGCAGCGTTTTGTGTGACACCAAGTCAGCGGCGCGGATGTCCGCGCGTCAGAAAATAGTAGCTTCGCACCTGTGGGTCTGCTGTCCGCTGAGATCAAAGCTCAAAGAGCCGCGCGGAGTCTGCTCTGTGTACAGTCTGCTCGACTATGGGAGGGCCTTTAGAGGCGGAGATTTTAAAACCCCACTTGTCTCCCCATTCCTCTACATCCCCCAGAGCTCTTTGTACCTGCTTTAAACAATACTCAACATTCTTCCCTCTTTTCCATATGGCCCCATCGTCCGCAAATAAAGACAACCCAAACCCTCTTCCAATTTGCCCAAAAATGTCATTAATCATAACATCGAAGAGGACTGGACTAATTACGCTTCCTTGCGGGGTGCCATTTTCTATTTTTACAGTTTTTGAGGTTTGCCCCCCCACACGTACTTGGATCGTCCTGTCTAATAGAAAATCCTTTATCCAATTAAACAATCTCCCTCTAACTCCTAAGTCATACAATTTCAAAAGCAACCCCTCTTTCCACAAAGAGTCATACGCCTTCTCAATATCCAAAAATACACTTATCACTACTTCCTTATTGTCAAAAGCCTGTCTAATGTCCTGGTCTAGAACAGCTACTGATTCCATTGTAGACCTGCCATTTCTAAACCCATTCTGATACCCAACATAAAGATCCTTACTTTCTAAAAAGTAAACTAATCTATTAGTGTTGTGAAGGATCAGATTAAACCGAATATATATATTTATTTATGGATATATATTTAATAGTATTTGTATATCGTTTGATATCCCTTGTATATTCCTTGTACATATACACTGAATATCCCTTTAGTCTACTAACAGCCCATAATAGTTTCATTCTACCATTGGACAAGAACCTGGCGCCAGCAGCCAAGCCCCTTGGTTCAAGTTCAATCGTGCCGACGAACATGTCGTTACAAGCCCGGTTCCGCGTAGGAATACGTCTGGCGAAATACGAATGGTACTATTTGTTCACAGCGCATATATATATGGCGCAAGTAAAGTAGAACTTTCTTTTAGTCCATTAGTCCTTTAACCTCCAACCTAGTAACAGACGTGAAGCCTCACCCACGACCCACGTGTGGTGCAGTATGGCCTACTTGGCCTCGGAATAGGCATTGAGACATCGTGTGGATTAATAGTTGAATTGTCATAGTTTGGCACTATACCGTCGAGTGGGACGTATTTCTATTAAGTTAATAATAGTTTATTATGTATGGTGCATCGTTCGGTTAGAGTTATAAAGTGAGCAGTACCCCCCCATCGTTCCTGGCGTTATCTAGAGTCTTAACCAGGCTGGGCAGACCACGTGTGGTGCTTTCATCCGAGGAGTTCTGGGCCAGGACGAGTGGACCTGTACATTGGATTACTTTACCCGGACGACGGCGAGCCCTACACGGCTTGGATTATCTACTTGCTTTGGGTGCTTTGATTATGCCATGGATAACAGCCAACACTGCTGAGTGTTGGAACTACCCCCCCGAGAGGAGTCCAGGTGAGACGGCGCTCTACCCCGAGTGAGGTCGCCTCACGTCTCTTCGTTGTGGACCGGCAGCTACCGTCTACAAGAGGGCCCAGCTGTATTCATCTGTGGACCGAGGTTCTGTGGGCACCGTGTTCAGCACTCTGAATTCTCCCAAGAAATCGTTGGCCAGATGGGATATCGCCAGCGGCTCTCCTAACCCCCCCCCCTACTGACTTACAACCAGCGGGACCCCCCTTTAGTGTATCCAGCTATAATCATTTAAGTACCATCGCTATAGTTCCCTACAGAACCAGGTTGTATACTTGCTCCCTGCGTAACCAGAGATTGGACATTCAATGTTGATTTGCCTACGAATACTCATTTGCCTTACAAGTGCATTCAAATCATAAATGTCATTAAGTGAACGTTGTATATACTCTTTGCTATATAAAATATTCGATTTATACATTTGTGTGGACTTCGTTTCATCAGGTGGGAAAGTGTTCATCATATCTATATCATGTACTGTGTGGCCAGTAGTTAAAGTACATAAACGGTAGTGGTTTAATGATACCATACTTATCAATACAGTCAGGGAATTGTACCCCTCAGTTACAATTAGTAATCATCCTTTCCATAATTTTACACAATACAGACGTCAAGGCTATGGGTCGGTATGACCCTGGGTCAGCCGCTACTTTACCTGGCTTCAAAATAGGAATGATGACGGCATGCTTCCACTCCTTTGGCAAGCAGCCTTCTAGCCACACATTATTAAACAAACCCAGTATTTCAACCATTACAAATTCGTCCAAATTCTTAAATAATTCATAGGGTAATCCATCTCTGCCAGTCGTCGTATTTGCACCAGCCTGGATAGCATCCCCTAACTCTTTCATTGTAAAGTACAAATTAATCGGATTATTATTTTCTGAGCTCCTTCTCAACTTCCACTCATTCTGCGATAGCAGTTCAGTCCTCTTTCTCCCTCTCTCCTCCCCCAGACTCCAAGAGCTATGCACTGCCTGAAATGCCTCCACCAGCATGTCTGCCTTCTCTTTATTGGTAACTGCTTCTACCCCCCCCTTCTGAATCACTGGAATCAAGCTTTTTTTATATATTCCAGCCATTCTGTGTACGACTGCCCACATCTGCCTCACAGAAGTCTCAGGGCCTAGTGTTTCACAGAACTTCCTCCAACTACTCTTTTTAGCATCTTTAATAACTCTTCGTGCTACTCCCCTTAACCTCTTATATTCTACTGCCTGGCACAACCCTGGATACTGTCTCACCCTCTTATATGCTTTATTCCTATTCCTTACAGCTACGTCACATTCTTTATTCCACCAGGGAACCATCTTTCTAGCTCTGGGATCCTCCTTCATAGGGATTGTGTCCTGCGCTGCCCTACAGTATGTATCATCTCACTAAGAGAAGCATTCCACTCGTCTACACTCCCCTCAGAGTCAATCTCTCCTATCCACTTTCGGGCCACCTCCAAGAACTCTTCCCAATTAGCTTTCGAGAAATTATACCTGGGCACTCTCTCCTCAATTTCTATTATCAGATCCCTTCCAAATTTGCACAGAATAGGACAGTGAGAGAATTGTTGAATATATATATAGATACACAAATGTTCTAGAATGTTTGGTTATGACATCATACTGTGACATCACAAATGTTCTAGAATGTTTGATTATGACATCATACTGTGACATCACAAATGTTCTAGAATGTTCTATTATTATTAACTGCACTCAGGTGTGGCGCTCATAGTGGTCATGTTGTTTGTTTCCAGAGTTGAAAGGGGCCAGCCAGGATGTTGCGGCTTCGTTGTAAGACCAAAAATGGGAGCCACATAATGCAGGGCCTGACTCACCAGTCCTGTGTGCAGGAGCTGAAGAGCAAGGTGGAAGAGTTGACCGGAATCCCCTGCGACGTGCAGAAGATCATGGTTGGTTACCCTCCTTCCAGCCTGGACCTCCGAGATGGAGACGCTCACCTCAAGGACTACCCCATCAAATCAGGTAGGCCTGTGTACCACTCCACCGTAAAACCTTAACAGAAAAATATGTGGGTTGATAATTGTCTTTTAACAGTTTCAGTGCCGACCTTGTTTACATTTTTACCCCGTTGAATGCCATCATCCACTTCAATGTTAGCGTTAAAAACGCCTAATCTATGTTTTAAATTATGGCTATGTGTCTAATCTGCCCGTCGCTTATCAATGACTTGTTTGCAGTCAACATTGTCGAAACGGATTGTTTTTTTTAATCGGTTCATATCCTTTTTATAGCATTTCGAAAAGCTATCGTTCTCTCGAAAATCTTCGGAAAATTGAAAGATTCCCTCATAAACTGCATTTATTGGAATATTCTCGAATACACTAGACACGTTGTCATTTGTCTGCCTATTTATGAATCGTTTTCAAATAAACGCTAGATTATCGATAGTATATGTGTACTTATGCATGCTATAGACGCGAGCTGAGAAATCAATTCTCTCGTTTCCTCAAGATCACACAGCCACACACACACACATGGCACATAGGGGACACACTGTTATCTCAGCTAATACAGCTCTGATTACCCCAAGACTGGTAACATAGACTCCTTACCTTAGATCAGATGTTCTCCAAAAAGATTATTCCAATTCCTCGCCATTCCAAATATCGATCACGCTTATTGATTGATTATTGGCTGCTGTAAATATATATTCCAGGCTGATTTCCGTCTCGCGATCAGATCCCTCTTCATCAGATCCATCGCCAGCACATGCAGACGTTCCATAATTTCACAAAACAAAGATCCAGTGAGTGCGAGTACAGAATCACCTAGTGGAGGGGCCAAGTATAAAGACTAAGGGGCCTTTCTCACTCACCAATCGGGATCGAATCAGCGCCCCCAGGAGTGTTCTCACTCAGACGGACACACCCCTTTTGGGAGCGAAGCGGCGCTGATTCGTCCCCCCCCCCCCCCCCCCCGCTGAACCTGGGACGGTTGGAATAGGTGGTTTCGGATGCGGGCCAGTGGGAGCGGGGGGCGTGACACACACACAACGTCGTTACTGTAATGCTTTTCATGGTTGCTTGAATTTTGGGCAGATAAAACCACAGCAACAACTGGACAATACCCACAAAAACGATATTTATGGGCAATTTGAGAGTTCAGACCGCAACCAAACAAGCATGTGGAGCCTCACAGCTCAGTGGATGAAAACATGAAGCCACGTTACAAACAGCACTTCCCTGGCTTGCATTAGGCCTGGCAATTTTGTTTGCCATGCTATGTCTATACATTGGTTTCTTGTTCAATGCATTTATTTCTATTAGACCAGTGGTGCCCAACCAGTCGACCAGTAGATCAATGACATGCAATATAATTGCCACGAGCGATGGGATAATGTGCTGAACAGGCTAAGCTAACTAGCGTTAGCCGTTAGCTTAGCGTTTGCCACAATGCTATACTGTTATACTGGCATATTCCATTCACGTTAGCATGTAAGCTAACAAAATCAGCGCCGACGAGACTAAACTCAGCTTTTGGTGTTCAATTGTGTTGATGTTAGTTTTGTTTCATCAACAAATGAGAGGCAGAACACACAGTGAATGTATCCGTTTTGTTTATTGCACGTTCTTTGCTGAAAAATAAGTGCTACAGGCTATACTAGACTAGGCTAAGCTAACTAGCGTTAGCCGTTAGCTTAGCGTTAGCCCTGGGAAACGCTCAAAAGCGAACTCTACAACACCATCCATTCATGATAAAATGGGGTGGGTTATATTGACAAGGCTTGACAACAGAGGTTCAAATATAACTTCATATTTATTGGTTATTTGTTCATTTTATATCAGCATCCAGTCTCCGCCGTCGTGTTAAGACACTTCCTGTTTACATTTTCGAACGTGACATCACCTACGGCAAGCGTAAACGCTCAAAACGCAAACAGAACCCGGAGCGAACCAAGACTGAAGTGTGTACACAAACTAGAGGGGGGAGAGGGAGGGGGGAAGTTCGCATCAGATCTCGGAACGGGCTAGAACGGAATGGAATGGAAACGAATGGGTGAGTGAGAAAGGCCCCTAACACTTGTAAACTTTGTGAAATTATGGAACGTCTGCATGTGCAAAGATGGTTAGTGGCCATAACTCTGAAATGTTATGGCAAACAATTGAAGATATGTTGCCAGTTCCGAGATCACTTGACTGTGTAACTAGTTCTGTGGATTCAAACGTATGTCTGTATTTCACCACCTCCATGTTTTGGCAACAGAATCTCCAAAGTGTCCTCGTTCAAGCCGATTAATTCGGGTCAATATCTGGCATTTTCTTTTTATAATTGGCATAGTCCAATAACCACATCCACATGGCTGATTAACAAAATAATTTAGCACTCTAACTTGTGTCAATCCCGCAAGGGTCAACTGATGTTTGATACATTAGTTAATTTAAAATAATAAGTCGAGTGCATCTACTAAAGAAAATAAATTATTTTGTGTCATTTGTTATTAGGAAATTGTTGTATTTTATCAGATGCAAAAAAAAATCATATTGGTATTATATCGGTCATCGGCCACCCTGCTCTCTAAACATTAATCTAAAGTGAAAAATGCACTTGTTTTTATTAATAATACAAATGTATTACTATACCTAGATTACTGATTGTGATTAGTGTAGGCCTACAGTATTAGTGAACTGTAATCCACACATCCTTGGTTGTATTTGGCATTCTAAAAATAGATTAGGTTATATCTCGTTTTAACTAGTTTACAAGTCAGAGACGTGCTCTATCACTGGTGTTTCACTCACAACATGACTTGTTACAGGAGACACACTCATCGTCGAGGAAGAGAAGAACAAACCAAAGCCTCTCGATAATTCCACTGTGAACAAGGGACCGCGCCTGCAGGACACTCTCCCGGTACTCTCACGCCGTGTCGTTCCAGCCGACAACTCCTGCCTTTTCACCAGCGTGTCCTACGTGGTGGAGGGCGGCGTGTACGACCCGGCTTGTGCCCCGGAGATGCGCGACCTCATCGCCCAGATCGTGTCGAGTGACCCTATGGCGTACTGTGAAGCCGTGCTGGGCAAGACCAACGAGGAGTACTGCTCCTGGATCAGCCGCGACGACACCTGGGGAGGCGCCATCGAGGTGTCCATCCTGTCAAAGTTCTACCAATGTGAGATCTGTGTGGTGGACACACAGACGGTGCGGGTGGACCGCTTCGGCGAGGATGCCGGCTACCACAAACGCGTGCTGCTCATCTACGACGGCATCCACTACGACCCGCTGCAGAAGGAGGTGCCGGAGTCGGAGATCCCGCCCCAGACTATCTTCTCCACCACAGACGACGTGATCCTGGCCCTGGCCCTTGAGCTGGCGGACGAGGCGCGGCGGAAGCGGCAGTTCACGGACGTCAACCGCTTCGCGCTGCGCTGCATCGTGTGCCAGACGGGCCTGGTGGGACAAAAAGAAGCCCGCGAGCATGCCAAGGAGACGGGCCACACCAACTTTGGGGAGGTGTGAAAAAGCACCCACTTCCTCATACTCTCCTCACAACCCACCCCCCACCCCCCCCCCCCACCCCACGTTTGGCAAGTCTGTCTGCTTGTGCGATCCTCTACCTCACATCGCCCAGCGATACCTAGGGAGAATCTGCTGACACTGTTCAGTATTACTCTTAACTACGGTCAGTTCTCGAGTTAAGAAAAGCTACTGCTACACCCTGGCCTCATTAAAACCATCAGTATGGAGATGTTCTCAGCTCTGTTGTCTTAAGCTCAACACACAGAGAGTGATTTTTGCTCATCCCATTTCTCACTTACTGTGTATTTATTTCACTTGTTGATTGATTGATGTCAGCCTTTCATCTTTTAACCAAAGCCGAGTATGCTTGGTCTCACATCGTGTTTGAATTGTTTAGCACAATTGGGCCTTTATGCCAAGGTAGACTAGTCTCAATGCAAACATGGTTTTTCCATCAAATTTTTTAAGCGTTTTACTTCACACAGCACTGAAGCGTTTAGATTGTTGTTTGAGAGCTATAGGCTTAAGTATTTGAAAGGTAAATTGACAAGTTACAAGTGATATAAGCCTTATTACTTCAGTGTGAATATTCTTTCTTTCTTTTGTCGTGGCATCGTGCGTGCAAGTAGGTTCATCTTAAAGGTCAACCGAACTGAACACAAATGAATGGTGCTGAAAAGTCTTTTACAAATATTGTAGCTAATTTCTTTTTCTTTCCTCTGGGTATGCGAGTGTGGTGTGTGATTTTTTTTATTTTTTTTTAATCTGGAGTTTTAATGCTATAATGCTACAAGAAAGCACTTTTTCTTTTTGTACATTCAGTTTATTTTTTGTTTTGTTTTACATTTTTTAAAAGCAACGCAAACTTGTGAGTAGAAGTGTTTTATTTCAGGACATAACGTTCAAGGCCATTGATAAGTGGTATGCTACAAATAAACATTGTCCTTCATTCTTAAAGGCAATGGGTCTCATTCCCGAATATTTTCCAAGAGTTCTCTTGGAAGACTTATCTTGGAACCGACTGAGACGGAATCAATGACAAGTTCACTCTGAGTCCCCAACGTGCTGGGAATATGTCTTAAGTGGCTCAAACTATCTGAGCTGAGATAATCTGCGTTCGGGAATGGCACCAGTCTGAAACATGAACGTGCGTTCCCGTCTAGGTCATTTGCATACAAAACAACGCCTCCAGAGCTCCGTATAAGGCAACTAATTATGCAGCCGTTGGAAAATGGACGCGGAAGCGTTTTGCGACCCATCGAAATTAGATTAATTGTATTGTCATCATATATAGTACAGCTCGGGCGCACACACACACGCGCGCGCGCAGTACTGTATAGTAGGGATGGGCGTGAGTAATCGATTAATCGTAGCTATGAGAAATCAAAACTAATAATAATTTAATTATAAATGTTTATGAAAATATATATATATAATCTTTTTTTTTTACATATCTTTTCACATGTATGTGTAAGATTATAACTGTTTGTTGGTTTCCTTAAACATATATACGTGAATGAAGAAAAAAAAGTAAAAATATAAAAATATATTCGAATCTTTTTTTTTTTTTTTTTTTTAAATACTTTTCGAGTAATACACGATTCAATCGAGTATAGCATGCGATCAATCAATCTGGATTTTTCTTTAAAATGCCCATCCCTACTGTATAGAATGAACGCTTATTATTCCATTAATGACTTGTTTCATTAGGAGAGCAGCAAAGACACACTGCGCTGCCCGCCCGGTAGACCGTATACAGTCAACCATGCAGTCCGCTCATGGTACGCCCGACTCTGGCGGCCTTAATATGTGTACAGTACAGTACAGTATACAGATATTAAGGCCGCCAGAGTCTTGTGTGTGCCAGTATGGCCTACATGTCGAATGAACAGTAGGCTTATATTATTCTAGTTACTTGTTTCATTAGGATTTAGTAGATACTATATATATGCTCTGCCCTACGTACAGTATAAGTACAGTCTTACTTATACTGTATGTAGGGCAGAGCATATATATAGTATCTACTAAATCCTAATGAAACAAGTAACTAGAATAATATAAGCCTATATACTGTTCATTCATTAGACACGTAGGCTATACTGGCGCACACAAGATTTATGGAATATTAATGCAGTCTATTTCCACGCGATTAGCTTTAGTTCTTATTTATTTATTTATCCACTGTCATTTCAGTGTTGGTGTATAGGCTATATAGTGTATTTCAATATCAGTTGATTAATGATATATTCGAAGGAATGCAGGTTTATAGCTATATCAAACAAAGGTCTGTCCCATTGTATACCAATCAATGGGATATATTGCATGTTGACCTGCATTCTTTCAAATGTATAATTAATCATTAAAACAGATATGTAACAAATAAGAAATACAAATTCCACAGAAGGCATTAAATTATTATTATTTTCAATCATTTCACAATAATTGCATAATTGTGTTTGAATATCTGAGTAATTAAAGTAATTATACATTTGTCCAAAATAGCTGGTTCAGATATGGTTAATCCAGCTGCTCTGTGATCACATTAATCCATATTATTTATTTTTCCGACATCAAATGCGTAATTTCTTATCGTACAAATATTGTCATATTTATTTTAATTATGATTAAGTAATTAATTCCAAGGAGGCCTGTAGCGTTGACATGAAGGAATCACTATGAGAACACAGTCTGTCAAGTTAATAACATTTTCAATTAGTCAATCAATCATAAGTGTGCTCCTCAGCACTCTTAAATTCTGCTCTCAGCCACGGCCAAATCCGATCTCAGGAAAATTTGGGGAATCGCGCTACTAGCGCTAATATGTCTCTTAAATGGGCAGAAATCTGCCTAAGAGGAAATTTTTTGTCGTAAATCCGTTCGGGAATGAGACCCATTGTCTAATGTCGTCAACAACGACCACTAGGCAAAAAAGGTATCGGGCTTTGTTTATGTTTTTTTGTTTGTCTGATGTGTGGGTTGGATTTCAGTGGCAATAGGAGAGGGGTTGCTACTGCTGGCCAGACCTCAGGCTCTGCCAAGAAAGCTCTGGAGAAATTCACAGTATAATGAGTTACTAAACTCCAACCCACACATTAGCCAAAACAAAACAAAAACGACAAAAACAAAGCGCAATACCAAGCAGGGCTCTTTTGCCTAGAGGTTGCCGTTTGGTGGCATTACAGATTCTATCTTTAAATCTCAGACTCAAAAGGAAACTGCATAGACTGAGAGATGCAATGTAATCGCAGTTCAGGTACTCTCTCTCTCTCTAAACACAATGTGCAACATTCAGTTTTTAAAATGTCTTTGGTGTTCCCCCTCTCCTCATATTTGCAACCCAATACCAACTCCAAATGTGTTTTTAGATAATTGTGAGCATGTGGTTGTTTGCCCATGTTGGTGTATTGTGTGATGCATGATGTCTGTGTAAACTGCCACTCTGTAATACAGGCCAATGATGTCCACCAAGAGGTGATGTCTTCCCATCTTTGGCTCAAGTCAGGCATCTTCTCACTGCTTTAGACCTTTGGTACACACTGTCTATAGGGAATGACCATGCAATTATTCAGTTAAATCAGACCGAGCTCAAAGATGGCTAGTAGGAGGAGGCCATAATATACAGACCACGTTTGTGTTTCTTAAGCCTTGACTCAGATAGGTGTGTCCTCTCTCTCTCCTTCTCCCCTATCAAAGGCCACAGAGTCAGGACTCACAGCCGGTCTACACCGTTTACCCGAGCAGCAGCGTTTGCACTCAGCGTCTTGCTTTTAATTCCGGTGCCCATGTTAACGAGTTAGAGCAGCCACACACAACCCTGCGTGAGCAATGCATGGCAGCAGCAGGTCATCCTAGAGATCTATTTTCTAGCGTGAGATGCGAGGTACCCTGGAAAATGCTTTGTTGATGACACTGTGTGGACACCATCACTGTCTGTGTGGACACCGTGCGAGCCACTGCAGTTCAGCAGTTTTTCTTATAACAGTGGTCTGGAGTAGAGAACACTGATCATGGTAATACAATTACTTTTGTTAGAGTTTGACAATGGAGCTGGTAATCGGGGCCTGCTGACAGACACTGTCCTCGTTGGACTATAGAGGAGAGAGAGAATGGGATGAAGATGTCACGTTAATGTCAACTTATTTTTACTTTGAACCCTAAGCGCTTTTGTTTTGCTACGTGTTTAATAAAATATGCTAGTTTTTAACAGCGACGATGCATTATTCAGCCTATATAAAAGTGAAACTGTAGATATGGCTCTGTGTTGTACCGTGTGTTGCAGTTCCTACAGCCTATGGTGTCCACACACTATCATACACAGGTCTGCAGCAGGTTCCTGTGGGTTGAGGGGACTTGCAGAAGATTTCCCCCACATTTTCTTGAATCTTCAAGGACACTTAGAATGAATGTTGTACACAAAGCACTACAGAATAACTGGATCTACTTGATTTTTCCAATGTTGTGTCACAATAAAGAGGTTTAACTCGAGGCATTTTGTTTGTTTGTTTTTTCAACAGCCCAAGTTTTTCCGACATAATGCCAGCCGTTTTTAAGAATTCATGTTATCCTAGCACCGCAGGACAGTATTTATGAATATGCGCCACTCTCCAAAACCTTCAAATGTGTGATGTAATCTGGATGTAAAATCTGGGGCCAGCGTTTACACTGAAATTATATTAAGAGTTTCACACCAGAATTCGGGTTCAATTCTGATTCAGACCTATTGGCAATACTAGGAACACGAGACAGAGACTGAGAGAAATTATTTCTTGATCTGGACACCGGTCTCTAGAGTGAACAAAAGGGTCAACGGAGCTACCCCTCAATAGGGTTTTACATCCATCACAAATTAATGTGTTTGCTCTCTTATTGTTTGTTTACTTTTAGGGGAGTGGCGCATGTTCACTACTGTCCCAGGCCACAGGAATGACTGGAATTGTGTAATTTCCCTTTGCTCCAAAATGTAGACAGACTGACTCCGTTTACACAGAGGTTCAATGGGAGTTGGAAGTGGTTAGTCTTCATGGTCCTCATTACCAGACCACGTAGATTCAACCTCTAAAGGTGCTTATTTAAAAAAAATAATAATAATAATAATAATCCTTTGAGCTTCAATGATGGTCACTGGCTGTTACCACACTGGTCAGTTAAACTTGCTCACAGTAGGCTGTGAGTCAGTATGGTTATGGACACATACATGTTTAGTCGCAAAATGTATGATTAAAAAGCTGATAAGCATAGTCTAAGTTGTCATTTATCTCAAATTGCTGCCCCAGAATGGTTGTTCAATGTAGTGTGCCCTGGCAATGGCTTATACTTGCCTAGGTTGGTCACTGAACAAATCAATCCTATTACGAGAGGTTAACTTAACTGTTCCTTAAAATAGCATGTAGTCTAATCCAACTGAATTGGCAAGAGATCAGACTCCTGTTTATAAAACTGGAAGTGGTTAAAGACAAAGAAGACAGATCAATAATGATGAACATTCAGCAGGTGTGTGGGTTGAATGAAGCCCACAACTTGGATGATCTTATCTCACCTCGGCTGTCGGCTAGCTGAGGTGGAGACTGTGACGCAATTCTCTTCTCTGATTGGCCAAGAGCACGAGGTACAAAGTGCGTTCTGCAGGTATCACCTGTCGCGCTGGTCGCGTTGGAGCTCTGGCCGAGCTGAGCAGCAGAGGCGCCCGTGCGTTCATTCAAGAGTCAAGACAGACACGCACACGCGATCTGTGAGATGAGATGGAAAGTCTTACCGCAGGCAGGTATTTCACAGGTATGTAGATCGTCAGTTTACTTTTATTCACTGGTTAGTCAGTAGCCTATCAGAATAACAGAATGAATGAATGAATGATGAGCCTCCGAGTCCGTGTCCTAGTCTACTTAAACCGTGAACTGTTTTGCTATTTAGAAGGTACGATTTTGACGACATCAATGTAAGTACTAGTTAACCTATATTTATCATATATCCTTTTTCTAAATTACTACTAAAAGGTGCTGCGGGTTACAAGGGACCTTGAGAACATACTGAACATGTAAATGGAGAACAAGGCATCTTCATTCTGACAGTCAGAATGATCAGACAGACTTTGAGCCTCCTTTACCAACAGTCAGAATCTGACTGTTGGTAAAGGAGGCTCAAAGTCTGTCTGATCATTTCACCTTGATTTCACATTATTCCACATTATTACTCAGACCTGTAGGGTGTTCCTTCATAATCATACTAAATAAATTGTCACCTTCATTGGGCTTTAGACTGGTCTGGAGAGTTTAAAATGCCAGTGAAAGTTGTTTGCCCACATTGAAGCTGGCATGAAGGGCTCATACTGTTTGGGTAATAACGAAGCTCATCCATTATGATGGCAGAGGGATTTGTTGCCCCTATATGTCGTTAGGTGTTAACGTCTCCACACAGATTCCTTTATCCCTTGACATTTAGAGCAAATTATTGTGTCTTTATTTTGAGTGTTCTATTAGGCAATGTTCTACAGGCAGACAAACATGCATTTTTCTTAGGTAATGAGTGACTAACTACAACGTCTTGAGTCTTGCTTTCTTGTGAGACATGTGGTCACAATAATAGAATACATGATAGCATATAGGTCAGTTGATAACACCAGACTGATAACATGCAACTATATAAATCCCTCAAAACGTAGGAGTCTGCATGACCGAGAACCTAGTTTTTGAATTTACAACACTTGACCCAGTATGGATTCTGGGACGCGTTTTCCAATTGTCTCTAGCTCACAGTAGCTGTACTTTTATTTGCATGAGATCAGTCCAGATTGTGGCTGAAGACAATAAATCTTATAGTGAACATTGCTATATTCAAATCCACACCTGCGGTGACTTGCATGCAGCGGGTCAGATGGTGACTTTTACATAAAGGCCCGGGGATGGGGGCTTTCAGTTTACAGGGATGGGGGGTGACATGACAAAGGACTGCTATTGTGTCTCCCCTGACCTATTTAGCAACCCCTCTCAGGTGTTGAAACTATTCCAAAATGGGAATTTCTTTCCACTGGGGATAAAACAAGGCTTACTTTATACTACAAGGCCAACACTAGTTAAATTTCAGTCAGATAGTCAAGTTTATTTACGCTCTTTGTCTGTTTGATGTTCTTGTAAGGGATCAACACAGAGGTACTCTGTAGTAGTGGTCTAAATGTAACGTGGAGTAGGATGTTTAACAGCTGCTACTTCATACTATTATAGTATATACTGTAGATGCACAATTTACAACGTCTGTATGGATTTAGACTATCACAGTAAGACAGTGTAGTCACGTTGGACATCCTATAGGTTTGTGCTGCTTTGGTCTTCCCGTCATGTTGAAACTGATCCCACTGGGAGAGTTTAGGAGTAACATGTGTTGTAATCTGAGTCACATGCAGCAATAAGACCAGTTGGCTTCAATATCTTGCAGATGTAGACTTCGTCATGATATATATACCCTGTCATGCTCCACTAGCCACATTGGCCATTTGTGTTGTGTGTGGCCGACACACCTCAAGGTTAAGGTTGTGAGGTTTAAATAGGTCAGTGTGTGAGGGACTAAGTGATGTGGAGACAGTGAAAGAAGGGTAGGGTAACATATCAGAAATGTCCATCCAAAGACCATTCAGCTCTGACATGAAATATACATTTGAATGTTTTGTTGTGGAATGGATATCTTTGCCTTGGTTCAACTGTATAAGCAGAATGTAAACAGTGATTTGATCCCACTCTGTTCCCTTTTTCTTTTCTTTTTTTTAACAGAGAGCGAGACAGGATCCCTTCGACCAGTCTTGGATTAGCTTGGAATTTCCCTAAAATGCCCAAAAGTGATACTTGGCCCGGAGGCACTGGATCGGAGATCATGACAGGCATAGACAGTGCCGGCAGTTATGACAGTGTTGTCAGTGTTAATTCTGGATTTGTAAGTAATGGGGTTTACCGTCCTGTGTTGTGTGTGGACTTCTTGATGATAGTTCAATTAATGAACATAGATAACAATGTGAGATATGACAAGACCGCATCATTTGTGGCCATGATGAGTGTTGAATACTGGCTTTTATCTGGGATGTATCTGGTTCCATTGTGTTTTCAGCTGAACATGCTGGTTATTTTTTTGTATTTCAGAGTAATGATAGCCTAGAGCACTTGTCTGCAGAGGAGAAGGCATGTCTCATGTTTCTGGAAGAGACTATTGACTCCTTGGACGCTGAAGATGATAGTGGACTATCCAATGATGAACCAGACCTGCCCATTCCTGGCAACCTCACCACAAAAATGGCTCACCTGTCAGCCTCCCTGGGCACCGACAAGCTTGACAGTGAGTCATCCACCAGGGAGGGAAACACATGATAGCTATTATAGTCACCTGAGCTGAGATACATGGTACATCCATTGACGGCGTGTCTGTGTTTCAGGGTCACCAAAACAGGTCGATGAGGAACTTTCCAAGGACACCCGTGCAGACCACAAGGCCATCCAAAATTACCTGGTTCCAACCCCCTTTGTCCTGGCGAACTGCTATCCCTGTTCCATGCCCATGGCTAAGCCAGGCTTTCCTCCGGACAAGGGGAACTTCCACCAAAAGTCTCAGTTCATTTTGTCAAACAGTAAACCTGGCCCCCGACATGGCCAGCAGCATGGCGCTCCTCGTATCCCTTCAGAGGTCAATGTCGTGGTGATACCTCCTCTCACCAAGCCCAAGGGATACCAGAGTAAGATACCTGAGGGGACGACATCTAGAGGCCCTCTGTCATATGAAGCCCTTGTCCACCTGAGGAGGAGTGCCTCTTTGAAGAAAACCCCTTTATGTCCAACACTTGACCATACTATAGAGTCACCCATTCACCCTAACCACGGGAATCTGCCCAGAGCCCCCTTAGAGGTTCCATCGTCTAAGGCCTATCCTCCAGCTGTGGCCCCCAAACCCAACATAATGCCCACCAGTGTTTCCTTCAAGACCCAAAATGAAATGACTTCCCAAACCCCAGACTCTCCATCCAGCAGGTGCTTGCCGGACCCTCAGAAGGTGAGACTGGAGGCCCTGCAGAAGCTAGGCCTTCTGAAAGACAAAGAACCAGAACAGGAGACCGTTACCTATCTGTCCCCATCTCAATCTCACGCCTGCTGGGACCTGGACCTAAATGCTAACAGGTTTGTAAGAGGCCCAGCCCTAGCTAATCCATCACGAAGCCCGTCCTTTTCTTCTTCTCAAGGGCCCACAGAGCCAAAGATCAGGCCTCTGCAGAGCAGTGCCAGTTTCAATCACCACTCCAGAAGTGAGCAGCCCTCCGTGTCCCTCCCCCACCCCAGCCAACCCTGTGGGGTTAAGGCAGTCACTCTGGAGCGGTCAGGGGTGGGTCTCGGTAGCCATGTACACCTTCACCCAGCCCCGCTATCTCGCTCTGCAACCCTGGGCAGCCAGAGGAGTGGCGAACATTACCTTGCACCACCTGTACATACAAAGGTACCAGAGACGGCTACAGTTTCAGCCCTGCCTATGCCCCACAAACAGCCAAACCCCCAGGGCTACAGTGTGATGATGGTGCCTGGGATGGGAAAGGACCGCAAGGAAGCACTCAGAAAGCTGGGGCTGCTGAAAGACTGTTAAAAACAGAGGTGAGCCACAGGGTGGTGAGCAAATTAAAGTTCAATAGTTCCATCTGCTTAAGTAGTGTTAAGAGCATTAAGAGGAAACTTGGTACTCAAAGTACCTAAGAAGACTCATTTAAAGGACCACTGCTTTGGACTTGTAGGTCTAATGTCATTTGAGAGGACTTAAAGGGATAGTTCAGATTTTTGGAACCCTAGCCACATTTGCTACTTACCAATGATGTTGTTGATCAGTAGGGTCTTTTCTCAGCACAATCCATGCTGTTCCTCATACCAGCTCTGGCTAGTTGTTCACAAACCAACGCAATGGGGTCAAGCTCCTATCTGTACAAGCTGACTGAGGACAACTGAAACGTTGTGTGTTCTGTGGGGCTGATTTCAATTGTCCTCAGTCAGTTCGTACAAACAGGAGCTTGACCCCATTGGCTCTGCGTTGATCATCCTTTGTAGTGAGTGATCCTCAAGTATGTTGAGTTTCCATTTTATTTTGAGGGCTTTAAGTTGCATTCGAGCAGCGAACACAGGCATCATCTCAGTGAGAGACATGATCCCCATGTCATTATTGTCTGTGCATAACATGTTACTTCTGATATTATCTGATCACTTCACAGATCACAATTGTGCCTCTGAACGCCACCGGAACACAAACGTAGAATGTATAGCAGCTCCGTATCCATCTTTGCTTGACTATTATTTTTTCTTTTTTAAATTCTCAATGTTTTTTGAATGTTGCTGGCTATTTCGACAGGGCACCCTTATTGAACAGTACTGATGCAATCGCTGATCATCCTATCATTTATTAGCATTATTGTGATGGATTCATAAATATGTGACGGAACTCTTTCCATTGTAGGATACTCAAGGTGTTCACATAGGAAGTAAATCTGCACTAACATGATGATTTTACCTCCTCTGTGATATGACTGTTTCCATAAACATCAGCAAAAAAACTGTTAATAAGTAGTCTATTGCGTAATACTTTGTTACAGTTTTAAGCACTACAGGGTCAGCAACCTTAGGCACGAGTGCCACCATTGGCACACGATATCTTAACCAATGGCACACTAGCAAGTGTGTAAGAGAGGAACCTTTTTGGAAATGTTGAAGTGTCCTCTCATCCCCACGCCGAGTTACCTCTTTCACAGCCATTGGCAGTTGCACAGCCTGTTATTTATGGTAGGTTGACTGATATACCAGGGATATTTCAGGGTCAGAGTCAATCAGAAGGGTCAGTCTGTTGTTGTTTGCAGAATATTGAGTGTTAAACGCCATTTTGAGACCAAACATGAGAAAACATTTAAAGGATGAGGCAGACAAGGCTGAATGTGTCCAGGTATGGCAAGCAAGCATCTTATAAAGACGGCAGTATTGTATAGCGCTTATATAATTATGAGAGGAAAATGCTTATTAAAACTATTTTATGGATGGAATCTGTTGGAGATTTACATTTTGATGGTGTCATAATTCAACTTAATGTACCTTAATGTTGATACAGCACACTGATTAACAAGAACATTTTAAAATGGCACGTTGTATCAAAAAGGTTGCTGACCCCTGCGTGACTACACCATACAACTACCCGTGACTACTTCTGTACACCCATATTGAGTATCGTTTCTTCTCTTCAGGTGTACAGAGTATCAGCTTGCATTGGTTTTTACTGTAGCCCTGGTCCTGAAATGAAACCACGAGGAAACTGTCCATATAGACCATGGGTTCTTCAACCTTTTCAGGACAGGACCCCAAATTAACTTAATTAAATAGTATATTATCCACATAATGTATACGTATAGTATTGCAGTCATGTGGGGACCAAGAGGAAAACAACCTGTGACCTGTTTTGAGTCTGAACCTTTAGTGAATAACATCTTTGTAATCAGAGTATTACGTCTCTAACAAAGAGCCAAAGAAACTTTCATTCAGTGGATCCTTTATACCTGTAAACCTGTCCCCTGGCTTTTAGCTCTCTCTCCCTCATCCAGCACACTTGACCCACTCACAGAACTCACTATCAGTCATACTACTCATCTTACACTCTACTCAGGCAATGAGAGCCTGCTCAGCTGTCCTTGTGTTCATCTGATCAGATTATGGTAAGGTTCACCTCGGTGTGAACCGGTCTTACTTTACAGACCAGTGCTTTTCCTTTCTCACGTGTTCATTCTTGACGTCCGCTGTTTGCGAGACCTCTGTTCTGTCCCTCAGAATCACTCGACAGGACAAGAATGAGCTTTTGTAAAGTCTTGAACTCCTGTGGTTAATGTGTATGGTTGTCCTACAAAGGCAAAAGGCAGTTTGCAAAAGTAGTGAAATGGAGAAAAACTTTATCTCCTGTATTGTTGGTACAAAGTATATATCGCTGCTAGCGGGACAAAACCTCCTAACTCCAAAAACCCAACTTTTCAGCAGATGAAAAAAACAAACACAGATTTGAGGGCGAATAGAGTTACGAGGTTTAGACTGATGATTGGTTTAATGCTTTCCCATTGTGTAGACTTTGTAAAACCACACACACATGGAGGATGATCTACTGAGTTGATAAAAATAAAAAAAATTGAGTTAAGAGGTTTTGTCCCGCCAGCAGCGATATATGAAATACACTATCTGCTTATGTACCAACAATACCTTTGGCAGGACATAAGTATTTTTTTCTGTTTCACTAACAACGTAACTGTAGTTACTGTTGTTTGCCTTTTAGCACCACTGTCGTGTCGTGTTATCTCAGAAAGGTGGCGTTATCATAATGGACCCGTATCAGTGTCTCAGCAGAGTGCTGTGCACATGAAGGGTGTCAAATTTTTTGAAAGTGACACAGCCCTGCTGGTTAAGTAATATTCGAACAGAGAAATCACCCTATTAGCCCAAATTAGAAACATGATACACGGATAGTATAGGATGGACGAAGGAATGGTCCAGTTCATCAACATGAAGTTGTAATGGGTACTTTTGTGATTTTCTGCTGTAGGGAAAAGACGTTCTTTTTTCTGATGGGTAGATTGCGTTTCATCATACATACATAAATACATCCGCGGGGTCTCCCTCCCTCCAGCCTGCATAGTTTGGGTGTTGATACTCTGTCTACACCTCACACCTTACCAGAGGCCACGGTGCAGTCACACATTCCTGGCATTGGACAGGAGATAATATACCAAACACACAGGGTCACACGTAACATGTTATCACCCCCCTGTCAACACTGCTGCCATGACAACAACCCCTGCGATCTGCGTGACAGCCAGGGCACCTTCATCTGATGTGACACTAAAACCCGGTCTGACACACTGGGGGCTGAGATCCTATTTCTTCTCTCTGGTCCCAAGAGAGACTATTCATGACCCTACAGCTGACACGGTGCTCCTCCTCACATCACCGGCAAGGCGGCAAGTCATTTGAAAGCCCTCGTTTGTGTAAATGGAGTGGAATTGGACGGCAAACGGATTAATTATGCATTCTATTTATTTGATCCTCCCAGCAGCAGATACAGAAATATTTAATACTTGCAGTGCAGGAGCAGCAGGAGACACCAGAAAGTAAATAGTACATTCATTTATCAGGAGTGATACATTTTACAATATTAGGAGTATTGTGCAAGCACTATGGAGTGGCAATAGGTAGCATTATCATAGGTAGCATCAGGTTCAAAAACATTCAAAAGGCGCTCAAACACACATGTCGCATATGGATCCATATAATGTCCATGCAGAGTGTATTTAGCTGGTGCTTAGTTAGTGGTTATCAAAAATGCAATAGTAGGCTATGTAATAAATACATTATCCAGCATAGCATGTGTAGGATACACAATCTCTATGGGTTAAAAACAGATGAGAAAACGGCAGGAATAAGAGGATGTAGAATAGGAGAGGTGCCAGTCGTCTCAATTCCCTTAACCCTTTCACTGGGTTAACCCTTTCACTGTGACAATACAGCAGGTTAACCCTTTCACTGCCACACGACAAAGGGCCCTTTCACTACCACACTACACAAGGTTAACCCTTTCACTACCACACTACAGACGGTTAACCGTCTGCAGTGTGGTAGTGAAAGGTTAACCTTCTGTAGTGTGGCAGTGAAAGGGTTAAAAACAGATTTTATATTTTGTTTCTCCTCCGCTTCGCCTTGGCGTTGGACAGCGGGACACCCAGCGATTCCAGGTGGAAGGGGCGCGGTAGGAGGGACTCAGAGGAGCTGACAGAGGGGCCGATACTGGAGCCGCTGGTGGTCAAGTGGGCCACTCCTCCGTTGACCAGGGGAGGAGAGTGAATGGCTGCAGGGGGGGGGGACACTCCCAACAGTTGGTCACAACAGCATAACAGAGAGAATGTTGAAACAGTGTGTGAAACTGTGACACTTGCGATCAGGTCACAGTCATCATTATTTGGTCAGCTGACACCTTTGGGACGAAGCTCAGTCCAAATCTAAAGGAATCCAGAGCACAGCACCATAAGAGTTCAAAGGTCCCCTCCTGATGTATTTGACCCGTGTTGTATATTAAATAGCAATTTGTATAAATATGTTTTTTCCACCAAATTGTTCAATACACTACTGGAAATGGCTTAGCAGTATATCTACACCTTTTACCCTCATTGAGAATTCAAGGATATATGAATATGCAAATTGGCAACAAGCACCCATTGATATTTACCAGGAATTCGGAGTTGGCAGCTTATATTCTTTCAAGAATGTTAATACCTCAGCTTTCTGTGTACGCTGATGCTAAAGGTGTCAGGTTACCTCATACTGGACCATGATAGGTTTGACCTAATGGTGACAGAGAATCTCTCCCTCTCCGGGAGAAGATTGCGAAAAAGGCAATGTGGTGACAAGTTCTGCACAAAATATGAATCTGTATAGTCAAAGTCATGCCTCCAAGAGGAGGTAACCATACAAAGGCTTTTGAGTGAAGGGGGTCTTTAAAATCCAACGATTAAACCAAAGGAGCAAATAAAACATGTTCTCTCCTACTGCAATGAATGCATAAACGAAAGAAAAAAAAGTATATCAAAATACTTCTGGTGTGTTCTTAATTTTGGACATTATTTGTCCCTGCGGTTGGATTATTCTTAATTTTTAACATTATTTGTCCCTGCTCTGCTGGCTGTCACCTGGGAGGGGATTAGCACTGCTGTGCAGAGGGTGCTTATTCATTCCATGATACAAGTGATAAAACAGCTGCATGCATCCAAATAATTTGTCATAGGTACATCACATGAAAGTACTACACAGCCTATTCTGTCTTTAACTAGGTTCACATCTCCAAGATCTCCAATAAAGGGGTTATAGCATGTGGGTTAAGTGATCATTATATGATATTCTGTACCCGCAAAAAGCTAAAACTAAAGGCTGGCTGTCACAAAACAGTCACATCTAGAGACCTCAAAACCTACTCTAGCGAGGCCTTTAACCTTGAACTGGAGAGTCTGGACTGGTCAGATGAACTCAATGGTACACTGGTTGAAGAAACTTGGCTTGGCTTCAAAACCAAATTTTCATCAATACTAAACAACATGGCCCCCCTAAGAACCACCAGGGTAAAAAATCGCGCTGAGCCATGGATGCACACTGAAATACTGACCGCTATGAAAGCCAGAGACAAAAAATGCTCTGAGTTTCGTAAAAGTCAGTAAAAGCTTACCAAAAGCACGAGCAGTGAACTCCAAGACCACGTGACTGAACTCAAACTAGAAAGAAACAGACTAAGAAATGACGTAAACTCCATGATCAAAACTGCTAAAGAAAATTCATCAATGACAAAACCGAGGAAAACAAAAATAAACCACGTGAACTTTGGAAATTACTCAACAATCAACTAGGCTGCAGTAAAAAACTTAAAACCAGGTTCTCAAACATAAACATAAAGACGGACAACACGCTCATCACAGACAAGCTGGATGTAGCCAATTACTTAAACACTTTCTTCACAAACATAGCCACAACACTGGTAAACAAACTACCCTCCCACTCAGGGCAGTATGGGGTAGAACACATAGTAGCATACTACAAGAACCTAGGCGTCCACAAAGACGACTTCAAACTGGAAATGGTAACTACAGATGAGGTACTCAAAAAACTGAGCGCCCTCCAACCAAACAAGGCCACTGGCCATGACAACATCCCCTCCAAATTCCTCAGAGACTCAGCAGCAGCCATCACCCCAGTCATCACACACATAATAAACCTCTCCATAAAACAGGGACACGTCCCCAAGGACTTCAAAATTGCGAGAGTAACACCCCTGCACAAAAAGGGCAGCAAATTAGACCCGGGCAACTACCGCCCTGTTTCTATCCTTACATCCATCTCGAAAGTCATGGAAAAAATAGTATACGAACAGATCGAAAAGTACCTTGCGGAAAAAAATCTAATCTACGAATTCCAATCTGGCTTCAGAACATCCCACTCCACTGACACATGCCTTCTCTACTTGAACGACCACATCAAACAAGAGGTGGACGCGGGCACATACTGCGGCATGGTCATGCTGGACCTACAAAAGGCCTTCGACACTGTCAATCACACCATTCTGATTGACAAGCTAAAAGCAATTGGTTTTGATAGTTTATCAGTGAGCTGGATACAATCCTACCTGGAGGGGAGGGAACAGATGGTGGAGGTAAACGGTACCCTATCCCCCCCCCTCACAGTGAGCTGTGGTGTTCCACAAGGAAGCATACTAGGACCGCTACTATTCCTAATTTATGCAAATTACATGTCGTCAGCTTGTGACTGCAACTTGTTCCTGTTTGCGGACGACTCAGCCCTGCTGGTCTCTGACAAGAACAAGTTACAGGTTGAAAAAGCCCTCAGCTCGGAACTAGGCAAAATCTGCATATGGCTCGCCGACAACAAACTATCATTACACATGGGCAAAACAGAGTCCATTCTCTTCGGTTCAAATAACAAACTCAGCAAGACCGATGGCTTCTTGGTTACAGTGGGCAGTGTTGGGACTAACGCGTTACAAAGTAACGTGTTACAGTAACGAAGTTACTTTTGGCGATAACTAGTACTCTAACGCATTACTTTTGAAATTCAGTAACGCTACTTACGTTACTGAATGGTTCGTTAATGCGTTATTTGCGTTATATACGGCGTAGATTGATAGCGAGCGGTAGTGATTATTATTATTATTATTATTATTATTATTATTATTATCCTCATATCCTGTCTGGCTGCGGGGAAACGCTATGCTGGGGGCGTGTTTTGTTTACTATTCCTGATCCTGACTGATATGCGCCCAGCTACTCGCGTATTTCTCTTTTGTCGAGCGAAAAGAAAATAACGTTTTAGTTATGTCATTTGTGTTTTGGCTCAAAGATACTGGAGTCTAACGTTAACTACCAGGACTCATCCAAATCCACTCGCCACCCGCGTAGAATGATACCAGGCGACACACAGCAAATGGGACGGAAAACTTTTCCCAACTACTTGGAGAGAGAATATACAGTACAACATGGAAATGAGATAAAGAAAATGTTTAAGGGGCTGCTGGACTAACGCTACATCTCGACAGACACTGGTGAGTGCAGTGATGTGAATGTAAATGAATGGAAACTCAAGTTGATCAACGCATTTTGACTACAAATCTGCCAGGGAATCTCATCAATACTAATCAAACAATATAAATATAGTCCTTTCATGCACAATTGATATCCTAACTATTCTAACGTTGCAATGCATGATTGATATCTTAAACAACGTTGCAAGACGGTTATAATGAAACGCTCCGGCGACAGATATCAAGGCTGTTCCTCAAGCACTTATTTTCAACCTAGAACCTAAACGTGCATGCGCGCAACCTAAACGTGCCTGCGCTCAACCTCCCCGAGCAATTAGGCACAGTGCATTTCTTATTACGTCGGGACATTTGTGTTTGTGTCAGATTTGTGTTTGTATCTAGAAGACCACATTGCTTAGCAGAGTTCAGTGATGTGAATGGAAACTGTCAAGTTGATCAACCGATTTTGAGTATCTGTATCTGCATGGGAGCAATTTTTTTCTTCTTCAAGTAACTAAATAGTTACTTTTCACAGTAACGCATTACTTTTGGGTGTAAGTAACTAGTAACGTAACAGTGTTACTTTTGAAATGAGTAACTAGTAAAGTAACTGAGTTACTATTTTTCAGTAACTAGCACAACACTGACAGTGGGTGACAATATTATCACAAGGAAAGATGAAATTACCTACCTGGGTTCCATCCTAGAGGCTAATCTTTCCTAGAGGCTAATCTTTCCTGTGACAAAATGGCATCCAATGTAATAAAAAAAGTCAACCAACGAACGCGATTCTTGTACCGGATCTCCTCTCTGGTAAACAAGAATACCCTGAAGACTCTAGCAGGAGCACTCATTCAAGGGTACTACGACTATGCTTGCACCTCATGGTACCAAAGCACCTCAAAGGCACTAAAAAACAAATTACAAACATCTCAAAACAAGCTAGTCAGACTACTGCTTGACCTGACTCCTAGAACCCACCTCACCCCTGCCCACTTTGACAACCTAGGATGGCTTAGAGTAGACGACAGAGTACAGCAACTTGCAATGGGCCTGGTCTACAAGATACACTACGCAACCAAGGTACCCATGTACATGTCAAAATACTTCCCAAAGGTCAGTGAATACCACGATCACAACACCAGAGGGAGCTCCACAAATCATGTAAAACCCAGATTCGGCTCAAACAAGGGACTAAACACGTTTCGCAATTATGCCACATCAATGTGGAACGCCCTACCTAAAGCTGTAAAGGAATGTGAATCACTACCCACTTTCAAAAACACTCTCAAAAAACACCTACGTGAGACTGCAATTCGAAACTGGCCCCTACAAATGTCCTAACCTAGTTGTACAGTAAATTACCAAGTAAGGCTTTGTCAGTATTCCAATGTACAGTGTAAAATGTGTGTGTCCCCCCTACCCAACCCCCCCCCCCCACCTCCAATGTACAGCCCTCACCCACCCACCCAACCCCACCCCACCCACCCAACCTCCTCCAATGTACAGTTTCTACGCCAAATGTATATACACTCTTTTTCTGGACACTTTTGTATCACAAACAGTACTGTATTTGCAAATCTGATATGTCATAAATGTATAGATGTAGCAGTACTGTCTATCTGTATGTCATGTATGTCATATATGTTATGATGAATTGAAAATGGGGGACCCTGATGTAAACAAGACAAAAGTCTTTCTCTGGTCTGCATCCCCTTAACAATTGTATGTATTGAGCTGTACTGTACTGTACCCATTCTGCAATCTGTTAATAAACTTTTCAATCAATCATTCAATCAATCAATCTATCTTGTTCTGTCTGATTAGAATCCTTGCTTGTTTTTATTTGTCTGATTAGACTTTTTGTTTTTCTTTGAACTTGAAACATACTTTGTGTGTTGTATATTTTGTATGTCAGACCCCAGGTAGACTAGTCTGCGCTCTTTGTGTCAACTAATGGGGTTGCATGCACAAATGCACGCAACGGTAATGGGATTTAAAAACATCACTTGGATTATACTTGGGTGGAGGATTAAATTACTTTGGAACTACCTCATGCATGCATGCAGAGTGGAATTGTACATGAAAGGTAGGCTGCGCTTAGTTTTAAAAGCATATCACATTTTATTCCTTATCTAAAGCTAACTACTCATGTTACACTAGCTACTAGCCTTGTTTGAGCGCTCTTTGACTGATTAACGACCCTCTAACAATCTCCTCTTACACTGTGCATCTAAACAGAAACCAACCTGGATATTGATAATACTGGAAAGGCACTCATATCGACAGACAATGTACTATAAATCACTACTAAAGAATGTGTCCTCTCTGTGTCCTGGGCTCTTTAGACTTGAGTCATGTCAGGAAAAGCCTGCGGTACGGCTGGGAAATATATTTAATATTGTCTAACTGAGATATCGTATGGAGTGTTGAGTTTATGTGTTAATATGATAGTATGTAACTGCTTAACTGTTCCACAAGAGGGCGCTATAGGCGCAAGGAGACATAGCTATTGTAGCTGACGTCAGGTAAGAGGGTATAAAAGGGATTGTTCCCTCCCCCTCGATCTCTTCCTCATCTACCTCTCACAGAGAGAGAAGGTCTCATGGTGCATAATTATGCAATGTGAAATAAACCACGCCGATTAAAGGCTAAAGAAGGACCTTGTCGTCATGAACCTATTATTGTTGCTCCCCAGGTGACTCTGTCAACAGTTTTTATATAAAAAATTGTGATGCACAGTTGCCGTCTAAATCAATCCAAGAAAAGCAAATAGGAAGTCTGATTTCTCGCAAAAGGATTTCTGAAATGTTTTGAGAATGTCAGGTGAAAATGACAGTTCCAACTGATTGTATCACACACTTCACACTTGGGTTATCCGACGTGTAATCTTCCATACCTAAGCAGATATCGTTATATGTATCGATATATAAAAAAAAGAAAAAGAAAAAAAATATGGTGAATATGTGATATAAATGTTTTTCCGCCCGGCCCTAGCCCGGTCCTGCTCTTACCAAGCCCCTTGGCAGATTCACCACTCAACAGTTGATTGGCTCTCCTTGACTTGAAGTAGTTACTGGCAATATTCCCACTGTCGCTGCGGTCCAGCATCTCTTTATACCGGTCCTCTTCCAACTGAAGACGAAAAACAAAAAAGCAGCATCAGGGCCAAATAATTATTTGATGTGTCTTAGAGCATTTTTAGCGTAACATAATCATATGGATAGAGGACGTGCATACCATAAATGACTCTCCAATATCAGCAGCCGAGCCTCTGCGAGCTGAATATCTCGGAGCCACGGCTGAGAGGGAGGGAAAAACATGTAAAATACATGTGCAACAGCTTCGTCACACACAGTTATGAAAACATACCATAGAATTAACAAAACAAACAAAAAAAAAGAATTGAAAACGTTTCAGAGGTTCAGAATTCCTTCCCAGCAACACAAAGGGCAGATCTATCCTATCTTCAGTCTGTCTTTCTCCTCACCTGACGGCAACGAGGTTTTCTGCACCACCACATCAGGCAGCCTCCAGGTGGCGCTGTCCTCGTCCCAGGTGGCCTCTTTCTTCAGGCGGTCCAGGTTGCTGTAGTTGCAGTCACGGCGCACCAGGGGCACCATGCGCTCTAGAAGGCCGTTCAGTAGCTGCCCCTCCCTCTCCAGCCGGCGGATGGTTGCCAGGTAGTCGTCCTTCTCATCCTCGAACTCTGCCTGCAGGTCTCGGATCTCCAGCTTGGCTGCTTTCAGCTGTCACATGAAGTTGATAACAGTATGTCACGGCTGTCGGGCAAAACCCACTCTGAACTCTGTTGCCTATACTCTGTTTATACCTATCTACAGCATTCACTGTCTACTGCCACTGTAATAATACCCACCTACCTCAACCTATTGTCTATATAACACTGTATGATAGAGATGTACAATAATATTATACTGTATCTGTATTGTATATATATGTACATCTGTTTGAATATATCTGCATATTTGAATCTATTCTAATATATAATCAGATTTTCAGATTTACACGTTTTTTCAATTCTACATTGGGTTTTGAAAAGGCTCCCTGGTCCTTTAGGTCTTGAAACCTGCTCACAACACAGACACATGTGAAAACCTTCAATTCAAGTAGCAACATTGGAGATATGAGGTTTCTGGGGGTAGAGGATGCTGTCATCTACCTGCTGAACCGAGCCTACACTCACCTAGACAAGCCGGGGAGCACTGTGAGAGTCATGTTCTTTGACTTCTCCAGTGCTTTGATACCATAAGGCCTGGGCTGCTGGGTGAGAAGTTGGAGGCGATGCAGGTAGAGGCCCCCCTGGTGTCCTGGGGTGTTGACTATCTGACGGGCAGACCACAGTACGTGCGCCTACGGAGCTGTGTGTCAGACAGACTGGTCAGCAACACCGGGGCCCCGCAGGGGACAGTCCTCTCTCCCTTCCTCTTCACAGTCTACACCAATGACTTCCACTATCGGTCAGAGTCCTGCCACCTTCAGAAGTTTTCTGATGACTCTGCGATAGTGGGATGTATAAAGGACGGTGATGAGAGGAAATACCGGGAACTGGTAGTGGACTTCGTCACATGGTGCGATAAAAACCACCTGCAGCTAAATGTGGCGAAGACCAGGGAACTGGTGGTGGAGCTGGGGAGGAGTGCACCTGTGACCCCCGTTTCCATCAGGGGTGTCGATGTGGACATGGTTGAGGAGTACAAATACCTCGGTGTGCACATCGACAACAAACTGAACGGGTCAAAACACGCAGAGGCACTGTACAAGAAGGGCCAGAGCCGACTCTACTTCCTCAGAAGGCTGAGATCCTTCAATGTCTGTACAAGGATGTTGAGGATGTTCTATGAGTCGGTGGTGGCGGGCGCCTTCTTGTAGGCTGTGACCTGCTGGGGCAGCGGACTGAGAGCAAAACAGGCTGGATAAGCTGGCCAGGAAGGCCAGTAGCGTGGTTGGGGTGGAGCTGGACTCCCTAGCGAGGGTGGCGGAGAGGAGGAGCCTTGCTAAGCTCCATGCCATCAGGGACAACCCCTCCCACTATACACAGACTTGGCTGACAGAAGGAGCATGTTCGGTGCTAGGCTCACACTTCCTAAATGCAGCACTGAACGGCACAGGAAGTCCTTCATTCCAACAGCCATCAGACTTTACAATCCATCACTGTGCCTCACTGCATCACTGAGCACAGAGTGACAGTTACCATCTTCCTGGACTCTTACTTTGAAACAGCACTGTGCAATATTACACAGATCTCAGTATATTTCTACTGTATTTATTTACTGTATATTTTATTCCATTTTATTCTATTCTTATCTTAGGCAATTTGATTTGTTTTGTTATTCTTATTCGTGACCTGTTCTGTCTAAATGTTTAATGTTGAGCGATTTGCAGTGTCAAATTTCCCTCTGGATAATAAAAGTATTTCATTTATATTCTATTCTATTCTATTCTATTCTATTCTATTCTATTCTATTCTATTCTATTGTCCAACATCAGAGAAAGACAGAAATTCCCTAAAAACATGATTCACAGTGAGTTCTCAGATACCCTAACTAATTTCACACTTTCATTACACGTCCAGCGTCTCTCCGAGTTCCGCCCTGATCGTTGGTGCCCCCCTCCCCTCCCTCCAGGACATCTACAATACACGCCTGGCCCGCAAAGCACTAAGCATCGTGGGCGACATCACCCACCCCTCACAATGCTTTTTCACTCTCCTGCCCACCGAGCCAGGACCAGCAGACTAAAAGACAGCTTCATACACCAGGCTGTCAGGAAGTTGAACTCTCTCCCAGCTCTCCCCCCGCTCTCACTCTGCCACCACAGAACCTGGACTATACCCCCCCCCCCCCCACTGACACAGACACACACTGCCACTTTAGTTTACTGCCATTATTTTAGTTTACATTATATTAGTTTACTGCCATATCTATCATCTCACTGCCACTTTACTGCCATTATTGTATTCTACTGCCATTATTTATCACTTATACTTACCATGTACCACTGCTGCTAAAAAAAGATTTGACTCTTTCGGTCGATGTACCCACCTTGCCCTGGATCTTGTCCACCAGCTGGTTCTTGGCGTGGACCTCCTCCTGGATGGAGTCGTAGACGTTGAGCAGCACGTTGTCGCTCTCCTCGCTGTTCTCCGACAGGGCTTGGATCAGCTGGTTCTTCCTCTGGTCAGCCAGAGTCTTCCTCTGCCGTTGTCTCTGCTGCAGCTCTGTGTTCCTGACCTGCTCCCCTCCCACCACCTGCTGCTCTAGCTGCTGCAGTCTGGGGAGTGTGCGCGCACGCGCACACACACACACACACACACACACACACACACACACACACACACACACACACACACACACACAGACACACACACACACACACCATATATATACACACACACACACACACACCCCACACACACCATATATACACACACACCATACACACACACACCATATACACACACATACACACCATATATATACACCATATACACACCATATACACACACACCCACACACCCACGCACACACAGCTAATAGATGATATAGTAAGCTTCCCTCACAGTAGAACAGCCCGCGGGATAGAAGCCTGTCTCTATCTCTGTATTGTGAATCTTGGTACAATTTTGTGTATCAAACAAGTATTTATGAAATATTAGAAAATGTAATTTCAGTTTAATTCCGCATCACACCTACATTAACTCATTCAGCGCCAGACCCGATGATAGTCGGGTTAACTCGCCGACCGTTCAGCGCCAATCACGAGTATAGTCGAGTTTTAATCGTTATTTCTTTTATTAGCGATATCCATTCATTTTCATCCATCCAGCCTGATGTTATCATTGGGAATGGGTCTGAGCTCGCAAAAGGGCAAATACCGCCGCCTACGCCTTCCAGCTGGTATTGCACTCCATTAGGAATGGTGTCGTTTCTTTTCTGGGACGATCCGAGCTGTGCGGGCGAGGTTTAAATACTCAGGCGAGGTAGGCATATACAACGATGGCATGGAACAGTAACCCCGCCCGCCCGTTCGTGTGTAACACTCGGTAATGTGCGATGGACCTCCACGAGCAGTATTTGGAATGGCGATCAGATAATTGGATTATTTCTTTTGCATTACATCAGATACCAGGTAAGAACACTATATATAAAAGCTTGCGTTGATCTGATATGTCTTTCTACCCCGATCGAAGCTGTCTGTGTGTTGTGCGTGCGTGCGTGTGTGTGTGTGTGTGTGTGTGCGTGTGTGCGTGTGTGTGTGTGTGTGTGTGTGTGTGTGTGTGTGTGTGTGTGCGTGTGTGTGTGTGTGTGCCGTTGGGTGGGAGGAGGTGGCGGGGAGCCCCGCGGTACAGGGCTCTTTTCATTCTTGCATGAGGAAGGATAATAATGATGATCTAGCGTTGATTTCAGGAAGATTCGATAATCAGACAAAAAATGACAACGTGTTGTTTAGTGTATTCCACTAAAGGGCTATTGTCGTGTATTTTCCTGGAATTACTAAGAATCACCAAAACTATACTCATATTCAAAACGGTATAAAATGGAAATGTACAGATGAAAAAACAATCCGTTTTGTACATGTTGACTGGAAGCAACTCACTTATAATCGACGGGTGTATTAGACCCATAGCTATAATTTAAGATATATTTTAAGCACTCGCAAATCCCCCCATTGATTAAAGTGGTAGCGTTCTAGCACCCTCTCGCGCATTAAGCGATGGCGCAGAATGAGTTAAGATGCAGTCCAATATGATCTTAGAACATATACTGGATTGTCAAACATGTGATTGTCCATACCTAAGCAGATACTGCATCTTGAATAGTATATTGAAAAAATATTTATAAATATAATATAATAAATATATATTGTGATATGGGCGGCTACGTGGCGTAGTGTGCAAGGCGCTCGCCACGAATGCAGAGACGCTGGGCTCGCCTGTTCAAGCCCAGCGCTCCACATTGCTTTCAGTTTAGCTGGTCGTTCATACTAATACACATTGGCCGTATTAGGGGGTGGGAAACTGATGGGTGGGGATCGGGCGTTGTGGACAGCGACTCCTACAGGTCGGTTGGTGCGCCTGCGCAGTAGAATCAGGAAGTGTCGGGGGCAGCGTGAGCCTCCCACGCGTTACTCCTCGCCACTGAGAGATCGAGCTGCGCAGGTGAAAAGATGCGACTGCTGTTACCTCAAGTACCGGAGGGGACTTGTGCTATGTATGACTTAGTCCACATTGCAGCCGGCTTGTGGGAGGCAAGAAACAGCGTTCGTGACAGGGGAGGGTTGAATTGGATGATACGAAATTGGGATGGGAGAAAATATAGAAAATGGGAGAAAAAGTGGATCAAAAAAATATATATATTGTGATATTTCCCTCCTGATATTTCCCAGCCCCACTGTGTGACACTATGCTGTTCATTTGTGGCAGTTTGTTTGTTTGTTATGTAACTGTAAATGGGATGGTTTGTGTCCACAGACCTCTCTAGCACATGTTTCTGGTCCAGAGGCCCTGAGGCGATGATGACTGGAGAGTCTCTGTGACCGTCTCCTTCTGACCCGTCCCTGACCACTGGATGAGAGGCCTGGGGCTGACTCTGGATCACCTGGAGGAGAGGAAGATATGGGCTGAAATGTGCTGCTTCTGTCTCTGTGCGAGTAGTACGCCAGAGCTGCGACCGGGCCTGTGTTATTACTCGGTAGTGGTTGATGGTACCGGGCCTGTGTTATTACTCGGTAGTGGTTGATGGTACCGGGCCTGTGTTATTACTTGGTAGTGGTTGATGGTACCGGGCCTGTGTTATTACTCGGTAGTGGTTGATGGTACCGGGCCTGTGTTATTACTCGGTAGTGGTTGATGGTACCGGGCCTGTGTTATTACTTGGTAGTGGTTGATGGTACCGGGCCTGTGTTATTACTCGGTAGTGGTTGATGGTACCGGGCCTGTGTTATTACTCAGTAGTGGTTGATGGTACCGGGCCTGTGTTATTACTCAGTAGTGGTTGATGGTACCGGGCCTGTGTTATTACTCAGTAGTGGTTGATGGTACCGGGCCTGTGTTATTACTCGGTAGTGGTTGATGGTACCTGGGTCAGGACTGGCTGTTCAGCAGGGCTTGGGCATAAAACATCAGTGACAGGACGGGTCACCTCCTCGTGGATCTGGGTCCTACGACTGGAGATCTCTGACAGCGGGAAACAAGACGAGACTTAAGAAATCACAGCTTTCTTAATATAGCTTGGTTATGTCTCATCAAAATAAGGGCATTGGCTTTGGGTGTCCTCGACGGTATTGGTTCGTAATGGCGGGCTTAATGGTCAAGTGTAGTTCTGACTGCCGCCAGCCCTGGAGGTGACAGGCCACCAGCTAGACTTCACAAAACGTACATCACAAAACAGTTTCCTTATGTCACTTTTTATATATACTTTTTTGTCATATCAAAATAAGGGCATTTTCTTTGGGTATGCTCTCAGTGGAGCAATGGTCAATAGTGGGTTTATGGTCAGGTGCGTGACTGTTACCGTTCCTGGAGCGCCCCCTGCTGGCCTTCTCCAAATCAGACACCTTGGTGTCATAGGAGAGGCGCAGGGTAGCGATGTCCTCCTGGAGCTTAGCCTTGGACTCGTGCTCGGCATCGTACTCTGCCTGCAGTCGGGACAGCTTCTCCTCATACTCCTGGACACAAAACACCATATAAATAACCTGCACCTGAGGCTCAGGTGGATGTATGGAGGGGCGACCTGTGACATACTGGTTTGAGAACATTGTAGCTATACCTCTTTAATATTCTCCTTCTCTGTCTCAGTGGTGCTGGACCGTGGCCTTGACGTCACACCCGGAGAGGCCTCGGACAGCTGACCAGCCAGCAGAGCTACAAAGGATTAGAGGGAAAAAAAGGTTTAAGACAGACAGGTTAAAACTATTACTATTCATTATTGATTATTCTATTCTTATTCTCTGGCAGCTAAGGGTCAATGGCATTGTTCGTCAAACAGTGTGAGCTTGAGTGTTACACTCTGAGTGCATAGTAGTATAGATATATTAGCATGATAAGTAGTAGTATACGTAGAGTAGCATAGTAGTAGAGTACATAGTAGTAAAAAGACAGTAAGAAGGTTAGGTTTTATTAATCAAGAACTACGTCAACGCGTGGCTCTCACACGAGAGGTCGGCGGTGCCCAGCTGGCCGGAGATGAGGGAACGCAGCTGCTTGATCTCCTCCTGGTACTCTCGGAGCAGGGCGTCCTTGGGGTCCTCGTTGATGCGAGGCTTGTTCTGGATGCTCTTGGCCCGGTTGGCGTAGCGCAGTGTGCTCAGGGTCTCCTCGTAGTTGTTGTCGGCCGGCGAGAGGCAGGCCACCATCAGGGTGCGTGTGTTACCCCCCAGGGAGTGCTGGAGGAGCCGGGTCAGCTTGGAGTCACGGTACGGGACGTACTTCGAGCGGCCGTCCACCAGGGCGGAGATGACGTTGCCCAGGGCCGACAGGGACAGGTTGATCTTGGTGGCCTCGCGGAGCCGCTCGCCGGTGGCGCCGGTCTTGGACTGGCGCTCGCTGCCTGCCAGATCCACCAGGTTGAGTTTACCCGCTCTCAGGCGGTCCTGTCCTGACGTGTCTGAAAAGACAAGAGCGTTCATGGAGATGAGAGATCTATACAGTGAGGTAAAGAAGCACAATATGGATAAAGAGCAGGGCAAGTCAAGTTTATTAGCATGTCCCAAACTGGGCAATTCATGTTACAGCAGATAATGAGAACTCCAAAAAACACAGTAAACATACATAAACAAGAATAGACAGACATGTACATGGTCACAAGATCAGATAATGATAACAGTTAAGTAAGCAACTACAACCATCCACCCACCCACCTCAAAGCTACCTCCTCCTGCTTCCTTTATTGATGGCACGAATGGAGGTAGGTATGAATGAGAATTGAAATTTTATACCTATTGTTTTTAGCTGCAGGGGTCTCTAAACGTTGGCCAGAAGGCAATAATTGATATTCCGGATTTAGGGGGTGAGAGCTGTCTGCTCTAATAAATGACGCACCTGCTCATCATATGACCCAGACAGCAAAATTGTACCCCCACAATCTTGCTAGCCCCCCTCACAACGCTGTTAAAGGCATTCTTTTCTCTACCGCCAAGGTTTCCATACCAACAAATGGCAGCAAAGGAAACAACAGACTCTATGAAAGCCCTGTAGAACAAAATCATCAATGACTTATCCACCAGAAATTTGGCTAGCTTCCTTAAACAGAAGAGACGCTGCTGACCTTTCTTACACACCATTTCAGTATTAGAATAAAATTTCAGACGATTGTCAATAATGGAACCGAGATACCGTAATTCCTCTAATAGTAACCCCGGTTTGTATTTGTTTCAACTGTAGTGGGTACCAGGCTTGTATTAGGAGGAGGCCTGTATAAGAGGGAGGCCTATATTTCAAATTTTCAAACGGATCATAATGAATAAATCAACATTTTGTGTCAGTTTGAACCCAGTAAAATGTACTGGGTTCATTTATTGAAACCAAGTACTGTATGAAATAGTAAACAGTGCAATTACAGGTGGTCACTGGTCATTTCAACGTTTTCAAAGTGAAATCAAGTAACTAGCTCAGTATGCAGCTCAGTATATTAGTAACCCGGCTTGTATTAGGAGGCCAGCTTATAATTGCTTAGCTCAAGAGCGCACCCGGCCATTAATAGAGACCCGGCTTGTATTTGAGACCCGGCTACTATTAGAGGAATTACGGTAATTATAAGTGGTCACCAAATCCACTGTCTGGCCATTAATGACACTACTCTGAGGAGCTAGTGGAGATCGTCTAAAATCAATGCACATGTCTTTAGTCTTTGTGACATTTAGTTGTAGAAATGCCTCTTCACACCAGGAAACAAAGTAATCTACAACTGGGCCATGGCTGGCCTCATTATCACTCAAAAGACTAACAATGACGGAATCAAGGGCAAGATACAGAGACTAGAAAGACCCATTACATTTACAACAAGTCAGCAGGAGGGGTGCATCTCTGACGGTTAAGGGTAAGTGGTATTGTTCATCTAGCAGTGATGAACTTAAGTGCTACACTCTGCGCATAGTAGATTCAAGATTCAAGAGTTTATTCATCACATACATACCAGGGCATACAGTGAAATGCGGTTGGCCATGCCCACTACGATTGTTCAATAAAACAATAGTAATAATAATAAAAAGATAACTAGAATAGACATGGTAAATAGACATGTTAATAAATCGCTTAAAGGCACTGGATCCTATGTACATTCCTATACAATGTGCAGTTTTTCTTCTATGTCCCTATGCTATACTTGCTGTTACTAACTATACTATGCAACAATCACAACAAGTTATGTTCTTAAAGTGGCCTTTTCCTTCCTTTAAAGTATCCTTTTCTTGTGTGTTTAAAGTGCGTTTGTGTGTGTGCGAGTGCAGAATGTTGTGTTGTGTTTGTGTATGTGTGCTATTTTTAGTGCTGTTTATAGTTTTTTAGTATGCTGCCTCTGTACAGCACTTTGTGCCCCTGTGGCTGTTAAAGCGCTTTATAAATTAAGTTGGATTGGATTGGAGTGTGTGTTCATGTGTGTGGAGAGATCAGTGTTCATTGTTCTGATGGCCTGAGGGAAGAAGCTGAGTCTCTCTGTTCTTGTTGTGTGTATACGGAGGCGCTTGCCTGACCGCAGCAGCTTGAACAGGCTGTTGTTGGGGTGGTGAGGGTCCTCCATTATTCTGCAGGCTCTGGATCTGCACCTCCTATTGTATAAGTCCTGCAGGGGTGGTAGTGCGATACCCATAGTCTATTCTGCTGAGCGCACCACTCTCTGTAGGGCCTTCCTATCCTGGGCCGTGCTGTTTCCAAACCAGGCAGTGATGTAGTATAGACATATTAGCATAGTAGGTAGTAGTATAGACATAGTAGCAAAGTACATAATAGTAGAATACAGTAAGAAGGTTATGTGTGTAGTTAGCATAGCAGTTAGTCATTGACCGGAGGTAGGCAGGAGCCGCTCACCTCGCCGCACGGTATGCCATTAATGATACATTCTTTTTTTTTATCCACTTTTTCTCCCATTTTCTATTTTTCTCCCATCCCAATTTTCATATCGTCCAATTCAACCCTCCCCTGTCTTCGAACGTTGTTTCTTGCCTCCCACAAGCCGGCTGCAATGTGGACTAAGTCATACATAGCACAAGTCCCCTCCGATACTCGAGGTAACAGCCGTCGCCTCTTTTCACCTGCGCGGCTCGATCTTTCAGCGTCGGGGGTCTGGGCTTTGGAGGGGCCCCGCCCCGTCGCTTCTTGATTCTACTGCGCAGGCGCACCAACCGACCTGTAGGAGTCGCTGTCCACAACGCCCGATCCCCACCCTTCAGTTTCCCTCCCCGTAATACGGCCAATGTGTATTACTGTGGACGACCAGCTAAACTGAAAGCAATGTGGAGAGCGCCTTGCCCACTGCGCCACGTAGCCGCCCACCCATTAATGATACATTCTATGACTCGTCTGCCTGCAGCAGCGTGGTGTGGCTCACCTGTGCTGCAGATCTCCAGGTGGATGGTGAAGATGGAGTGGGAGCGAGAGGAGTCCTTATTCATCAAGGTGTAGCCCACAGAGCGGTTCTTCCAGCCTTGCTCCATGATTCGCTCGCACTCCTCCACACTGTGCACGGTGTGCATGGAGAGGTCCCGCACGTACACCCCATGCTCAGGGTGCTCCTTGAGCTGTCGTCAAGGGTGGAAGAAGTACACAGTTCCTTTAGTAAAAGTAGGAATACCCAGAAAAAGAGTGTGCCCTGGTAAAAGTCCTCCATTCAAAATTATATTCAAGTAAAAGTGGAGTATTTTATATACTTATAAGGCGTATAAAGTAAAAGTACACATTCTATGTAATGTTTGTATAATCCACTGTTTGGGATTATTCGATCCTTGACCCATTGACCTCTAGAGGTTATGTTAAAGTAGTATGTGGGCCCAGTTATGCTGGCTCTGATTACATCCTCTTGAAGTTTGACAGACTTTGAAAGTACACTATCTTCATCCATTTTTGTCCATAAAATATTTTCCTTCTGGATATATGTGTAAGTGTTCCTCCTCTGAACTCCTGGGATTGACCGTCCGGGCCCGCCGGGATCGGCACCTCTGTACTCAGCCTGGCTGCACGGGTATGTTCTCTACGCACTTATACAAGCTCGACCATGGCTAAATTGAATATTTTAATTTGGAACGCAGGAGGGCTTAACGCCCCACACAAGCGTGCCAGTGTCCTTTGGCTATTGAAGAGGAGAAATATTGACCTTGCTCTCCTTAGTGAGACGCATTTAATGGTAGGTGACGTGTCAAGACTGGCAAATCGGCAATATCACGTTATCTCCTCATCCTCAGCCGATGATAAGACGAAAGGAGTAGTCATAGTTACAAGACGTAACCTTGATATCAAAATCTTGGATGTATGGTCGGACACGGAGGGAAGGATTACTATAGCAAAAGTTGAATTCTTGCATAGGAAGATGGCTATAATAGCATTGTATGCTCCTAACACATTTGATTCAGCGTTCTATAATACAATCACGAAGAATATGTTGGAACTTAATGGATACGCTCTCATTGTGGGTGGCGATTTTAATGCGTGCTGGGATGCGGAGATGGATAGGTCCGGGCCCTCTGAAACGAGCGACCAGAAACGGGCCTCTAAGGCCCTCAGGATGTGGGCCAAAGACACGGGGCTCACAGACCTCTGGCGCTTATGCAACCCCACCCTCAGAGATTACTCTCACCTGTCAGCCAGACACAAAAGCTTCTCTCGAATTGACTATGCATTCGCGTCCCCTAATATGTTTGATAGTTTCGATGTCTCATTGGTTCCCTTGGCTCTCTCAGACCACAAGGGGATTTTCCTTACGGCAACCTTGGGCAGGCTCTCCGCAAGAGCTCCCAGATGGCGTTTTAATTCGACCTTGCTAAAGAACGATGACTTCTGTTCTGAGTTCAGGAGTAAACTAGCTGAATTTTTGCAGATCAACGTTGGCACGGTAGAAGACCCTAGGGTCCTGTGGAACGCATTGAAAGGATTCATCAGGGGTCATGTCACACTATTTGCCTCCAATTTGCGAAAATCCCGGTCAAAAAAGCTAGAAGGACTGGAATCATTATATGCAGACCTATACGCATCCCTGCAAAATGACTATAATGAACGACTAAACACACAACGTAAGATAGTCAAAAAAGAAATAAACTCCATACTTAAACAACAGTCTGAGTTCTTAATACATAGGACAAGACAAAATTACTATTTTCACGGCTCCAGACCTAGCCATCTATTGGCAATGAAAATACGCTCAAATGATCATTTCTCAGATATCCCCTCGATTAGGACGAGCCAGGGTGCAGTCACTACTGATTCGAAAAAGATCAATGACACTTTTAAAGAGTTTTACTCACAGTTATATAGCTCAGAGGGTAATCTGGATGACTCTAGATTTGAATCGTTCATTGGCGGGCTTGAGATACCCCACATTTCTGAGGAAGAGGCCAAGGAACTAGGGAGACCGATTACTCTCGTAGAATTGAGGGAGACTATTGTTGAAATGCAGAGGGGTAAGGCGCCAGGCTGGGATGGTATTCCACCCGAAGTGTATTTAGCTTTCTGGGACCAACTGGGTCCATTGATGCTCGATATGATCAATTACGCTATCGAACAAGGGGAGTTCTCAAGAGATGTCAATATGGCGTTGATTTCTTTACTTCTCAAGAAGGACAAAGATCCCAATGATTGTGGTAGCTATAGACCCTTGAGTCTTCTCGGGGCCGATTTAAAGGTGTTTGCCAAGGTGCTGGCCCGTCGCCTGCAGAGATTTATGTCTGTATTGGTACACTGCGATCAAACTGGTTTTATCCCGGGGCGTCTGGCTGCAGATAATCTTAGGAGGCTGTTGCATGTAATCGATAACAGTAAAGACAATACAACTCCATCCACAGTTCTGTCTTTGGATGCCATGAAGGCGTTTGACAGACTTGAGTGGTCATACCTGTGGAAGGTACTTGAGGTCATGGGTCTTGGAAAGAGTTTTATTCATATGATTAAAGTCCTGTATGCCTCGCCGTCTGCGATGATACTGACTGGCAAAAACTGTTCCACACTCTTTCCAGTCTCCAGATCTTCTAGACAGGGTTGCCCTCTGAGCCCGGGACTGTTCGCGCTTTCCCTCGAACCTTTGGCTCAATTTATTAGGCAATCGGAGGACATCGTCCCCATAATGGTCAACAATACTCCACACAAAATTGCTCTCTATGCGGATGACCTGCTGATTTTCATGGACGACCCCTCCCGGTCGGCCACAAAATTATTGAGGATAATCGACGACTTTGGTAAATTGTCAGGTTTTAAGATTAACTGGAACAAATCAGCCTGCCTACCTCTTAATGAACTGGCCAAGGCGGTACGACTACCAGCTGATATCCCCATAGTAGAACATTTTAAATACCTGGGCATAGAGATATTCCCCACGCTGAACCAAACTACTAAGTACAACTTCACGGGTACTTATGATAAAATACGCCAGGATCTAGACAGGTGGTCGTCCCTTCCTAACTCCTTACAAGCCCGGGCTTCCATAATCAAAATGAACATCCTGCCTAGGATAAATTTTATTAGCTCAATGCTCCCCCTGCCCCCTCCAATAGACCACTGGCGCAAGGTACAATCGATGGTATCTAAGTTTGTCTGGAATAACAAACGCCCGAGAATCAAAAGGGCTACTACTCAACGTAGGAAACAAGATGGGGGCCTCGCAATCCCTGATTTTAAACTTTATTTCTGGTCCTTTTCACTGAGACCTCTGATGTGCTGGCTAGACCCTGTAGAGGCTGTATCGTGGCGCTCCTTAGAAGCGGCGGCGGTGTCTCCGCTAAGATTGCAGGATGTAGTGTACTCCACTGTCTCTATTTCGAAATGCCGGCTGAGGTATGGACCGATCATAACTCACGTGATCCAAACGTGGCGTAATGTACAGAGGTCGTGTGGGGTTAAATGCCCTTGGCACCTGGACTCTCCAATTTTTAATAACCAGCAATTACTTGTTGGACACAAGCCGGTTAATATTCCTCAATGGCAAAGGAGGGGAGTGCATACTCTGGAGGATATTTATGATAAGAACGGCCTCCGTGCGTTTCAGGACTTAAGAGAATTTTATGATCTTCCCGGCGAGTCCTTCTTTCTTTACCTTCAACTAAGGTCAGCACTGAGAGCGCATGGCGTACCGTGGGCTCAAGCTTTGCAACCACACCCCTTCCTCAGGCTCATAGTGGACAGAACGACATCCAGAGGGTTTGTCTCAGACTTTTATACGCTCTTAATTCAATCCACGTATAAAAATTTATCATTGGATACAATCTGGCGTGTGGATATCCCGGAGTTGGACCCCGAGTTTGACTGGGATGATGTTTGGGCAAATGTGGCATTATCTTCCCGCAACCCCAATCACCAGCAAATTAATTTTAATTATATTCATAGGACCTATCTTACACCTAGGAAGCTATTTGCTATGGGACTGATAACCGACTCTCGGTGCTCTTTGTGCTCTCAAAAGGCCACTGGCACTTATATGCATATGTATTGGGATTGCCCACCAGTGGCCCGTTTCTGGAGGTCAATAACGGACAAACTTTCAGATCTGTGTGGCTTAACTATCCCATTCACAGCTGTTACGCTACTCCTGAACGATATAACGACACTACCCGCGTCCGTACAACTGAAAAGGGTTGTCCTAGCGGGCGTCACAGCAGCGAAGAAGCTTATAGCAATGAGATGGAAGGAGCCTGAGAAGCTGACAATGATCAACTGGTCCCTAACTCTATTGGATGTGATTTATCTTGAGATATCCACGGCTCGGGTGATTGGGGTAGGGCAGGCTGGTATTGACCTGTGGTTCGCAGCAGCTGAGAAGGTAAAGACCGCCGTGTGCGGCTGAGCGGGGTTGGGGCGCTTGATCGGGGGGGTCCGGCGGTCTCTGGGGAGGGGGAGGAGGAAATGTCTTGTCTGTCTTGGTTTTTGTCTTGTCCTTCTTAACTTTGGCTGGGGGGATTTTAGGGGGGGTTGGTATTTAGCTATTCTGCGCTATATGTCAATTCACATGCCATCTCCCCAAGGGACTAATATTGGCAGACTGATTGACCTGTCAACCAACTTGGAAGAGGAATTTCTTTCTTCTTACACTTTACCGTCTGCGAGTTTGGCAGTCTTGAACATGTGTAAGGGACCTAGGCTATCTACAGTAAATCTGCGACAACACTCTCATAAACAATCTTTTAAGTCACTCCACTTTGTAAAGGTGGGGAAAGGTTGCCATGTCTTGAAGACCCCTTTTTGTTATTGAAGTAGCCACCTATATTTGATAGGTTGGACGCTGTTTCTTTTTCTTTTTGTCTTATAATTTATTATTCTGTATTATTATTGTTTGTTATTCTCCTGTGAAGTTATGTTTTTTGTTACTGTGGTTATTGTGTTGTCCTGTTTCATGTAATTAATAATAAAAAAATTTGATCAAAAAAAAAAAAAAAAAATCCTTCTGGGCGGCTACGTGGCGTAGTGGGCAAGGCGCTCGCCACGAAATGCTGGAGACGCTGGGCTCGTCAGTTCGAGCCCAGCGCTCCACATTTGCTTTCAGTTTAGCTGGTCGTCCGTACTAATACACATTGGCCGTATTAGGGTGTGGGAAACTGATGGGTGGGAATCGGGCGTTGTGGACAGCGACTCCTACAGGTCGGTTGGTGCGCCAGCGCAGTAGAATCAGGAAGTGTCGGGGGCAGCGTGAGCCTCCCACGCGTTACTCCTCGCCTTTTTTCCCACGTTCCCCCTAACCACTCCTATAACATGGCAGGTAATTTAGAGTTCAGGCAGGCCCAGGTAGAGCGGTACCATATAGTTTTTTACCGCACTCAATTCGCATTTGATTGACTTTTTACGTTCATTTACATAACCCTTTTTGTTTGTTTTATAGTGGTAGGCAGCTATTGGGGCTGTTGTGACTTGCTTCCCAATAAATCCCATTTGTTTTGAAAGTACATTGGACCAGCGTCATCTTTTCTTTTGGATTGCAATTCGGAGCGTGTCGGACTAACAACGCATTACTGGAGCCTCAAGGCAACTGTGGTTCGTATGATTGCCTTTACAACCACTGTCTGTTATTTATATCAGTCCCATAGACACATACCGAACCTGTAATCCTGCTGGGACACATTAGCCTTCAAGGATTCACATATTAGCCATGGTGCCCCACAGTCACCAAGGCAACCTCTACTGTGCACAGAACTCAAATGTCACATTGACTGTAGGCAGGAAGCCTTAGCAACACGTTTCATAATCTTGGTAAACACTTTACATGGTCAAACTTCTGTTGAGAAACAATCACTATTTACCTTGAACTATTGTTCTAATTGACTCATGAATATATTACTCATGTAATGGTGCGACGCCGACATGATGGTTCCCTACCTCCATTCTCTGTTTGGTGTCGATTCCTAAAAGGTCTCGGATCTCTTCGTTGTAAATTTCCAAGTAGGAGGCCCTCACCAGGAATTTTGTATTTTCTGCACACTAGTGGGGAGATGACATGGGGGGGGGGTGAAAGTACAGGCCTCTGACAATTCTGGTAAGACAGTATTAGGCTAAGTGCTAAAGCTTGTACTTGTTGGTTGGGTGGCAAATAAACAAACAGATGCATGTTTTATTCACAGTAGAAAAGGTCAAACGTTTTGCATATGTATTCATAAAGTCATGATATGGGTATATTACAGCATGCACAGGTTTCATGTGGAAATCCAACCTGGATGCTCTCAAAGATGTGCTCGAAGGCCCGTGGGATGACCCCCCTCTGCACTGCAGGCTCAGAAACCCCCTGCATAGTGTAGGATTTACCACTTCCGGTCTGTCCATAGGCAAATATGGTGCCATTGTAACCCTCGGTCACGCCCTGTCAACATGAAAGACCAGGGGATAGATTACCATTTGCAAGAGATTTCATGGTTATTGAAGTGCTTCGAAGAGAACCTCCTCACTGTCCTATAGCAATTGACTGACAGCAGACTCTTAAGTAAATAATGAGGTCTGCAAACATTAGCAATGGGATACAGGCTACTAGGCGATTTTGGATTTTGTTTCAGATTCTGAAGAGGTGTCCAATGACCAGTGACCTGTCATTTTGCTCTCAAGACAACAGAAAACAGACTGCACCTACCTCCACCAAGGGATAGGCAATCTCGTTGTACATCTGCTCAGTGGTTTGTTCGATGAAGTAGGTCCCATCAAAGGTGAACTGTTTGGGCGGCTCATCTGTGACGCTAGGCTTTTCAATGAAACACTGACAGTGGTGCAAGTCCATAGACAAGATCATCTTACAGTTCAGAGACTTCTCCCGGTCATTCATCGGCCTGCATCGGACCACCACCCTCACCGATTCAGACATAATTTCTGAGTATTTCACTCACTGTGCAGAAGAAACTACATATGTACCATAATCTTTGAGGTCTATATACTGTATGCAACAATTTAGTTATTATTATGACATGTTCAAATCAGACGACAATCCGCCACACATCTGGATAATAAACTAACTTAGTTTAAAACTGCTCACAGTCCTGTTTCATGTAGAGACCAACTATAATGACAAATGTCTTACAATCTTGCTGTTGAGAAATGTACCCTGCAGTCAGACAGCTAGTCTAATTTACAAACATAACAATAATGTCATGCTGCCCTTCAATGATTTCCCAGACGGTTCAGCGATGACACGCACGCCAAATATAAAGAAAGCACGAAGAGGCTAACAATGTGACATCACCATTAGAGTCCACTTTTTTAGCATCCGAAATTTGACGATCAGCGGATGACATGAAGCAGTTTCTTCAAAGAAAACCCGGGATTAAGTAAGATTAACGTTAAACTAAGCAATCGCCGAAGCACATAAACATAATGATCTCTTGCTCGATACAATGCCCTGCCATTTCTCTTCTTCTCAGAGCGTTTCAAGTTGCTTAGCAACAATAAACTTACAAACGTCACATGCAGAAAATTGACAGTGCCTATCGACAGCCATTTTAGTAAGGATGAGGTAAAATAAAACATCGTTTGATTTACATGATGTTGTCTCGTGTTTTTTTTTCATGGATGGAAAATGATTGCTAATTAATAGGCTATATGCAGTGTTTTGTTGCTCATAGACCAGTTAACTGTGCAACTTGTAATCAAAAGTTCTGAGGTCAGAAATGCATTACGTTAACTTAAGTTACTCAAACTACATTTCAAACTGGTTCAATCACATCTCCATTGGCCTCCTTTTTGAACGATTTTATGAGTCAAATATATGCACTTAGAGGTTCGCAAAAACTAATATTATGGATTAGTAGCAATTTATGTATGCAATGAAACTTCACCAGCAGTCGGTATCAAAGTTACTATCAACATGTTAATGATTTCATTTCGAGACGTTCCTTGATTAATTTCGCCCGACTCGTGTTACAATAGGTCTGTGACACAATAAGTTGAGGCTGAAAAGCTGTGTCGTCGATTATGTATTTGATGTTGTGCATCATATCGTAGAGTAATCACAGAAAAGTAAAACGACACTATAAATGGAAAACCAGTCCCATTAGACATTAAAATGTGATCTACATGTTAAAAAAAAAAGGTACTTACAAAGCAATAATCAATCAAAGCAAGCAAAGAAAAAAATCTTTGGCTTTAACTGATGTGAGCAACCAGGACAGCTAACCTGAGCCTCGAGCCCAGGAGAGCCCAAATTATATTGTACAGAATGATCAATTGTATATTCATAAGTCAATATCAAGCTTTGAACCCTGGGAATACTTACAGCAGCAATGTAAAATAATATTGTAAATTAAAAGAATTAAAGGAGTAATGACGATTACCATACATCTTACCATAAGACGTTTACATTGAAAAACATGATAAGTGTCCCATCACAAAAATGGACAGATCTCCAACATTGACTTTTTTTGACAGAAAGCAACAGGCTTATTATATAAGTGTCAACAGTCTATCAATCAATAGTGAATCCTACTTAAAAGTTTTAAAAGACCCCGTGCAATAGCGGAGATTGCTCTCGTCACCAATGCAAGAGGCTGCGGTCTCGACTCCCGGAGTCAGCATTGCCCAGGGGGGGGGAATTGGCATAACGACTAAATTGGGATGGGGAGAAAAATAGAAAATCAGGTGGAGAAAAAGATAATAAAAAAAAAAAAAATACCCTGTGCAATTATTAAAAAAAGATAATAATTAGTGAATAGTAAGTAAAGGTATATTTGTGCAATAGAAATAAAGTGTCATGGTTGTATTTGTTGTTGTCGACACTGTCCAGTGCTTAAACCCATTGCTTTCTCTGGGTACTTTTGGCGTTGCTTCTTTTGATGCTCTTCTGTGTCCCTCCAGCCTGCAGCTTGCCAGTGCTCTCTTCCCACTCGTAGCAGTGGTTCACACGGGCCCAGCTCAGTGAACATGCCAGGTCTTCTTTGGTCTCTGTGTAGTGCTCTATCAAGGCAGCGACCGAGCTGAATTCCTTCTTGTATTTCTAGAATAAAAGATTAAACCAAAAAGGGAAAAAGAAACAGGTAAATGAGGTAAGTTGGGCTAATTTTAAGGTTCCATTGCGTTTCATCTGTACTTTGGACCTCTTGTCTCTCGGAAAAAAACAACGTCTTTCCCGTTAATGATACAGAACGATGGACCAGTTCAAAACAAAAATCGGTACTTTGGCACAACTGACTCCAGGGAACGGGTGAGCCGAGTCAGCATTAGGGCTCATTCACTTCTAGTCACAGCACCTCACTGCAGGTTGGTGCGCTGGTGTGGATGAACCATTTGTGTGACATCATGCTTACAGCTTTTTAAAATATTTTTTTTTATTGTACATCTATTTTGCAGTCAAACAAAGTTAAAATCAAGATGACATCACACAACCCCCCTCCTTTTATCACTCTCTCCCAATAATAATTTGATGATAACCTCAATACACTTCCCTAATAACAATAAAAACATTTTTAAAAATATCATAAATAAACACCTACCTCCAGTAGGAATTTCCCCTTGTGTGTATTTTCTATGAGGTGGGTAACAAGGCCAGAGGGGAAGTGAATGATTAGAGAGCCACAGTTGGGCTTCTTGGGATGGGGACACAGGAGGTATGATCCCAGGACGTCGTCTGCAAGCAGGGATGAGCTGCTATCGCTGCAATACAAGACGCAGACCCAAGGTAACATGTTTTTGTGCAGTCACTGTTCAAATACATGGAGCATACATCCAAGGGAAGGGATCAGGGATATATCCGTTAAGATGCAGGAGTAGAACTCACGTTGCAATGCCATCCCAACGCCAGACTGCTTGTGCCAGTGCTTCCTCCGTCTCAGCCAAACTGGGAGCACGGGATCTCTTCAGTGGTGCATTTTCCTGTTCCTTTCCTGTTTCACATAGAAGATGATACATTCTTTGGGATTCTTGAAATGATCACATTCCAGAGGGTCCCTCGGGGGAGATATTTTAACAGGCTTTATTTGCTTTGGAAAATGTCCAATGTAATTCCACCTGGAGTGGAGTTGCAGTGAATGGAATGCTCGTTTTAAACAGAGTTGGAATGAAAAACAAGGAAAATGCTGATGAAATAGCCACGTCGTGTACAATGAACATGACCACCGAGTGAGCACCAATGACAAAAAGCTTTCAGAAGTTTTATTACGCAAGAGCATCTTTCACCTCGTTAAGTGGTGCACAGTGCAGAGCCCACATCCACTTAACAGACACCACGACAGACGGTGAAACACTGAGGGTTTCGTTACCTAATCCACTCTTTGACTCTTGAAACGGCTCTTTGAACACTCAGCCCACCTTGTGGAGGGTTCAGTCGCTCCTGGACACTGCGCTGTTTGAGAGGGGTGAACGTGAAGGAGCGATAAGCCCCGGAACGGAGCACTTTGTTGCGGATGGCATCCTTGCGCGTAAGGGAAGGAGAGCAGGTGAAAGCCTCTTCTTGGCTGCTCTGCTGCCCTTCAGTCAACTTTTTCTGAAGAACCAAAAAACAAACAAACAAAAACTATAAGAACAGCACTAGTCTGAAAAACTAGACTCAAAGAGGTACTGTTCTCCGATTCAATCAGCAGCGTCCTATGGAACAATAACTTTGGCCAATCGTGCAGAATACAGAAGGGTTTGCTAGTGTGACCCACCTGGATTCCCCTGCATGGGAAACCAAACATCAACCAGTCAGCCAAAGGGGAATTCCCCCCTGGTCACAGGATATATTAGGCTCACTACTAGGCTTTATTAGGAGTACTAGGCTTTAGGCCACATGATATATTAGGAGTACTAGGCTTTAGGCCACAAGATATATTAGGAGTACTAGGCTTTAGGCCACAAGATATATTAGGAGTACTAGGCTTTAGGCCACATGATATATTAGGAGTACTAGGCTTTAGGCCACATGATATATTAGGAGTACTAGGCTTTAGGCCACAAGATATATTAGGAGTACTAGGCTTTAGGCCACAAGATATATTAGGAGTACTAGGCTTTAGGCCACATGATATATTAGGAGTACTAGGCTTTAGGCCACATGATATATTAGGAGTACTAGGCTTTAGGCCACAAGATATATTAGGAGTACTAGGCTTTAGGCCACATGATATATTAGGAGTACTAGGCTTTAGGCCACATGATATATTAGGAGTACTAGGCTTTAGGCCACATGATATATTAGGAGTACTAGGCTTTAGGCCACATGATATATTAGGAGTACTAGGCTTTAGGCCACATGATATATTAGGAGTACTAGGCTTTAGGCCACATGATATATTAGGAGTACTAGGCTTTAAGCCACATGATATATTAGGAGTACTAGGCTTTAGGCCACATGATATATTAGGCTTACTAGGCTTCAGATCACAGGATATATTCAGCTTACTATAGGCTTCAGGCAGGGCTACTCTGCTACTACACTGGCGCAAACCTTGGACCCCGGCAGTAACCCTCTGAAGGGGGCTCTTCTGAAGGACACCAGGGCGCTGACGCTGAGGGGGAAGCCGTGGTTAAGCAGGGACGGGTTACGGCGAGGCAGTGGGCCAACGGCCTCCTTCTGGGCCTCGTCTGGGTGCTTCTCCAGGTAGAAGAGCTGGAAGCAGCGGCACAGCAGCAAGTTCAGGAACTGCGCCTGAGAGAAAGAGACCGCTGTTCCATTAGTCACCTTCTATGGAGCAGCTGCAGGATTCGTCTCTTGATGACGTCATCACTACAGTCCTCTCAGTCACTAATGGCCTCTCTTGTTCATATTCATGAATCGAAAAACATAGAAAAAAAATATATATAGAAATAACATTATGTAGATGATTGTCTGTATACCTTGTACCTGCTCGTCAATCTTGTTACATAGCTCATTGTGGTCAGGGTGCAACCAGAGGCTCTAGACTAGGTAGAATTCCACAAAAAAGGCGAGCCTGTCCAAAAGGGATGCATTTGTCTAGAACTGCCCAGACCTGTTGGTTAACACATGCGATCATGTTCAGGCAATAATAATCTGATTGTGACAGTGTTAACTGTAGACAGAGAGACAAGTAAAGACAACAAGCAAACAGAAGAGTTAAATGCTCTGATGCCTGAGGACTATAATTATAGTAATCTCTGGGCTACAATAAAAGTAAAAGATGTTTGAAATGAGAGCGAGAAACCATGATACAAACTTGTGTGTATGTGTGTGTGTGTGTTGGAGGGGTATGTGTGTGCTTTGTGAACTCGTACTGCTCTGAAGTGCCTGGCCTTGAAGAGGTGGCAGTACAGCTGGGCGTCGGGGCTGCCTGGGTTGTGGGCGACGAAGGCGAACTGGTCATCTGCAGGCCGCGCCGTGGAAAGAGAGATCCTCCTCAGAGCGTGAGCCATTAGAAGGGTCTACGGACAAAGTCATGTGAAACTTTATTTATATGAATTAATATAGACTATAAAATCCATGACCAGTTTGTTCCAACATGCTTTACAGAAACAATGGACACAGTCAGGACAAAACAGAAAAAAACTAAAAAGGGATGAGCTGAGTAAGTAAGACACTTTATTTAACAGATTGCAGAATGGGTACAATACAGTACGGCTCAATACACACAATTGTTAAGGGGATGCAGACCAGAAAAAGACGTTTGTCTTGTTTACATCAGGGTCCCCCATTTTCAATTCATAGTGACATTTATGACATACACAACATACATGACATTTATGGCATATGGACATACATGACATACAGGTATTTAGTACTGTTACATTTGTGACATATACGATATTCAAATATACAGTACTGTTACCCATAGATCCTGACAGAGTATATACATATGATGGGGAGGGGACTGTAGGAGGGGGTGGGTGGGTGGGAGAGAAATATACATACGGTGGGGAGAGAATATACGGTGGGGAGGAGACTGTACATTTGGAGGGGGTGGGTGGGTGGGAGAGAAATATACATACGGCGGAGAGAGAATATATACATGCGGTGGGGAAGAGACTGTCTATTAGGAGGGGGTGGGGGTGGGGGTGGGGGGGTTTGGACATTTACGGTGGCCAGTTTCGAATTGCAGCATCCCGTAGGTGCTCTTTAAGAGCGGTTTTGAATGTGGGTAGGGATTCACATTCCTTTACAGCTTTGGGTAGGGCGTTCCACATTGATGTGGCATAATTGCTAAACGTGTTTAGTCCCTTGTTTGAGCCGAATCTGGGTTTAACATGATTTGTTGAGCTTCCTCTGGTGTTGTGGTCATGGTATTCACTGACCTTTGGGAAGTATTTTGACATGTACATGGGTACCTTAGTCGTGTAGTGTATCTTGTAGAACAGGCACATTGCAAGTTGCTGTACTCTGTTGTCTACTCTAAGCCATCCTAGGTTGTCAAAGTGGGCAGGGGTGAGGTGGGTTCTAGGAGTAAGGTCAAGCAGTAGTCTGACCAGTTTGTTTTGTGATGTTTGTAATCTTGTTTTAGCGCCTTTGAGGTGCTTTGGTACCATGAGGTGCAAGCATAGTCGTAGTACCCTTGAATGAGTGCTCCTGCCAGAGTCTTCAGGGTATTCTTGTTTACCAGAGAGGAGATCCGGTACAACTGTCATTGTATGTTGTTACTGTGTGCCGTTGTATGTACCATTTACTTTGATACAATGTATGTGCTGTTGTCTGTTGAGTACAGTGCTGTGAGAAGGCATTTCCCTCCGGGGACAATAAAGTCCAAGTCTATAACCTGGGCTTGCAACAGCAAAGGCTCAACCACCCATAGATTTGAACCTTTAGACCCGAGAACAGCTAAGAGCCTCTGGTCACAGGACCTGACTCACACCTAGTGGGGATGCACTGTATAGGGTGAAGACGACGTTGGGAGATAATACAGTAGAGCAGGGGTGTAAAAAGTACCCAGAAATTATACTTAAGTGAAAGTATGGGTACCGTCTCAAAATCTTACTCAAGTAAAAGTCAGAGTATCTGGCTAAAAACACACTTGAGTAAAAGTCAAAAAGTTTCTATTTTTAAATGTACTTAAGTACTAAAAAGTTTAAACGTTTTTTCTGACGGTCTATTCTTCTGACTGTCTAGTCTTGCACAAGGACCAATCAGCATGGGTAATGGGAGGGTTCTTTTTCCATTGATGGGGATTTGATTGGCTGTTTTTAAGTAAAATGCGGCCGCAGGATTAATAACGTTAACGTTAGTTCGGCCAGAGAAACAAATATACTAATTCAAATGGTTGGACCCGAGAGATTTGTAGGTCTGCATTTTAATTTAAATGTAAGGAGTAAAAAGTATGTTTTTTTTCTCTGAAATGTAATTGAGTAAAAGTACAAGTATACAAACCTAATAATACTCGAGTAAAGTACAAATCCTCCAAAACAGTACTTAAGTATTGTAACGAAGTACAATTACTCAAGTACTTTACACCCCTGCAGTAGAGTATCATGCAAAGCTTTATAAACAAACAATAGGATAATCTGATTCTATAGCTGACAAGGAGCCAGTGAAGGGATGGATGATAGATTATTCCAGCAGAAACCAGTGTCTCACGTTGATTAGACTAAAACAGACTAACATATAAATACACGCACACAATGAGCAAACTTCCAATGCGATCATGTATTTTGTCATCGTTAAGAACAAACCACTATATCCTTACCGTCTCATCCTCGTTATACATTTTCACACCTTTGATTGAGAATTTCAGGGACACGGCCCTCCTTCTCTTGCATGTCTGGTTATGGGTGGAAACATTGTTAGCCATGGTGTCCTGCAGTCATTAGAGTTACTGTTATGTATTTAACAAGGATGCATCAATACCACATGTTCCCTGCCGACACCAATTCTAAGTCCATAAACTATAGGTATAGCTACAGTAGGATCATGAGTAGCGATCAGATTCATTACTTTTACTAAACAGTATATTAGACCATTACATTACTTTTATTAAACAGTATAACTTAGACCATTAGTTTGATTCATTACTTTTACTAAACAGTATACACTTAGATCATTCGTTTGATTAATTACTTTTACTAAACAGTATACACTTAAGAAGACCATTCGTTTGGGTCACTGGACTGTCATTTTACATTCTTACTCTGAGAGACTTGAGCTGTGTGTGCAACTGCTCCATCTGGTCAGCCAAACAGCAGTCGTCCACTGGAAAGGAGCCCACGTACTTTGAAGACACAACGTTGTCAAAATATCAATGATGAGAGCCTGTTCAAAATGAACCAATAGTAAAAGACAGAAGGAGAACAAAGACAAACTTCTAGATGTACCTCTGCTGATCGTGTAACTGTACCATCTTCTCGGTTTGGTGCGTCAGCGTCACCCATGCTGTCGATTTATCTGTGAAATCAGACCTCACAGGATCACTTTAGACTGCCATAGGTCTACTCTACACACAACACCAAACTGTATCGATTATCAGCGTTTTAGTTAGAAGTTACCTCAGTAGTCAGTCACTGAGCCTGTGTATTATCAACACACCCTTTGCTATGCTGGTTGGGTGAATGGTTCAGCATTGCTGCGGTAATTCATTCAAGTACCAGTCCAGTAACCAGGTTTCTATTGACTTCTTCTGGCAAACGTGTCGACATAAATATTTTAGGTTTACTGAAGATCTCGGAACATTGGAATGACAACACGTTGGTACATGCGGGTGCGCTCAGCCGCTGAGTGCCATGATTGAGCCAAACAGATTGAGAGAGAAACCAATTTTGATTAATAACTTACTTTAAGCCAGAGATTGTTCCCACCGCCGCCCAGTATGAGACCCCCCTCGCTCAGGCTCAGCAAACATCGAAAGTGACGCCCACACGACGCGACTTACCTGAACATTTGTGGTCCACTCCACAGGTGTGCTGGGGCGTGTCCCAAATGTTACACAAAACGCCACGGTGGAGTAGATTTGCCTGTAATAGGCTCAATTGAGTCCATGGAGGATATGCCACCCGCCCCCTCCCGACTCAACATTCCAGCTCATTGCGCAATTCAGACAGTGTACTGACGTGTGCATCCTCCCAATAAATTCCCACATCTAACTAGCTTTCCCACGTAGCCCTACGTCCAGCCCATACTTTTAAAATATTGGTTAAGTCATCTTATTTTAATCCTTTTACCTTTACATTTTTAATTAAAAAAAAATAACACCTATCTATTTTGCACATAATTCATTTCGTTTGCATATGACCGAATCCTTGTGTTGTGTTAATTACAGCACCATGCAATTATGTATACAAAATAAATAGCAATAACTTATAAGGACATCCATATAATTTAATTGACCTGTAAGTAACACAACACAAGGGTTCAATGTCCCTGATGGTGGCCATATTCAAACTATGTAAACTAGTTTACTCTCAAAACAAAATTAATGTGTGCAAAAGTTTTTGGATGTGCAAAATAAATCCGCATTGTTTTTTGGTGAAATGCCCCTTTAAGTAAACTGCTTTCATACCCTTCAAAAATAGAATAAAGAACAAGCAATTGATTACAAATAGCCATTTTTATTAATGACTTCGGGGGGAAAGCATAACATCATAAGGATTATATGCATGCACAATATGAGCTAAGGCCCTTCAAAACATCCGTCTTATTCACAATAACACAACTCAGACAGCTTGGCATTTAGAGCTCTTAACCCATAAAATCACCTCATGATCACACACATGAAAATAAAAACACATTTTGTTACAATGCAGTAGTATCGTTTTGAAAAATACTACACACTGTGCTTTGTCAAAAACACCACTATCGTATCCGCAGGTCTCAACATTCAAAATGGACTTTGTATTCAAACTCGAAAGGCCAAACTAAACGCCAGTGTTTACCAGGACACAGGAACAGACTAAAAGTCTTAAAAAATATTTCTCAATATCATTTATCAGTTTAAAATTTGCAACGCACGATTAAGTAAAAGTTTAACAATCTTTTTTTTTTGTTTTTTTCTTTCTTCTTGTAAAGGAGAGGGTTTGATGCCTTTAGGAATGTGTGCCGTCAACATTTGGAAGGGAAGATTAAGAATGGAATATAAAACATGAGAAGACAAGCCACAGCATGGCTGTAGTTACACAGGACCTCTGCTGTGCGTTACCAAGGAGAAGCAGGGAAATGGGAACAGAGAGTAGTGACAGACTTCAATTCTTAACCCAGCTTCTCTTAAGCTTTTACACAAACTGAGCTTTTCTACACAACGGTGTTTAAAAGGAAGAGATAAAATGAGATTCAGATACTCTCAAATGTACAGTAAACTTGCCTAACCGATGTCACTTTCCTATCCTACAAAAAAGAAAAAAAGAAAAATCCTACAGCCCCCTCAAAAAGGGAGAAAAACAATGACGCAAAACAGAGCACTGAGAACAAGAGGCAGCGCCTCCTTCAGAGCTACAGCTGGCCTTCTCCGGCTGGGCCCTGCTGGGCTCAGAGTTTCCTCTGGGACCTGCGGGCAGAGGGCTTGGTCTTCGCCTCCTTTTTAGCTGCAGGCTCCTTGAGGGACGACTTCTGTGACCCAGATGGTTTGGATCCTCTGTTGGTCATCTTTTTAACAACTGGTGTCTTGGGCTTCTTCACGGGAGCCGCCTTCTTGACAGGTGTGGCTTTACTTGCTGATGGCGATGCCTTCAAGGAGGCTGCAGGTTTCTTGGCGAGAGTAACCGCTTTCTTGGCGGGAGTGGCCGCTTTCTTGGCGGGAGTGGTCGCTTTCTTGGCTGGAGTAGCCGCTTTCTTGGCGGGAGTAGCCACTTTCTTTGCGGGAGTAGCCACTTTCTTTGCGGGAGTGACCGCTTTCTTGGCGGGAGTGGCCGCTTTCTTGGCGGGAGTGGCCGCTTTCTTGGCGGGAGTGGCCGCTTTCTTGGCTGGAGCAGCACCTCTCTTTTTGGGGGGAGGCCTCTTGCCCTTAGCCTTTGACGGACTGGCTGTTCGTGGCTTCTTCCTGGGCGGAACGCGAGCCTTTGGTGCAGGCCTCTTCTGAGCTTTTCTGAAAATCAGAATTGAGAAGCACAGCAATAGTGTCATTTCAAGTATATTTTTTTTGACAGCTGAAAACACACCTACATCAAATACAAACTCGTTTCTTTGAGACTTTTCAGACGCACCTCTTTGGGGGAGGTTCATCATCCTCATCCTCTTCTTCCTCATCCTCATCTTCCTCGTCAGAGGAATCATCCCGAAACTTACTCTTGGACGTTTTCTCCTTCTTCTTCGGTGGTGGTGCTATGACTTTGTCAGGGTACAAAACGGCTGGGCTGTGGAACAACAAAAGAGAAGGTCTGAGAAGAATGCATATAAACCAGTTCTTTCAGATGTGTGGGCACATATCTAGGGCTGACGGTTCCCGTCTGTATATGTACAACTCCGCTTTGCTTGCTTAACATCACAAACCGGGAACAAACACTTACCCCAAGTTGTTGAAATGGTCCAAATTTTGAGAAGTTGGACCATTTCAACTTCAAACTTAGCACCACTATGAAACTTAAGTCAATTGAATTGTAAAATCTGTCAGAAAACAATACTTTGGATACACAAAGTTCCCAGTTACAGTCTTGGTTATCTGGGGTGTAGTTATTCATGTCTACAAATAGACAAAAAAACTTGACTGTAGAAATAAGGTGTTGATTACATTTTAGGGTGGCTTTTCATTCCAAGACAGGAATGTGCAGTTTCTAAGGCAAATTAATTCATTAGGAAAACACAGAATGTGGTCAATGTACCTTGGGTAGAAGGGGAATGAGAGCCGGTAGGTTCCTTGGAATCCCTTCCCAGTGATCTGATCCATCCAGCCCAGCATTTTACACTTGGTTAGAGTCTTAGTCAGAGTGGCCACTGAGGGGAGAACGTACCACAGACTTAGTGAATCCTCAGAATACCTAAACCTACGATTGTTCATGTGTGATCAAGACAAAAGCAGGATGCGCGATAGAAAAACATTAGGAAGAGAGTGGGACTTACCCAAACGGCCTTCCTTGGTGTCCTTGTTATTGTCAACTAGGTATTTGCGGAGTGTTTGGGTGCTGCAGGTCTTGGGTTCGTTCATGGCTGTGACGGCAGCGACGATGGCGTCGTCCAGTGGCCCGCCCTTCGCAGCCTTGTCGGCACTACGCTTCAGCTGTGACAAAGAAAAAGAGTGTCTTGAGACCAAAACACCTCGACAGCGGAGAAATGCTTTGGGACTAACGATACATGCAGAACGCTTGTGTTGTGCTAAAGGACCATACCTGGAAAGTCCCGCTGGCTCCTTTCCCAGTGATCCGCTCCAATAAGCCTCTGTCCACAGCCTTTATGAGGGCAGACTTCAGAACGTCCGGCCTGACAATAAAGCAAGAGAACGAATCAATAATGCCAGCTAATGACCAGATTTAAAAACATCAAAGACAGCAAACTGGATGGCTTGTTAAGAGGGCGTTTTTTGTGTCAGTGATGCTTTATGACTAACGATACAAGGCAAGTAAACGTACCTGCTCTCGACGTTGAGATGTGGAAAGTGCTGCTCCAGGTATTTCTTGATCAGGATGTAGGAGGCCTCTTTGGGCTCACAGAGCCGAGTGATGATGAGGGGCAGAGCGTCTCCCAGGGACTCAGCCTTAACTCCCGAGGTCACAGCCTTCTACAACACCGCACAGCAACGGAGACAGGAAGACGCCGATTACAATCCAATACAAGAACCGACTCGATCCAACTCAAAAACATTTGATTCATATTTGGTGCAGACTCTTGGACCTACAGCACCGACAAGGCAGAATCCTTGGCCTTTGCAGTGTTGCGCCAAGGGCTGAAACACGTTTGTTTCTGCCGCTTTGCACTAAAAAGGATTTAAACTTATTTGTGAATGCAGATTTTATTTTGGATTTACAACCAAACACATTAGGATTTGTTCACACACGAACAACAGAAACTGTGCTGCTTGTGCATCCAAGAGTAGCACTATCAAACTAGCTAAATAAATAGAAAATAAATCAAAGACCTGTCCTCGAGAACCATCCACTAAGAATACATTTGAGTGGATTAGAGAAGGGAGGTGATTGTTTTTGCGTACAACTTGCTCTTTGAGGTGTGAAAGCAGCACTGAAGTGTGCGTGTAAACAAGGCCTTCAAGACTGGAGATAAGGATGATGTGAATGACAAGATTACTGTATTGTACCCATTCTGCAATCTGTTAATACATTTTTTCATTCAATCAATCACAGTGCAGGTGATTGCTTGAATGAAAATTTTATTAACAGATTGTAGCTTTTTCTCATTAGATACCGATAAATATTGGATTTGTGGAACATAAGTTGCATATACTTCCCTCCTTGCGGGCTGTTTAGGTCTTATAGGGAGACGATGTAGGGGACAGGGATTTAAGTAGACCAGACCCATATTGCCTCAGACCCTTCCCATAACAATCTCAAATCACCATTTTCTTCTAATGTAGTTCAATGAGGTTCCTGTTCCGCTAGGTCTAATGATCCCCATTAAAAGTATGGCACAGGTGCATTTTCCAATGTCCCAAAATGTCAAATTACTTATGCCACTTGAAGGCATTTATCCAAAGCACCTCGATCTACCTTGAGTGAATTCTTTTTTTATTATTACCTTTTTCCCCCTCCTTTTTTCCGATTTTTTTCCCATCCCACTGTTAAGTCATTATGCCAATTCCCAACCCCCTTCCTGGTTGTTGCGCACCACCCCCTACTGTTGGTCCGGGAGGCCGGAGACTGTCACATGCTTTCCTCCGACACATGTGCAGCCAGCCGGCAGCGCAGATTCTCACCGGGAGAGTGTAACGTGTGGAAGGTCACACTAACTTTCTCCAGATCCTACCCTCGCTGTGCAGGCGCCCCGACCGAACTGTAGGGGTCGCTGTCCACAACGCCCAGGACCCACCCACGGCTTCCCTCCCCCTAACTCAGCCAAACGAGTTAGTATAGCGATCAGCCCAAGCCAAGGCAATGCTGACTCTCCGGGAGTCGAGACCACAGCCTCTTGCATTGGTGACGAGCACAATCTCCGCTACGCCACCTGACCGCCCGAGTGAATATTTTTAGCATGGGTGGCCTGAATGTGAACCTTGGCAGTGAAAAGTGCCATTTCCTATGTCTTTTATAACTTACCTTAGCTTGAGGTTTGGTGGTGGGCAGCTTCCCGATGGCAAAACTACCTGAAAGGCCTTTACCCTTGAGCTATGCAAGAGAATAACAAAGACAAAGCAGTGAGTGAGCAAGCGAACGAGCGGTCGGATAACAAATATTAAACGAGCAGAACACTCCTTACCTGTTTGACGGCACCCTTCTCTACATGCTTCTTCAAAGCCTTTTTGATGAGGAATTTTCTCTTGTCCAGATCCAGACCCGGGTATTTCATCACGATGTACTTCATGACGGACTGGAAGGACATTCCTGACCTGTCAGCGGAGGACTACAGAGGAGAGATACTGGGCATGACCTACAAATACTGCACACAAACATGGCATCACCGTGTCCTGAATGCATTGCTTCAAAAGAAGAGGAAATGGAATGAGAGAGACATACAGGTGTTTAATTATGTGTGCTGGATGTTGGTATGGATATGAGAAGTAGGGCTGGGGCTATATTTTTCTGATGTTTGACGGTATACTTATTTATATAGTCCACCCCAACCATGGACTGTTCCAGCTGATGCGGTCTAGAAAGCGCTACCGCAGCCACAACCAACCGGCTGAAGAACAGTCCCCCCCCCCCCCCCCCCCAAGCCATCAGACTCCAACAGAGCCCCTTGACGCTAGAGCCATATGAAATCAGTTTTATTATTTTCCAAATTCCATAAAACTTTTCCCCAAATTCCATTTTAATATTTCAGAATTCTGTATTTTGCTTTTTATGCTCATTTTACCATCAGAAATAGCGTCTAATAAGTGGGAATGAATAAATGTCCACAATTGAATAAGATATAACAGTCCATTTAATGTTTTTAAGTGCTGCAACTCAGAAACAGTTACAGTTTACACAATATTTTTCAAATAATATTGTGGCAAAATAAAAATACACATTTCAAGTGTAAACAATAGATACAGCTACTACTGACATTATCACAATGACAGTAGCCTAGCTATATCCATTATATTATGATGCAATATACCGGTAGTAATGCATAATTTAGGCACCCTTAGTTTAGTTTATAAAGGACAGTGTGTAATGACAATCGTTTGCATTAAACAAATGGATGGGTGCACTAGATTTAGCTAGAAGCTATCATTTCCATCTATAGTCCTCTGTACTGTAACGTTACATAGCTATTTATTTCGTTTATAAAGGACAGTGTATAATGACAATCGTTTGCATTAAACAAATGGATGGGTGCACCAGATTTAGCTAGAAGCTATCATTTCCATCTATAGTCCCAGGGCTGTACGCTAAGCTTTTTCACTAGGGGCACACTTGCCCCTAAATGAGAAATTTAGGGGCAAAGAATATTTTTAGGGGCACATTTTTAAATAAAAATGTTACCATTATTAAAAAAATATGTTCCTCCTACATTTACATTTAGTCATTTAGCTGACGCTTTTATCCAAAGCGACTTACAAGTTCTGTACGACAAGCCATCAGGAAGGGCACAACTCTATCAGCTGAGTAACAATGTTCATCAAAGTGTTGAGTGCTACAGTGTAGGTTAGTTTATTAGGACAAGTGCATGACAGTATGGTTAGTTAGGGTTAGATATATATATATTTTTTTTCCTGCCTCATTACTGTGGTAATTTTATTTAACATTTAAGTGCGTTTGTTTTCAGGTTTGTATCTTTTATAATGAACCAACTGAGAAAGTGTGTAAATCACTAATAGAACAAAAACAACAAACTGTGTGTGTGTGTGTGCGTGGCGCGCGCTGTAGTGCTCCTTGAATGAGATCACCACAACACACACACCATTGCATTAATCAGGAGGACAAGAAACTCTGCATATATTTGTTTCACAATGAAAAGTGCTTTAGAAATCAAATTAATTATTATTATTGTAAATAACCCCATGAAAGGTTTATTATTTTTATGGGTAATTACCTGCTTCATATTTGTGATGTTACTGGTTTCAGTGTGTGCCTAAAGTGATCAATGTGTTGGGCCGTTTATAGAGATCTATGCCAATGAATGTTTATGTATATCCGGGACTTTTTTTTATAAGAATTGAGAGGCATTTGTATATGTGACCTTTATTTTGAAAACCGTGTTGCGACGTGGTTTGCGCTTTTGACAGTGAAATGTTCAGTCCAACTTAGCTCGAAGGAAAGACTAATCAAAAAGGTTTAATTGACCCGTATGAGGCTCTTACGGTAGGACTTTGATTGTTTATAGAAGTGGAATGTAATACTATGCACGGGGAACCGTGACAATTATTAGTATTATCTTATTTGCATATCGTCTCATTATTAGATAGATAGGTTGATACTTTATTGATCCCCGGAGGGAAATTGAAGTAGACAGTATTTCACGTCCTAATATGGGGTTACTACTCACCTAATGCATGGCTGAACCTGAACGTTAGAAGTGTCTGTGTCCCCGTCAATCAATCACCACATCATCACTTCAATCATCATCATCTTATCATCTCTCCACATCGGACGTGGTTGTCATAAGATGGACTGATATCCACTCAGTTGTTCTTGCAGAGCAAAATTAGCGGCTTAAATTTATTGAAAGGAAGTGCTTCTTTGGCGATGCAATAGCCCATATTATTATTGAAAGGAAGGCCACATTCGGTTTCGTTTCGCTAGGAATTATGGGATTTGGTGTTGGATGTATAGACTCTATGCAGACAGGGACATGGTCTTTAATCGCACGATAGACTACAAGTACCAAGTATATAGCGTGACCCAGATTCACTCCACGTAAATATTTTTCACACTCCGGCTATCGGCGATCGCAGTAAGTTCATTCATTGCCGACAGATTCTTTCATAGCACCACGACATTGTGACGCACTGTACAGCCTTGGTTGTAGGCTAATGTTTTACAATTTTTTTATCCAATTTGTATGGATTCATTTAGGAGTGAAATGCGAATGAAGGGTTGAAATCACTACTCGCAACATTGCTCCCAAATATTATTTTTCACTCGCAACGGCCAAATTAAGGGGCAATTTGCAATCATCTCGTCGCAGTGTACAGCTATTTAAGTTTATTTAGTTTATAAAGGACCGTGTGTAATGACAATCGTTTGCATTAAACAAATGGATGGGTGCACTAGATTTAGCTAGAAGCTATCATTTCCATACTATGTCCTAACGTTACATAGCTATTTAATCACAATAGTGTTGCACGTGTTTTTGCGGGTCCAGTCCACGGAACGTTGACAGAATTTGCAAAACACCTTATCGCCGGAGGCATAAAAGTCATTAGGATACTGTTCTGCTCTGAATTGAGGGCTTATTGCGGAATTTCTTAGCTTCTTGACGATGTTAACATCAAAGCAGCGAGACGCTTGAGCACTGCTGCGTGTTGTGTGTAACCTGCTCTAGCGTCCCCGGTCATCTTTGCTTTGCACCAAAATTCCCAAAAACGGAATTTCAGTCCAGATTAGGCCAAATTCTACAATATTCCATGTTTTGCACTCGATTCCATTTTTATTGATAAATTCCGCGATTCAGTCCACGATTCCGTGAACACGGATTTCATATGACTCTAATTGACGCCCCCCTAACCCCCCCCCCCCCCCCCCGGACTACACTTGAGAAACACTATTGGCGATGATAAAAAAAAGATTATTGCACATTGCATTCTACACACTGCTAAAATTTGCACATTGCTCATCACACAACATACTTTTTTGGAACTGTACATAGCCATTTTGTTATTCAATTTCATATAGTATAATATCTACATCCTGATCTGCAATGCACACTTTTTAGAACTGTGTACAGTAATCTTTATTTTAGTCATCTTATTTTATTCTATGCTAAAATTCTTGTATTTTTATTATTGGAAGCTGCTATAGTCATCATATATTTTCACGTTTCTTGCTATAAAGTACTGAAATAAGTGACAAAGGAATCTGAATATACAAAATTATCACGGTGCAACTTTGATTCAATATGGTGTTTTAATATTATAATTATATTGTTTACAGTTTATTTTTTCCCACTAATATTTTTATTCAGATCAAATTGTAGACATATTTATGTCTTTCTACTATTACCATGCCCATAATACCTGTACCTCCCCCATGCTGCTATGACGCCCGGATTTCCCCAAGGGGATCAATAAAGGAATATCTTATCTAAATAAAAAAGATAATGAACTCCCCATCTTTATGTGGATGAGGATCCATAATGGTAAACCTCCAAGACCTAACGCGAAGACTAATATAGAATTAAGCGTCAACAGGTGAGGGGTAGAAATTCACTTCACATTGGTACATACTTTAATAGCCTCGATGAGGATGTCGTCCACCTTGGGCTGAGAGCCTGGGAAGATGCTGACACTGGGCACCTTTTTGCTTGCAGACATGGTGGCCCACGCAGGGACGGTCCTCTTCACCTTCTTGACTTTAGATTTCTCCAGCTTGTATCCGTCCTTCAACCTGTTGCCCAAAAAAAAGGGGGGGGGGGGGTGAAGAGAGAGCTCAGTAAATCATTCTGTGGTTTCCTCGAAGCGATATTTCACTATGATTCCACCCTCATCGTTATCATATCCTCACCTTAGCAGGAGAACATAGCAGTGTGTCGCACACTGTCCAACGATGCAGTCCTTGCATTTCTCACTTTCTCCCAATGTCCACGCAGTCAAAGCCAAACTGAAATATTTTGAAAACATCTTTACGCTCCATAGTAGTTTCAACCTACGAGCATCGCTGTTACTGTATATCTAGGGAGTCTGTGGGCCACAGCAATTTTTGCTTCTTTTTAGCCACTCCTTTGACTTGACTCGAGTTCTATTCCATGACATGGTCTACGTCATAGACCGACTATTCAAAGACAGTGGTTCTCAACAGAGGGACCAGGGACGTGCTAGGGTGGCCTTGCAATTATAGTAAACTATTGAAAGTTAATTACAGAATGCTTAATTCACAAAACATCAAGACTAAATAACGCATAGCAATTAATATTATATAAATAGCCTTTTTACTTTCTGTAGATGACACATCTACTGTAATATGTTTGCTATGAATAGGGGAAAGAAAATATAGAAGGATATCGATGTGTAAATATCGACGGTCTACTGGCAAAAGTAGTTTTTCACTTTTACGCTTTTATGAGTGGAATAAGTAGGGCCAACTACATTGGTGTAGAGACGGAGCTGCGACGACAACGACGACAGGCAGAAAGGTCATAATGTCTCTGGAATAATTCCTTGGAGACGGGGGCAAAAGGGTTGAGAACCACTGCTCTAGGAGATGAAGAGGAGGAGGAAACATTTCATGTCATGGGAGTCAGTTTTGTGAGTACGACTACAGCAGTGGCATTTTCTGTACCTACTTTACATGTTGGCAAGACGCTAGTTTGAAAAAGTTCCCATATTTCGATACAACTTACTGATCAGTACTGAAATATTGAATTAAATGCATAGTATTTATCCAACACCAGTATATTAGTTTAGGGGGGGGGGGGGATATAGCATGGTATTAATCAATGACCTTGCACAGGGCTCTAGACTGCAACAAAAATAGTGGTTATCCTCCTCATTTAGCTTTTTGAAATAATCAGCTATAGACCGCTTCGTATATGGAATGCAGTTAATTAAATAGATTGTTTCGTAAAGTTCTGCGTCCTCTGCCTTGAAGAACGTGAATCCCATGCACTCGCACAAATATGGCAGGGTGACATTTTAGCTCGCACATGCTCAAAAACTGGTTGCATATGAGATACAATTTTGGTCGCAGTCTGGAGCCCTGTAATTATGGAGGGGGGGGAACAAACAAACAATAAAAAAAAATTGATTCTAGATGCACGACACCCGTTATGCTTCGGTAATTTTTAAATTGCCATGTTTTGTCCAAATGTGAGTGGTATACAGCGTCCAGTAGATCAACGATAATATTGAAATGTCTCACTATACGCAGTACGTGTGCTGTCCCACAATGTCTGACTACCACAAAGTCAATGACTCTCTGTTCCTCAAGTTTTTTTTATTTTCTTAAATTTTTTAACAGACTGGTGCACTCAGTTGGCGAATATAGATGGAAGAAGTTGGTATATGCGTGTGACGGTCCCAGCCATTAGAGCAGCACCACCGCAACACTTGAGACAAATATTCTAATGCTTTCCAGCAGAGGTAAGGATAATAAACACATAAGTGCCATCAGAGTGAAATATCGCAATATTCATTAGTAAAGAGTTACAGATTCTGTGATGACTCACCCTTTCTTCCCCGATTCGTCAACTTTCTTTTCCCCGGCTGCCTCAGCCTCCTCACCGTTTTCAGTTGGCTCTGCCTCCCCTAAAGCCTCCCCCTCTCCCGGGGAGGCGGAGGACGCAGCCTGCTCCTCCTCCTCAACAGAAGGTGACCCCTCCGATGTGGCATCAGGCTCTGGATAGAGGTTTGGTGGGAAAGAAGGGTGTACAGAGATGTGATGTCCTGACAACACAAAGAATTTAAACTAGCTGGTAGATCCAACCTCTACTACACTCCACCACAGTATGAGGTCAGGGGAAAATACCATAAACCAGAAAACAATGCTCGCCAGTCGGGCATGACTTACTTTGTTGGCTTAGTCATTGAAATACCTTGCTCACACAGATATTCAATGCAATATTCAAGTCGACCATTAGTAAAGTTCCATGTGTATAATTCCAGCTGCGTTTGTACATGGATTTTCCTCAAACTGAGCTACGCAATCAGATACCATTTTCAAGTGACAAGCCACGCAGTTGAGCATAGTAGAGGTTGGGTTCACCAGCTAGTTTAAACATATTTCAACAGACTGGTCAAGTACAATGTAACAAAATATATATACATCTCACATGCTTGCAAAACAAATTTCTAGAGGAGAGGGAATTACAAAGGGCAAGTTTATGAAATCACTTTCCACAACCACTAGTGCTTAATGCACTGGTGTGTTGGATGCTATTTTGCTGAGTGTCATGTGGATAGTAATCATTATATGACTAATATTCAGTATGGTCTGGATATTATGGCTGGGCACCGGTTGGGACACCATCAGTTCCCGACCTGGATGATGGCCGAGCTCACCTCCCTCTGCTGCAGTAGAGGGGGCAGTCTCCTGGGGTGGAGTCCCGGCTGCACGGCGAATAGGCATCACACTAAATGGCCTGGATGGGGACATGAACACGGATTAGCTGCCTGCTTGTTATATAATAAATAAAGTGTTTGGTCAGTTCGTGAAATGATAGCGAAAATGGCGCCGATGTCTGATTTTATTTTGCACTTGGCCAAAATCGTCATTCATTGGGGCCTTCGCCTTTCCCCCCCAGGAAGGATTTTCTTTCTTTACGTGAAACGTTAATCAAACGGACGACAATTGCGCATGCATTTCGTGCATTGCACGGCGTTGCGTTAACTAAATTACACTTGTGCTCAGATAAAATAGCAAGGAGGAGAAAATATTATTTCGCATCATGACAGAAATGGATATTTTCAACGAACACGTTAACGCTAATTCAAATATGGCCATTTTGTCCAGCAGTTCATACATACAGTAATGGCGCCGCATGGACCTGGTAGCTAAAATGCACCAAGTTGCACTGAAAGAAGAAGAAAAAATCCGCGCTTTTTTTGTGAAATTATGCATGCAAGAAGAAGCAACTGATTTTATATGTGAACCTTACCGTGTACTTGTCTACAGTAACAAAGAAATTCGACGTAAGGTTAGCGAGCTAACTAGCTAAAATTCTGCACTACCCTTTATTTAGAATTCTCTATTTACATGCCCCTCCCCCTGGAAGAACGTGACGCTGGCGTCAACTACTCACGTCAAGTGGGCGTTTTCTTGGAGTTCTTTGTTCCCAAGCCGAAGGCGCCAAGTCAATGAGTTATATTAAAGCTATGCTTGGGACAAAGTTTCATGTAAACCAATACATCAAATAACCATTCAAATAAACGTGTGCGAGTTGTTATAATTTAACAAGGGAGGCAGGTATATACCTAGAATTATAATGAGGTATTGTTGTCTCCCAGTGGTTAAGGGGAAACCATTTTCGAACGTTTCTATGACGACACAACGTTTCTATGTGAATCAACTCAGACTACCATTGACCTCATACTGACCTCTGACAAGTCCAAGATCTCCAGCAAAGGGGTTATAGCATGCGGGTTAAGTGATCATTACATGATATTCTGTACCCGCAAAAAGCTAAAACTAAAGGCTGGCTGTCACAAAACAGTCACATCTAGAGACCTCAAAACCTACTCTAGCGAGGCCTTTAACCTTGAACTGGAGAGTCTGGACTGGTCAGATGAACTCAATGGTACACTGGTTGAAGAAACTTGGCTTGGCTTCAAAACCAAATTTTCATCAATACTAAACAAAATGGCCCCCCTAAGAACCACCAGGGTAAAAAATCGCGCTGAGCCATGGATGCACACTGAAATACTGACCGCTATGAAAGCCAGAGACAAAAAATGCTCTGAGTTTCGTAAAAGTCAGTCAAAGCTTACCAAAAGCACGAGCAGTGAACTCCAAGACCACGTGACTGAACTCAAACTAGAAAGAAACAGACTAAGAAATGACGTAAACTCCATGATCAAAACTGCAAAAAAAAATTTCATCAATGACAAAACCGAGGAAAACAAAAATAAACCACGTGAACTTTGGAAATTACTCAACAATCAACTAGGCTGCAGTAAAAAACTCAAAACCAGGTTCTCAAACATAAACATAAAGACGGACAACACGCTCATCACAGACAAGCTGGATGTAGCCAATTACTTAAACACTTTCTTCACAAACATAGCCACAACACTGGTAAACAAACTACCCTCCCACTCAGGGCAGTATGGGGTAGAACACATAGTAGCATACTACATGAACCTAGGCGTCCACAAAGACGACTTCAAACTGGAAATAGTAACTACAGATGAGGTACTCAAAAAACTGAGCGCCCTCCAACCAAACAAGGCCACTGGCCATGACAACATCCCCTCCAAATTCCTCAGAGACTCAGCAGCAGCCATCACCCCAGTCATCACACACATAATAAACCTCTCCATAAAACAGGGACACGTCCCCAAGGACTTCAAAATTGCGAGAGTAACACCCCTGCACAAAAAGGGCAGCAAATTAGACCCGGGTAACTACCGCCCTGTTTCTATCCTTACATCCATCTCGAAAGTCATGGAAAAAATAGTATACGAACAGATCGAAAAATACCTCGCGGAAAAAAATCTAATCTACGAATTCCAATCTGGCTTCAGAACATCCCACTCCACTGACACATGCCTTCTCTACTTGAACGACCACATCAAACAAGAGGTGGACGCGGGCAAATACTGCGGCATGGTCATGCTGGACCTACAAAAGGCCTTCGACACTGTCAATCACACCATTCTGATTGACAAGCTAAAAGCAATTGGTTTTGATAGTTTATCAGTGAGCTGGATACAATCCTACCTGGAGGGGAGGGAACAGATGGTGGAAGTAAACGGTACCCTATCCCCCCCCCTCACAGTGAGCTGTGGTGTTCCACAAGGAAGCATACTAGGACCGCTACTATTCCTAATTTATGCAAATGACATGTCGTCAGCTTGTGACTGCAACTTGTTCCTGTTTGCGGACGACTCAGCCCTGCTGGTCTCTGACAAGAACAAGTTACAGGTTGAAAAAGCCCTCAGCTCGGAACTAGGCAAAATCTGCATATGGCTCGCCGACAACAAACTATCATTACACATGGGCAAAACAGAGTCCATTCTCTTCGGTTCAAATAACAAACTCAGCAAGACTGACGACTTCTCGGTTACAGTGGGTGACAATATTGTCACAAGGAAAGATGAAATTACCTACCTGGGTTCCATCCTAGAGGCTAATCTTTCCTGTGACAAAATGGCATCCAATATAATAAAAAAAGTCAACCAACGAACGCGATTCTTGTACCGGATCTCCTCTCTGGTAAACAAGAATACCCTGAAGACTCTAGCAGGAGCACTCATTCAAGGGTACTACGACTATGCTTGCACCTCATGGTACCAAAGCACCTCAAAGGCACTAAAAAACAAATTACAAACATCTCAAAACAAGCTAGTCAGACTACTACTTGACCTGACTCCTAGAACCCACCTCACCCCTGCCCACTTTGACAACCTAGGATGGCTTAGAGTAGACGACAGAGTACAGCAACTTGCAATGGGCCTGGTCTACAAGATACACTACGCGACCAAGGTACCCATGTACATGTCAAAATACTTCCCAAAGGTCAGTGAATACCACGATCACAACACCAGAGGGAGCTCCACAAATCATGTAAAACCCAGATTCGGCTCAAACAAGGGACTAAACACGTTTCGCAATTATGCCACATCAATGTGGAACGCCCTGCCTAAAGCTGTAAAGGAATGTGAATCACTACCCACCTTCAAAAACACTCTCAAAAAACACCTACGTGAGACTGCAATTCGAAACTGGCCCCTACAAATGTCCTAACCTAGTTGTACAGTAAATGACCAAGTAAGGCTTTGTCAACATTCCAATGTACAGTGTAAAATGTGTGTGTGTCCCCTACCCAACCCCCCCCCCCCCCCCCCCCCCCCCACCTCCAATGTACAGCCCTCACCCAACCCACCCAACCCCACCCCACCAACCTCCTCCAATGTACAGTTTCTACGCCAAATGTATATACACTCCTTTTCTGGACACTTTTGTATCACAAACAGTACTGTATTTGCAAATCTGATATGTCATAAATGTATAGATGTAGCAGTACTGTCTATCTGTATGTCATGTATGTCATATATGTTATGATGAATTGAAAATGGGGGACCCTGGTGGAAACAAGACGAAAGTCTTTCTCTGGTCTGCATCCCCTTAACAATTGTATGTATTGAGATGTACTGTTCTGTACCCATTCTGCAATCTGTTAATAAACTTTTCAATCAATTCAATCAATCAAAACACTGAACTCCTCAAATAGACGTATCACGACGCGGTACGTCATGACAAGCCCCGGTGCATTAACGGTTTGATTGATTGATTGCAACTTTTATTAACAGATTGCAGAATGGGTACAATACAGTACTGTTAGATATTGATTACCCACTTGTAAAAATCAACTCCATATTTAAACAGGAAACTGGTTTAACCCACTGAACCCAGGCTCAATACAAACAACTGCTAAGAGGATGTAGACCAGAACAATACATTAGTCTTGTTTGATTGATTGATTGATTGATTGATTGATTGATTGAAAAGTTTATTAACAGATTGCAGAATGGGTACAGTACAGTACAGCTCAATACATACAATTGTTAAGGGGATGCAGACCAGAGAAAGACTTTCGTCTTGTTTACATCAGGGTCCCCCATTTTCAATTCATCATAACATATGACATACATGACATACAGATAGACAGTACTGCTACATCTATACATTTATGACATATCAGATTTGCAAATACAGTACTGTTTGTGATACAAAAGTGTCCAGAAAAAGAGTGTATATACATTTGGCGTAGAAACTGTACATTGGAGGAGGTTGGGTGGGTGGGGTGGGGTTGGGTGGCTATGGGTGAGGGCTGTACATTGGAGGTGGGGGGCGGGGGCGGTTGGGTAGGGGACACACACACATTTTACACTGTACATTGGAATACTGACAAAGCCTTACTTGGTCATTTACTGTACAACTAGGTTAGGACATTTGTAGGGGCCAGTTTCGAATTGCAGTCTCACATAGGTGTTTTTTGAGAGTGTTTTTGAAAGTGGGTAGTGATTCACATTCCTTTACAGCTTTAGGTAGGGCTTTACATCAGGGTCCTCCATTTTCAATTCATCAAGACATTTATGACATACAAATATACAGTACTGTTTCATCAAGAATTTATGACATACAAATATACAGTGCTGTTTCAGAAAAAGATACATTAAAAAAATATATGTATCGAAGGGGAAGAAACTGTACATTGGAGGGAGTTGGTTGGGTGGGTTTGGACATTTACTGGGCCAGTTTCTAATTGCAGCCGCCCGTAGGTGCTCTTTGAGAGCGGGTTTGAAGGAGAGTAGGGATTCACATTATTTTACGGCTGTGGGTAGGGCGTTCCACATTATTGTAGTGTACCGGTCGTGACAACGTCACCTCAAACTTCGATGCCCCCAGGGAGTTTCGAACCCGGGTCTCCCACGCCACGGGCAACAACACAGACCGCTATACCAAGAAGTGAACTCACTTCTTTGTACCGTGTCTATGCGTCTTTTGAGGATGTGAGAGTGAGTTTAACCCATAGCACCGCTACTCACCCCAGCCCTTCGTGACTGTGCTTCACAATACCATCCTGGCACCGCTACTCACCCCAGCCCTTCTTGACTGCGCTTCACGATACCATCCGTTACAGTAGCATAATTGCTAAACGTGTTTAGTCCCTTGTTTGAGCCGAATCTGGGTTGAACATGATTTGTGGAACTCCCTCTGGTGTTGTGGTCGTGGAATTCACTGGCCTTTGGGAAGTATTTCGACATGTATCTTAGTGGTGTAGTGTATCTTCCTTTACCGTTTACCAGTAATTTTGTCCTTGATGCTGCATGTGGGGTTAATGGGAAAATTGCATTTCACCAAAATATTTTATATTTAGTTAAGTTCCAATATTTAAAAGCCAAATTGCTTAAATGACCGGATGCTGGTGACGTCGGGAGACCGGATTTGCAATGCTAATGGTGCTTTCAGTCGGTCCTTGACAAGTTGGAAATCTTTTATGTGACCAAATGGATCACAGCCTGAACCACATACGCTTGGAGCAACCTATTAATAGTACGTACATTCATTTTCCTATAGCTGCAGGAGATTCTGGACCCAAAAAATGATGTCACCTGTCAGAGATCAAAAAAGGATTTCTCTCGCGCCGTTGACTACCATTAGTATTAAAAAAAAATGGGTCCCACGTGGGTCCACTGGAATTGGAGGGACTTCACCTCACTGTTAATAGATTGCTCCTAGCTTCATATGTGGTTCATGCGCCGGCTGTGGTTCCAATGAACAAGCCCTTCTAATATACATTTCTCTCTCTGATAAGGTAGGGTATTTTAAATTTCAAAGCAGCAGTTAAAATCGCTAGCCAAAACAAATTTAGCATTGCATATCAGGCCACTCGACATCACCAAATGATTTGTCTCTCGCCGTTGATTACTGTTCATATTTTTTCCCAAATAGGGTCCCAGGGCTGTCTAGTGGAAGCGGAGGAACTTCGCCTCTCTATAGACCTGGGGAGTCGCATGATCGTTTTAAGACCTGCCTGGTTCCAGAATGTTTTTTGCCTATGGTCTTATTTTTACGACTGTGCATCTAATGCAATTGAATCTTTACTCGTTTCCATGGTAACTACTACAGTACCCATATGCCTCAGCATTTGAAGCGTGTTAACACTGCAAAGCTGAGAGGATGACGTTACGAAACCAAAATTATCAAAACACCGGCGGCGGCGTGGAGTTAAAGTTAGCTGTGGCACCTATCTCCTTTCAAGGGAGCACTGGCTCAGGCACGAGGCACAGTATAGTAGGGTCATCTGTGGCACTTCCGTGACCGTGGAGAGCGAATGTCCGTTTCTCAATGGATTTGTCATCTAGGAGGGTTAATAAACAAATTTAGCCCGGGTGTATTTTTTTAAAAGGCGGGGAAAATTCGTGAGAGATCAAAATCCAAAATGACTGCCGTGGAAATTAACTTTTTAATGGTTTGACCTATAATGATGCACAATACATGGTTTTAGAGCTTATTTTGATCAAGGAATACATATTTGGTGTTTATATAATGATTTGACCTATTGTTGACCTTCAAATGCAAGATGGCTGCCAATTTTGAGCTCCAAAATGGATTTTTTTCAAAATCGTCACAGAGCCTTCATATTAGCTCTAATGAAAGCTCTGCTCATGATGAGTTGAGTTATGGACAGAGGGGATAGGTGGCTATCTTCCACCATACTCCATCCATCTGTGAAAGTTGGAGACATGATCACCCCTGTTTGCTTCAGCAGGGTGGGTTATTGGCCCCAGATGCTGTTTCCACAAGGTTGTCTGACTGCTTTGTCTGACCTCTCACCCTAGACCTGTCCGGTTTGGTAAAACCTGCTAGGATTTTCCTCCTACTGGCATAGCTCTCAGGGTTCACTGAGGTACTCAAGCTCCCTTACCACGACAAGGTGAACAGTCAAAAGGGAGGTGTTTTTTTTCTTCTTTTTTTAAATATATGTTTTGTAACTTTTGTATAACTATGGTGCTTCAACAAATAGCACTCCAAAATAATAATTGATCAACTAGTAGCCTAATTAAGGGCAGATTTGGAGGCAACAGCATCTCCCTCTGGCTGACACAGCAACTGAACCATGTAATGTCAAACAGAAAATATAATTGTTAGAATAAAACACACTAATGTTCACATCACAATATTAAAAAAGAAAGGAAATAAGGGTGGAGAGAAAAGGCTGGTAGAAAACACAAAATACAGATGGATATAAAATAAGCTAAGCAGATGATATAATGTAACAACTTGTTGTTGATGGATGATGAGAACGGGAGAGAGAATCACTATTCTTCATCAGAATCTGTTGATTCTCCACACTGACTCCATTCATCATCACTGCTACTCTCATCTGAGCAGTCATGAGATGTGAGCTGCTGGGGCAAGGGGGGAAGGGTATGACGCACTGGCCGGCACTTCCCATTCACTAGTTCCCAGCCATGACCAATGGGGGAAGGATGTTCTTGAAGGTTGTAATGGAGCTGGCAATATGTAATGTAGTTTGTCCTTTCCACATGAAGATCCAAGGAGTCCTCATCAGGTGGCAGACGAATCGTACACTTCTTCTTCAATTTGTGCCACTTGGAAGCTCTGGCCTGGCCAGACATAACATCTGCACTCTCAGCGTAAACAATTGAGAGGACAAATGCTTTCATATCTGCTCTCACTTCATCTTTCAACTCCAGACTATCACTCACTCGTCCCTGGAGCTCTCTTGCCTCAGGAACAACCATCACCTTCTCCAACACCTTTTTCTTTCCATGCCCATAAAAGCCTGAGGTGTGGTCACTGCCACGGAGAGGTATAATGATGTCTGCAACCTCTTCAGAGAGCATTGCACGGCAGTTGATACATGCATTCTTGCGCTTGATCAGCAGATCACCTCTGATTTGTTGCGAGGCATAAGCTGCTTGGACAAACACGTCTGTGTCTCCGCAGTCTAGAACAACAGGTCCAGTGTAGTTGGTGATCCTCACCTTTGCATAGGCGGAGAGCAGCATTGTATCTGCCTCTGGATGTTTGAAGACATACTCTCCATTAGCGATGCCAGTGCTGAGGTTGGTTGACACTTCTCCCTCACAGTATATGATATCACCCTGCACTTGACCAACTTGTGTTTTCAGCTGTTCTTTCACAAGTTTTTGCAATCTGACCTTGTTTCCTGAGTTGACCATGAGTTCACTGAATTCAGCAGCACCTGGGAACCTGTCTTCGGGTTTCAGGAAAACATTTGGGACATGTGGATGTTTTGCTCATCATCATGCTCATCATCCTTGATGCTGAAGGAAAGGTCATATTTGTCGTTGATGAGAATGATGAGGTAAGCATTGGCATGGCGTGAGAAGATGATTGCGCAGATTTTATGCAGGTAGAACCATCCGGCTTCCTAGCCTCTCGGTCCTCAGGTGTGGGGGTGGCAAGCCACCATATCAGACCCATGTCTACAAGGCTCACGTAGTTCTGCGGTTCCTCAGGAACTGGTTCTAGGGTGAAAAGCGCTAGTCCTGATCTTTCCATATGGGCCACCTGCATATGAGCACCAGAAGGTGTGCAGCTCTTTTCACTTGCAAAATTCCATCTCTTATTACTGTGGATGGTTGCAGTAAGAGGTTTGATCTTGGTGAACACCCGCTCTTGCAGAAAAGTCTCAACCTGACCATGGCCATCTGGAATTGCAGTCTTAAAGGGGAGATGAAGCATAGCGATAAACACATAGTCATAGCATCAAATTAGTATTTAGATAAACCACAGAAAAAATCACGTTATAAAAATAAGGCGTTTCTAAGAAAAAACGATTTGTAATGTCCATTTATGTAGCATTTATGAACATGTGCGCCGCCATTTTGTTGCTGACGTCACGGTGTTGGTTTGGTGTATACACTGCTAGTTAGCTGCATAGTAAACATGGACTGTCGGGTCAGTCAAATGTTGCCTACCAAACAATGGGACCGCGGTGATTCTTTTTGTATTGCTCCTGGCTGTTCAAACTAATTTTACCGTGTGAAAGAGAGAGGAAAGTTGGTTAATTTCCACAAACTACCAGTGAAAAAAACAGTGTTGTTGGCACGTTGGCTCAAGCTGGCTGCACTCAGGCGGCGCGATCAGCCTGTTGGACAGGGAATGAAGATCTCCAGCGAACACTTCATTGCTAGCTAACGCCGGTACTAGCTAGCCATCGCTCCCGGGAGCTAACGCCGGTACCCGGCTGGTGCTAACTAGCTAGCCATCGCTCCCGGGAGCTAACGCCGGTACCCGGCTGGTGCTAACTAGCTAGCCATCGCTCCCGGGAGCTAACGCTGGTACCTGGAGCTAGGTAGCCAGCAGGCTAAATGCTCCCGACGCTGAACTCAGTGAACTGCCTGCGCCGGTCTGTCTGTCAAAGACCGAGGGAACCGCATCAGGCTTCAGCTGATTAGTGGTCTTCTGGACAAACCTCCCACCCCCAACAACATAATCCGAGGCAATGAAGTGTTCGCTGGAGATCTTCATTCCCTGTCCAACAGGCTGATCGCGCCGCCTGAGTGCAGCCAGCCTGAGCCAATGTGCCAACAACACTGTTTTTTTCACTGGTAGTTTGTGGAAATTAACCAACTTTCCTCTCTCTTTCACACGGTAAAATTAGTTTGAACAGCCAGGAGCAATACAAAAAGAACCATGCGGTCCCGTTGTTTGGTAGGCAACATTTGACTGACCCGACAGTCCATGTTTACTATGCAGCTAACTAGCAGTGTATACACCAAACCAACACCGTGACGCCAGCAACAAAATGGCGCCGCCCATGGCGAAAACAGGAAAATTATATTTGATTTTTCAGACAAATAAGCAGGATTTCACATTTTATTATAGGACCCTGTCTTACACAAGGTACACAACAAACAAACTAGGATCACATTGTTCACTGCTTTATCTCCCCTTTAAGGTCATGCAGTAACTCTGGTGAGGCGACGAGGCCAGACTGTAGTGACGTCAGTGTAGGTGAGGAGATGTCAAATGGATCAGCTTCAAAATCCCTCATGCATGCCTGCAGGTCCTGAACTGCTTGCTCATCCTTCTGCATCCTTGCTGGCTGGCATTCGACATGCTTCCTGTGACAACGCTGGCACTGGAGGCCCCGCTTCACACTTCACCCTTGCAACGTTGTTTACATTCCTTGTTGTTGAGAACAGTTGTTTCTCATTCTTTAAAAGCTGAGTCCATCCTTGCTTTAGCTTTGAGTTCAGATTCATAGTTGTTTCTATCCAAAGATTGAGGGGCTGGCAGGAGTAGGGTAGCCCTGTCATCGACTGGGTAAAGTGATCGTTGAAGAACTCCATTTGTTCATCTGACAGTGAAGAGAGCATTGCCCAGTAGTCTGGCAACCACCTCCCATAGTCATGGTTGTCGTATGCCATCAGTCCTGGCAGCATGTTGTAGGTTGACGATAGGTATAAGAGCCATTTCTTGCATGACATGCATCAAGACATTGTACAAGTGGGTCAGACATCTCCAAGAACGAGACCCAAAAGTCCCCCATGTCTGTGCCAGGCTTCTCATAAACTCTGTTGATCAGCTCCTTCATGTTGCCATCATTCTCAAGATCACAGTAAGCTGTCTGTAGAGCCTCTTGAGTTTCAGTCAGTGCATTCCGCAGAATGTTGAGGTTCTCCTTGATGTCTTCCGATAGTTCTTTGTGCTCAAGAATCTTTGACAGTTTATTTGGGATAAGAACCTCTCTCAAGAGCAGGATGCACTGCACGCCCCGTCTGTAGTGCTTTCCTCGTAGTGCTTGGTCTACCGACCCCTCCACTACTACCCCTGCTGTAACCAGAGTGTCTGCCATTCCAGAGCCCTTGAATCTCTTGTAGATGGCATAGATGTAGGACATCAGCTGGTGGAAAGCTCAGAGGATTGGGATGATGTCCTTGAACATTTCTGGATTCTCCGCCTTGAGCTGAGTGATCGTCTTGTAGGTGGGCAGGTCACCAACAAGAAAGGAGAATGGAATATTCTTCAGCCGCATGGCCTCCACATGTTTCACCATGATGTCATTCACCACTGACTTGCTTGGAGGTTCATTGTATGTTGTGAACAAGGCATGCTCTTGTTGGGTGTTGGATGACAGCAGGACTGGGCACCACTGTATCCTGGAACACGCTGCTCTTCAGGTGGTGGTCTTGTACCATGATTGTCTACACGAGACAGTGCATGTATCACAGAGCGAGCACGCTGCGGAGCTGACCCATCCACTGGTGGATCTAGTCTACCCTGGGACGAGCAGGTGGCTCACTCTTGCTACCAGGGGGGCATCTGTACTGGCAAACCTTTGTCAGTTCTGCACACTTCTGCTCCACATCCATCAGAGCCCAGTGGTCATAGAGGAGCAGTGTATCTGCATAGCTGATGCAGACACCACTCTTGTGCAGAGTGTCTACCAGATCTTTACTCCTTGTCATGCCATGGACATTTACGCCCAGGTTGATAGCAGTGGTAGTGCGCTGTCCAGTGAGATGGTACATTCGGACCCAGAGTTTTTGTTAACACCAAAGTAAGATAAATAAATAAGTAGCGCACAAGGGTTAAATTCGGCTCAAGCAACTAACCTTGCTAGCTTTGCATACAGAATACTATTTTATGTTAGGCTATAGTGCAAAATCATTTTTGGTTCATTATGAAAATGTGATGGTATGAACTGGACACCATATTCTCAGTAGCCTACCCTATTTAATGGAAAACCGCAAATCAGTAACTGTTGTTTACACACAAACATTGACTTTATTGACCTCAGAGATGACTTCTGTATACTTATACTGTATATTATTCAACTCATCATGAGCAGAGCTTTCATTAGAGCCTAATATAAAGGCTCTGTGACGATTTTGAAAAAAATCCATTTTGGAGCTCAAAATTGGCAGCCATCTTGCATTTTAAGGTCAACAATAGGTCAAATCATTATATAACACCAAATATGTATTCATTGATCAAAATAAGCTCTGAAACCATGTATTGTGCATCATTGTAGGTCAAACCATTAAAAAGTTAATTTCCACGGCAGCCATTTTGGATTTTGGTCTCTCACAAATTTTCCCCGCCTTTTAAAAAAATGCACCCCGGCTAAATTTGTTTATTAACCCTCCTAGATGACAAATCCATTGAGAAACGGACCTTCGCTCTCCACGGTCACGGAAGTGCCACAGATGACCCTACTAGTATGCCAGACATCCTTGGACAGTGGCTGATTGCCTGGTTCCTAAAAGGCTGAGACTTGATTGATTAATTGATTGAAAACTTTATTAACAGATTGCAGAATGGGTACAATACAGTACAGCTCAATACACACAATTGTTGGGTGGCTAGGTGGTGCAGTGGGCAAGGCGCTCACCACCAATGCAGGAGACGCTGGGTTCGAACCCAGCTCTCCGCATTGCATTCAGCTTTGCTGGTCGTTCATACTAATACATTTGGCAGTATTAGGGGGTGGAAAGCTGATGGGTGGGAATCGGACGTTGTGGACAGCGACTCCTACAGGTCGGTTGGTGCGCCTGCACAGTAGAATCAGGAAGCGACGGGGGCGGCGTCCCTCCAAAGCGCAGACCTCCGACGCTGAAAGATCGCGCTGTGCAGGTGAAAAGATGCGACGGCTGCTACCTCGAGTACCGGAGGGGACTCGTGCAATGTATATGGCTTCATCCACATTACAGCCGGCTTGTGGGAGGCATGGCCAAACAGCGTTCGAGACAGGGGAGGGTAGAATTGGACGATACAAAATTGGAATGGGAGAAAAATAGAAAATGGGAGAAAAAGTAGATAAAAAAAAAATACACACAATTGTTAAGGGGATGCAGACCAGAGAAAGACTTTCATCTTGTTTACATCAGGGTCCCCCATTTTCAATTCATCAGGACATATATGACATACATGACATACAGATAGACAGTACTGCTACATACATTTATGGCATACCAGATTTACAGTACTGTTTGTGATACAAAAAGAGTCCAGAAAAGAGAGTATATACATTTGACGTAGAAACTGTACATTGGAGGAGGTTGGGTGGGTGGGGGGCTGTACATTGGAGGTGGTTGGGTAGGAGGGGTGGGGGGGAACACTGTACAACTGTACAAGCAAAACTGTACATTGGAATATTGACAAAACCATTCTTGGTAATTTACTGTACATTGGAGGGGGTTGGGTTAGGACATTTACAGGGGCCAGTTTTGAATTGCAGTCTCCCGTAAGTGTTCTTTGAGAGTGGGTTTGAAAGTGGGTAGTGATTCACATTCCTTTACAGCTTTGGGTAGGGCATTCCACATTGATGTGGCATAATTGCGAAACGTGTTTAGTCCCTTGTTTGAGCCGAATCTGGGTTTAACATGATTTGTGGAGCTCCCTCTGGTGTTGTGATCGTGGTATTCACTGACCTTTGGGAAGTATTTTGACATGTACATGGGTACCTTGGTCGTGTAGAGTATCTTGTAGACCAGGCCCATTGCAAGTTGCTGTACTCTGTCATCTACTCTAAGCCATCCTAGGTTGTCAAAGTGGGCAGGGGTGAGGTGGGTTCTAGGAGTAAGGTCAAGCAGTAGTCTGACCAGTTTGTTTTGAGATGTTTGTAATTTAGTTTTTAGCGCCTTTGAGGTGCTTTGGTACCATGAGGTGCAAGCATAGTCGTAGTACCCTTGAATGAGTGCTCCTGCCAGAGTCTTCAGGGTATTCTTGTTTACCAGAAAGGAGATCCGGTACAAGAATCGAGTTCGTTGGTTGCCTTTTTTTTATTACATTGGATGCCATTTTGTCACAGGAAAGATTAGCCTCTAGGATGGAACCCAGGTAGGTAATTTCATCTTTCCTTGTGACAATATTGTCACCCACTGTAACTGAGAAGCCGTCGGTCTTGCTGAGTTTGTTATTTGATCCGAAGAGAATGGACTCTGTTTTACCCAGGTGTAATGATAGTTTGTTATCAGCGAGCCAGGTGCAGATTCTGCCGAGTTCTGAGCTGAGAGTTTTTTCAACCTGTAACTTGTTCTTGTCAGAGACCAGCAGGGCTGAGTCGTCCGCGAACAAGAACAAGTTGTAGTCACAAGCTGACGACATGTCATTTGCATAAATTAGGAACAGTAGCGGTCCTAGTATGCTTCCTTGTGGAACACCACAGCTCACTGTGGGGGGGGGGGGGGGGGTAGGGTACAGTTTACCTCCACCATCTGTTCTCTCCCCTCAAGGTAGGATTGCATCCAGCTCACTGATAGACTATCAAAACCAATTGCTTGGATTGGTTTGGAATTCGTAGATTCGATTTTTTCCGCTAGGTACTTTTCAACCTGTTCGTATACTATTTTTTCCATGACTTTCGAGATGGAGATAAGAATAGAAACAGGGCGGTAGTTGCCTGGGTCTAATTTGCTCCCCTTTTTGTGCAGGGGGGTCCCACTTGGATTACTGCACAACAATTTGGTTGAGCGCTTAAAATCGGGATCTGGAGAAAGTTCAGAGCGGCACGTCTCGCCCTCCGCTGCTCTGTGAGGAGCAGTGTTTGGAGAATGCATGCCGCTTTGTCTTGGCTTAGAGTGGATCAGAGGCTGGCATACAGCCTTGTAACACTTTTGTTTAATATTTATAAAATTGGTAAACCTAAGTCTTTCTGGTCAGAACTGCACCCACCAATACTAGCCATGGCACGCCGTGGGTCTTCATTTCACTCTACCTCTACCAAGTACAAATGCACTTAAGAGAACCGTAATGTATAGAGCTGCTGAGTGTCTGAGTGAAGATAAAGATGATCAGCAACAAATGTACTTTTAAGATAAAGTTGAAGGATGCTGTTATGAATGGTGAAATACAGTTGAGTTACTGATTTATTTAGTTAGTATTGATATTTTTTTTTAAACTTTGACCAGTCAGCTGGTTCTTTTTAGCGTTTATCGCTTTTTCGTCGCATTCATACTTGGTCAAGTTCGACCGACAGAAGCAGGCTGAAAGGGTTCAGATGGGGGGGAAGACACTCTGGGAAAGGCACGGCTGCAGTCCGGGATTCGAACGCGCTCAGCCCCAGATCCGCACGAGCGCGGTTGTCCACGGCGCTGAAATAGCACTCGCGGTACGTGGTGAGCTACTGGAGCTCCCCAGTATTGATATTTTAGTTAGTTAGTTTAGTTAGTATTGTATTTGTGGTTGGAGCCTTTGTGTGTTTTTTTGTGAGATTTTAAGAGGTTGAGAACAAATTTGGGTCTCATTCTCCAAAGACTTACGACAAAAAGGGCTTGCTCTTAGGGCCATTTGAGACCTTTTCGGGCCGATTTTGGGATTCACCAACCGTCCCAATAAAACATATATAATTAATATTATATTATAATATATTGTCTATATTCATTTCTTGCCCGAAAAGGTCTCGAATGGCCCCAAGAGAAATCCCTTTTTGTCGTAAGTCCGTTGGAGAATGAGACCAATGTGCTTAGGCTAAGGTGTTTTTTTTTTTTGTTACTGTAATGTAATGTACTGTAATGTTGTAGGTTGTGTGTTAAGACCCCAGGAAGAATAGTCTTCCACCCATGGGTGTAGACTAATGGGGATCCATAAATAAACAAATAAATACACACAGTAGGGAGAGAGCCTCTGTCAAGTAAATTGGTTTGTAATATTTTGCCACTCAATAAACTGGTCTGTTTATCTTCACCTGTGTCAGAGACAGCAAAGGCCACTTGGGCAGGGTCCACTGCCCAGCAAATATTGGATACATTTTCCCTGATGGTCTGACCTCATCATTCTGAATCTACAATCATCAAAATGAAACCATGGACATTTAGTCTATGTCCCTTATCCCATATAAACTATAATTAAAATTAGAAACAGTTTAAAAGAAGGAGGTACTGTATAGTTTAGATACAGTAAGAGTTAACATTGTAAATTATATATTACATAGTAGTGTATATAAGAACCAGTTCTCAGGAACCTAGCATGTCTTTTTTTTACCATGCATATCTTGTCTTATCTATTTAATTCTTTCGATGCCTATTTTATTCTTGTATTTTGCACAATCAATGCGGGCAAGACCACCCGCATTTCACTGTATGCCCTGTATAAACCTCTTGATTCTAATTGTAAATATATATATATATATATTTACAATATGCTTGAATCTGCAAAATATCACCTGAGAATATTGATAGGCCAGTGTTTCTTATAAACCTTTTGATTCTCATAGGTTGAATCAATACCAGAGCCCTTAATCCTACACAGAGATGTGATGGACTGTGAGGGTGGGAGTGGAGGAAGTGGCGGGAAATTAGTAGGCTACTGTTGAATCGAAACATAGATCTAAAGATCAGAGGAGTATATGAAGCATGTCTTGATAGTCTATCAGTGAGCTGGATGTAATCCTACCTGGAGGGGAGAGAACAGATGGTGGAGGTAAACGGTACCCTATCCCCCCCCCCCCCCTCCCAGTGAGCTGTGGTGTTCCACAAGGAAGCATACTAGGACAGCTACTGTTCCTAATTTATGCAAATGACATGTGGTCAGCTTGTGACTGCAACTTGTTCCTGTTCGCGGACGACTCAGCCCTGCTGGTCTCTGACAAGAACAAGTTACAGGTTCAAAAAACCCTCAGCTCAGAACTCGGCGGAATCTGCACCTGGCTCGCTGATAACAAACTATCATTACACCTGGGTAAAACAGAGTCCATTCTCTTCGGATCAAATAACAAACTCAGCAAGACCGATGGCTTCTCAGTTACAGTGGGTGACAATATTGTCACAAGGAAAGAAGAAATTACCTACCTGGGTTCCATCCTAGAGGCAAATCTTTCCTGTGACAAAATGGCATCCAATGTAATAAAAAAAAGTCAACCAACGAACTCGATTCTTGTACCGGATCTCCTCACTGGTAAACAAGAATACCCTGAAGACTCTGGCAGGAGCACTCATTCAAGGGTACTACGACTATGCTTGCACCTCATGGTACCAAAGCACCTCAAAGGCGCTAAAAACAAAATTACAAACATCTCAAAACAAACTGGTCAGACTACTGCTTGACCTTACTCCTAGAACCCACCTCACCCCTGCCCACTTTGACAACCTAGGATGGCTTAGAGTAGACGACAGAGTACAGCAACTTGCAATGGGCCTGGTCTACAAGATACAATACACGTCCAAGGTACCCATGTACATGTCAAAATACTTCCCAAAGGTCAGTGAATACCACGATCACAACACCAGAGGGAGCTCCACAAATCATGTTAAACCCAGATTCGGCTCAAACAAGGGACTAAACACGTTTAGCAATTATGCCACATCAATGTGGAACGCCCTACCCAAAGCTGTAAAGGAATGTGGATCACTACCTACTTTCAAAACCACTCTCAAAGAACACTTACGGGAGACTGCAATTCGAAACTGGCCCCTGTAAATGTCCTAACCCAACCCCCTCCAATGTACAGTAAATGACCAAGTATGGTTGTCAATATTCCAATGTAGTTTTGCTTGTACAGTGCCCCCCCCCCCCCCCCCAATTTACAGTTTCTACGTCAAATGTATTTACTCTCTTTTCTGGACTATTTTTGTATCACAAACAGTACTGTATTTGCAAATCTGGTATGTCATAAATGTATAGATGTAGCAGTACTGTCTATCTGTATGTCATGTTATGATGAATTGAAAATGGGGGACCCTGATGTAAACAAGATGAAAGTCTTTCTCTGGTCTGCATCCCCTTAACAATTGTATGTATTGAGCTGTACTGTACCCATTCTGCAATCTGTTAATAAAGTTTTCAATCAATCAATCAATGGAAAAAGCTTCGCTCACCAAAAACTATAATTTGTAGTCAAGTATTTCCATGCTTGATTCATGTTGGAGCACTTTAGAAAAAAAATGCCAATTTTTTGTGCAGTGGTAAAATTTCAGAAAAGTACTGCGGCTCGTTTACAAGATCCACAAAACTATAACATTTGTGTTGATATATTTCTCATAAACTGCTGTCTCTTTCAACATGGTGGACACACAATGGGAATTCTAAACATCCAATGACAGGTCTCTTATCATGTAGATGGGGGACCCTGATGTAAACAATACGAAAGTCTTTCTCTGGTCTGCATCCCGTTAACAATTGTATGTATTGAGCTGTACTGTACCCATTCTGCAATCTGTTAATAAAGTTTTCAATCAATCAATCACGCCACAAGACGGGAATAAGCCAGATGCTGATCTCACCGGCTCCTTCCATCAGCAGCATGTGATGTGGAGAACGTGCAGACCTCAGAGCTTTCAAATGAATGGAGTGGGATGTAACGTTTATTAAACCAGTACACTGGCTGCACTCTGCTGCTGCTTGCAGACAGTGCACTGCTGCACAGCAGTGTTCATTAAAACTCCCTCCACCTGTATCAATCTATTTCATCATCTCTCTTAGGGTCTCAATTGTCAGTATGACATCATCCAAGGATGTGGTTGCTAAGGCTCTGCTCAGGATGTGCCCATTTTTAATTGCACTCTCAGCCAAATCCTTTTCAGACTTGCATGGATCTGCACCGACAGCAGAGCCTACACTGCAAAATACAACTGGATAACCATTGGCACTATAATTGGTTTCATTATTATGACGAGTGTTCCTGACTGAAAGGTTACTAATCCCCATTACTCTTTCCAGTGGCAGTAATGCGTATAGTTCAATGTTCTAACCACCATTTCATCTCAAATGGGAAGAAGCGGTGATGTATTCTCAGGAGAAAACAAAAGTAGTCTTCAGAATTTGCCTATAATGGTGAGGTAGTCGTGAGACTGCATTGTCTGTACCGTGTAGATAGGAACCACCCCCTAGCTTTTCTTCTCTCTTTGGCCTCTATTGCTATTTTGTGGATGATTGAAAATGGAACCTGGGCTTGCAAAGACCACGCCAAGACACATAACCAGTTAATTTCTGGGACCAATTCTAGCTACTTATAGTGAGCTAGAACACGTTTCTGTAAAAACACATATTTCCATGACAACAGTTTTCAGCAGTACACGTCCAACTAACACAGTATGTAAGTAAGCTAGTGACCACTGTTGTCCCTGTCCACCGTCAACACTGTTGGTCCTCCTGGCTGTTTCGGCTTTTATTTCCCTTCCAGTTATTTCCAGTAGTCTAATATGGTACAATTTCAGAGTGCTGGATCTAAAAATACATTTACAATCTGTTTGCATCTTTGTATTTTCTACATGTTTATTTCCATGCAAGCACTCATTTCCCCATCGATAAATACTGTGCAAATGCGGAACCATCAGTCAAGGTTTGCAAAAAAAATAAATACGTTTTCTTGTTTAGACTGGAGGTTTCTTATGCCAACATTTCTGCAAACATTTTGATGTACAAAAGAAATCACAATGTGCCACAATATATGACCGTGTTTGTAGTATTGCAATATATTGAATCAGGACCACTATATCATGATTATGTATACATAGCCCTAGTAAATATTGTACTTTTTAAGCACAAGAAAAACTATGGCTGTGTAGAATTGAATAAAAGAAACAATTAAAATACCATAAAAAATATTTGTTTGTTTTGGCATATGATTTTAGTGTCATTTGAAAATGGCTCATAAAAACATACCTTTAAGAGAAAAAAACGAACTAAAATGTTTTTGAATTTCACACCACTGTAGCCTTTTTTTTGTTCAGAAGATATATACTTGGCCCCCAAAATAAAAGAAAGTGAGGTAGGGACCTGACAACCTATGTTGTTGATGGTGGACAACATGGACAGCAGTACTAGCTTATTTCTAGATGTATTTGCTGGAGCTGGAAGAACACTGACAACTAAACATGTCACTTTAAGAATACAACAGTCCCAAGATTTCACCACCAGAGGGCACTAACAATATAAATTACATGGTTGTATGGTGAAACACATCTTTTGTTTTCCAATTTCTACGTTTGGCTGCTAGTAGCTGATCCGAATAGTGCCCTAATTCACAGGACTTCCTCTGGCTGAAGGCCTGGGAGGACCAGAGCAGCAGGACAGACACGCATACAGAGCTAAAACACACTGTGCTATAACAAGTCAGGTGCAGCACGACCACATCCTTTCTTCATTCTGATAGTCAGGGTGACACAAAGCTAGGCCCTTCCAGGATGAGTAATAGATCCATCTGCTCCACTACCTTTGACTTCTTTACACAGATGTAAGCAGAGAGGGAATCACTAATCTAACCAGTCGGACAATCCAGATAAAAAAAAATCAGACGCACACACCCAGATACTATCCCTCAAAATAATAAATGACGTATTCTTTTTTAAATACCTTTTTTGTCTTTAATGTATTTACAAGCTTTCAGTTTGCTCTGTAGGGTTGACGTATTACAAGCACTTAAATGTTCAGCAACCCTGGCATTTGCGTTTTAAACTTGCATTTTGCTCATGATCATCACATTTGAAAGTATCTATTTGTTCGTTGGTGATGTTGTTCAAGTTCTTTTTGAGTGTTTCTTTTTGTGGACAGATTTGCATTGTTTCTTGAATGCATACCACTGCCTCTTGTGAGGCGTATGTACACGTACATATCACATGGAGCAAGCCAAAGCAGAGGGAACACTTCCGGGTCATCCAGCAATAACCCTTTGACCCCAAAACGTCATACAAGGACAACGTTAATAGTTCCTGTGCATCCTCTCTTTCATTAACTCAGCTTCCCCTTCATTCCAAGATCTTTTTTAGTTTTACCCTGTTTTCAACCAAACATTTTGGATTCCAGGGAGGCTATTTATTTCACAATTATTATTTTTTGTTATTATAATTATTAATAATATTGTTATTTCTATTGTCATCAATGTTCGCCTCATTGTGAACATCTGCAAATGTTAAATAAACTTCCATATTTGCAGTCCTTAAAAAAATAATAAATTAAAGAGTCCGGAACCTATGCATCTTTTAAGTCTCTTCTTAAAAAGTAACAAAAAGAAAAAGTTAAAATTTAAAACAAAAATATTTTCTATGTATAATACAGGTATTTAGTGCTTCCGCCGTTGGAATCCAAACTCAAAATGGCAGCGTGTTTCAGAACCGTACAGCAGGAAAAGAAATTCCAGCCGTAAACACGTCGTCCTGCCCACGCGCACTTTGAATGTCTGTTTGTTTGTCCTGCTCTTAGGATGCAGTTCTTCTACGTAGCAACAGCTGGCCTCGTGTCCTCCGCTGGCTGCAGCAGCGGCCGCTGCCTCCCTCATCAATTGTCCTCCGACTCCTCCTCGGCCTCCTGCAGCCAGGTGAAGAAGGCCATGACGGACTTGAGGGCCACTCCCTTGCCCTGCTGCTCTGCCGGGTCCTTGCTCGACTCCCACTTGTAGAAAGCGTCCTCAGAGATGACGTCCTCGTCATACAGGCAGTCAAAGAACATCCGGAGCAGGTCTGGGGAGGGACATTCGGATGAGATGGAAAGAGGGAGAAACACTTGTAAATAATCGTGCCGGGGTCCGGCGGCTATGCACGAGATACGTGAATGTAAAACTGGTTTGAAAATTTAGTTGTGCGTCAATTTAACGCCTGTGTGAATGATCCAGAACAAGGAATCTCTCGACCATAATGTGTGTGGAGCATCACTTACTTGGAGGCTGATCCAGGGTGACGATCAGCGCCTGAAGTGCATAAAGTGCTTGCAGCTGTCGCTCAGTGTCTGAGTTAAGGTACTTGAGTAATACAGGCAATCTCCTCTGGATGAGGGCCGTGTCCACTCGACAGGTGGTGCTCTCATCTGCAAGGCAAACACGCGGATACGCTTTACAAGTGATGTCGTCAATTGGAGCAATCATCGCTTGGAATAGTCGAGCCTCTCCTGATTGCGGAGTACTCACCTTTCACCGCTGCCTTGCACACAGCTGTCATCAGAGCCCTCAGGAACGGAGATGAGCTCATCTGAGATTCATCCAAATTTGCCTGGGAAGCGGAGGACAGCGAGGGAGGTGAAATGTGTGCGTATGTCTGAAAGGTTGCACAGTTTTAAAACAAAAAATCATCAATACAAAAATAAAAACTATTCAAATAAAGCCCGTCAAAAGCAACATTTGTGAAGCTCAAAGCCTAAAAAGACTTGTCTGCAGAGCAGTTATACCAATATATACATGGCATTTTCCACTTTTCACTGAAACAAGGCTAGAGTGGATATGGCCTGGTCAGCATAATGTATGCATGGAGGGAGGCCAAAGCCATAATGCGCAAAATGCCCAGCAGGCATTTCTTCTGCATAGCGTTCAAATGCCTTAGGTTAGCATAGTTGTGTGGCAACCGCTGTGTGTGTGTGTGTGTGTGTGTGTGTGTGTGTGCGTGCATGGCCTGTACCTCTACCCAGTCAAAGATCTGCTCATCACTGGCCATGTCCTCCAGGAGGAGTCTCTCCAGCTGCCGACTCAACTCCTCAGCAGACAGGCTCTTCTCAGGCAGAGCTACCTCAGGGCTGGAGCCGTCCAACAGAGTGAACTGGAGCTTCTGATGAGGCCAAGAGTGAAGGAGAGATAGAGAGAAGCAAGGATTAAATAATTGATTTATTAATTTATTCATTAAAAAAGAGGGAGCTCACATTTTCATGTGAGGAGGATGAAATGGAGTTTGAACTCAGGAAACCAGCAACAATGATTAGAAATGTGAGTTCCATCATCATCATCATCTTCGTTTTACGTCCCTATTTTCCCAATACAGTGAGGTTGGATGGGGCGATGACTCCACGCCACTGGGCACGGTTTTGTGCCATGTCTTCATGCATCTCCAGATCCCTCAATTTTCCACACATCCCCTCCACGTCTGCTCCGGTCTCCCTCTCGGCCTCCGCCCATCCACAATCATCTCCTCCGCCCCTCAGTAATTTATTTTCTTTTATAATATTGATACTCAAATATTTACAATTTTAAAAGGCATACCAAGTAGTTTCAGCCGCTAAATGTCACTAGAGCATGTGGTGCTTAGAAACACTGTACCATCGGACGTAGTTCAGATCATAACATGACCGGGAACAAAGAACCAGGGACTGCCCACAAGCAACGTGTTTATCCAATCAGGTGCATTCCACATGGGGAAAAGGGAAGTACGGAGGGGATACATGCATGCAATGTGCACATAACATGCACATAACATGCACATAACATGCACTCGCTGCCCAGAAACAAAATAGAAAGCGGGTCGTAACCTGTTAAGCCCTAGCCATATTTTCAGAAAATCAGCCTAAAAGTACAGACCCAAGTAAATGGAAGATTGCTCCACTTCTACAAGGTCCATTTGCATGTTCTTGGTATCTAGGGCAGTGGTTCCCAAACCTCTCCTTGAGGCACCCCAGCCGTTCCATGTATTTGTTAAATTCAACCACCAGCACACCTGATTCAACTAATAAAGGGCTTGTTAAGTTGAATCAGGTGTGCTGGTGGTGGAATTTAACAAATACATGGAACAGCTGTCCATAGGGACATCTATGGACCTCTGGGAATGTATTCCCAGTGTAAGAAATATTGTGGCTGTTACTATGCTTGAGTAAATTAGAATAGAATAGAATTAATAGAAATAATTTATTCATCCCGAGGGAAATTTGGCACTACAAATCGCTCACAGTAAGTAGACATTTGGATAGACAAAAACAAAAGTCACGAATAAGAATAAAATAAGCCTAAGAATAAAATACAGTCCGGGATATACATTTCCTATCTTGTAAAATTGTAATGAACCAAAGGAGAATATAAATTATTATTACCCCCTGCCCCCATCTTTGACGGTGAATAGCACCATGCTAACATTGATCAAAAGTGAAAGAATGCCACTGAGCTCAATCTTGAGATCAAGTGTAATACAAATCTAAGCAAATTAACAAAGGGCAGATGATTTACAGGAGTTATTGTAGATACAGTAGTGAATTCTGCCACCCGGACACATTCAATATGAAATATTAATATAGAATATCAGGCCTATAAACTACCTTATTATGGCCAAGTCATACATCTATGGATCGGCCCAAATCTCCTCTTTCCAATGGCAGAGTTAAATCTGGATTTAGTACGACCAGGCGCCCATTACAGGGCAGCAAAGACCGTGAATGAAATCTACTGTAAGTACAGTTACTTTTGTATAATGTCCATATCTCCGCCATTTTTTACCGGTTTGAGACACGTTCTTTTCCTAGACGTTCACAGAAAGGTAAAGAAACAATATACATTGTATTTTACGGCAATAAGGTTGAGGTTTGTTCGACCTGCGAGAAAATCACATAAATATTTGGAAGAGAAAAATGGTTGGACTTCCGTTGTCGGCGGCTGGCGTGAGCCTGGGTAGTGTAGTTTTATGAAATGTAGATGTCCATCGAAAGCCCTGGGTCTCCTCTTTCTTAGGACTACAACGATTTCATGGCGGCTTCCTGTCCTCACATCTAAATCCTCCGATTTCTAATGCAATGCGCAGAGATTTTTATAAGCTCATATTTCGCTAATAACAATTAAAATCATTACTAAACAAACGTAGTGCTGAAAATATACACTTTGACTGCTGTTTTTTTTTTTTGGTCTTTTTCCCCCTCCATTTTCCTCCGATTTTCTCCCATCCCAATGTTAGTCGTATGCCAATTCCCAGTCCCTTCCTGGTCGCTGCGCACTTACCCCCCACAGTCAGATCATCTGGGAGAGTGGAGGCTACCACATGCTTCCTCCGACACACGTCCAGCCAATCACCGCTTCTTTTCACCTGGCAGCGCGGATTCTCATCGAGAGGGCGTAGCGTGTGGGAGGATCACACTATCCCCCTCAAGTCCTATCCGCGCTTAGCAGGCGCCCCGACCGAACTGTAGGAGTCGCTGTTTACAACGACCCGGACCCACCCCGCCAGCTTCTCCCACCCTCTAATACAGCCAATTGTATTAGTGCAGACGGCCAGCCAAGCTGGTGACAACCCCGGAGCTGTGAACAGGCGAATCCAGCTCACAGCTCCGGGGTTGGTGACGAACGCAATCTCCGCTCGGCCACCTAACCGCCACTTTGACTGCTGTTTTGATAGGGTTAGGGTCTTTACTCTAGGCTACATTTGAAAAAGATATACAACATCACTTAATACGGACGGTATAAATCTCTGCCCGGTACCGATCAGGCTTAAGAGGTTAAGTGATGATTGAGAGGAATTATGTTTGTATGAGTCTATACATTGTTATAATAATTCTACTCAGTATGCCCTTAACAGTCATAACATGGGAGTCAATTAAATCCTCAGGAATTGTACAGCAACACTTCCTAGTTTCTGATTTCAGATGGCAGCCAGGTGGCTCAAGTGAATGACCAACCTGTTGTGAGATGAAAGTCTGGATGTCTTCTCCCTCTGGTAGGAAGTCACTCCAGCTGAGGTCAGACTCCTTCCATAAAACGCCCACTTTCCTATGGCTCTGGGGTAGAAAGAACAAAAAATAGTCAAAAAGGTTGACTCACAGAACTTGAAAGGACAGTAAGGTCTTTTCCTAGTGTACCGTGGTTACCGTGGTAACATCCTTCAGTGCAACCGTGGTGTGCGCCACCTTCACGGGGTCCACAAGTGTTTCCATGATGAAAAGCAGGGTTCGCACAGACATTGCAAAATTAAATTCAAGGACTTTCAAGTACGTTTCCAAGCACTATTTTTCATTTTAAAACGGGAATTTAAAGGGATACAATTCACTTTTAAATGCGTAATTCTTTTTTGTCAGATTCAATATTTATGGCTTAAAACCAAATTTGACATTTAGTTACACTTTGAAATAAAAATAAATGTATTTCTTGATTCAGAAATGTTTTATCATGGATGAACAACACTTTCAATGTGAATGGTTGATTTGAATTTCAATGACTTTTTAAGCAGGCCTTGACTTTTTTTTCTTCTTAAAAAATCAAGCACTTTAAGCACTTCAAGTACCTTGTGTGAACCCTGGAAAAGGTTCCACATACAATCCTCAGAACTAAATGTTGGTACAGCTCAGGAGGTGCTTCAGGAACGCTCAGCCTCAACACAAACCTGCTGCTGGAGACCGCCGTGATCTTTCCAACATTCCATTGTGTCTAGTGTTACATCCGAGTCAGCTAGCTAGTTTGACGTAAAGTTCCTTTAGGTTTATGTCAATGTGGTCCGGTGTTTTGGGCTTCACAGAGAAAACAAAAAGCAGTGAAACGCTCCGCATTGTATGTATACAATGCAACTTTACAACAGGGCTGATTAGCGAATGTCAGCTAGCTTGATGTAAAGCTCCTTAATCTTGTGTTCTTTTGAAAACTCCCTTCTGGCGCCGTCACACAGGCAAAGTTTGCCCTGAAGTATGATTTATAGGCAGACAGCGCCATGCATCACTCATTCAACAACATTTTGAAAATGTGGATTAATGATAGGCTCCTGAAAAATGCCATAGGCAGTGCTGCAACTGTTGCCTTTTCTATGCTTTCCCCAATATTTGTGGTTCTTGAATGCAATGGAAAAGCAGAATTAGATGCTGTGTTGGAAAAACAGAATTAGATGCTGTGACGGAAATTAACATTGATTTATGTGTGCGGAAGATTACGAGACTCCCCAGTGATTTTTTCGTCACAACTGCCACTGATTTGCACATCCAAATTATGCTTTTGCCATGGCAACGCATCAGCTTTCAGAGTCTATTATGCACCTAGAATCACAAGAAAAAAGATGGGTCACAACCCCAACGCTTTCACAGAAGTTGTTCAGCACTGGGAGACGATGGTACTTCTTTCTTTTAGTTGTTATATCAATTCCCCCTGTGTATCATGGTCCTGGTCGATGCGCTACCCTCCGTCGGTCTCGGCGGTGTAGACTACCACATGTCTCCTCCGATACATGTGGAGTCGCCAGCTGCTTCTTTTCATTGGGAGAGCGGAACACAAGTGGAGGTTTCCACCATTTCCACCAGATCCCTTCTCTGCTGAACAGACCAACCAGTAGGGAGTCGCTATTGCAACGATCAGGACTCATACCCTCACCACTCGTGAACACTGCGAATTGTGCTCATAGGAACGTCCCACCAAGCCGGAAGTACCGCTCAAACCCGGGTCTCTGCGGGGGTAGGCGAGTTTTCAAGTTTCAAGTTTCTTTAATAGTTGTCATACAGAAGTACAGAATACTTTTGTACAAAATGCTTCTTACTGTTGCGCTCCAGAGACTGTGCATGACAAGATAAGTATGAAATAAAAACATAGTAAAAATTAGAAGTAAAAAAAGAGGTCACAGTGTTCAGTTTAGACATATGTACAATGTTCGTAGACGTAGTTACCATACAATATACAATACTGTGCAGTGTACTAATATACAATACTATATAGTGCAAGGCATAAATGGACGAGGTGCAGTTTAGGTACAATTCACAGTAGGTGTACGAGTTGTAGTGCAAATCCTTTATCAATAAATATAAAGTGTAAGTGTGTTTGTGTGATCTAAAGTGTGGAGAGTGGGTGCTGCAGTGTGTTGTTTGTTTGAGTGAGTGTGTGCGTGTGGGTGTGTGTGCTGTGTGCATTTGATGGTTGTTGCATAGTGATTATTGTTCGTTTAGCGATTATTGTTCGTTTAGCAGCCTGATGGCCTGGGGATAGAAGCTCCTTCTGAGTCTTTCTGTGCTCGCCTTAAGACTCCGGTATCGCTTGCCTGACGGCAGCAGTTCAAAGAGGCAGTTGTTCGGGTGGCTCGAGTCCTTAATAATTCTCTTAGCCTTCCCCTTGCACCGCTTGTTGTAAATGTTCTGGAGGGTGGGAAGCCCCCCTCTAATTGTGCGTTCGGCTGAACGTGTCACTCTTTGTAGTCTGCTACGGTCTTGTGCAGTGCTATTCCCAAACCAGGAGGTGATGTTGCCGGTCAGGATGCTCTCTATTGTACATGAGTAGAAGTTCCTAAGGATCTTCTGACTGACTTGGAACTTCCTTAGGCGCCTGAGGAAGTAGAGGCGTTGTCGTGCCTTCTTCACAACACTGTCAATGTGTGTGGTCCATGTCAAGTCCTCGGATATGTGGGCTCCGAGGTACTTGAAACTGTTCACTCTCTCAACCGGTGCCCCGTCGATGCTGAGGGGGCTGTAGTCCTTGACCCCCGACCTCCTGAAGTCCACAATCATCTCTTTTGTTTTGCTGACGTTCAGGGAGAGGCAGTTCTCCTGACACCACTGTGACAGGTTCTCTACCTCTTCCAGGTAGGCCCTTTCGTCGTTGGCAGAGATCAGGCCCACCACTACTGCGTCATCAGCAAATTTGATGATGGTGTTGTTGTTCCGCTGTGCTACGCAGTCATGTGTGTACAGGGAGTAGAGGAGGGGGCTCAGAACACAGCCCTGGGGGCGAGTGCTTTTACCGTGTTTTGTGGCAACGAGAAACTATTTTTGAATGGTTTCTATGATGACAGTGACCCATCCTCTTATTACTATTCCAGTCACTCTATAGCAGCCATTTTAAAGTGTTCCTAGGGATTTTATTAAGAGATCAGTGGGTGCACCAGTGAAACACATTCTATCCATGTAAGTTCTATGGGCCGAAAGATGATTATTCTCACTCGATGTGAATATATTAAAAGGTTATTCATACCATGGAGCCATTAAAGCTTCACATCACCTGCTTCATTACAACTACAGACTAAATTGAAGGCATGTGGTGGAAACCTTTGACGAGGTACAAAGTAAACTAAAGTCTCACTTACCATTTGTTTGCATAGTATGTGCAGTATTTCAGAAAATAAGATCCCAGCTCTTCCCACAGGAAGCAAAGGTTTGCTTAATTCACTGGAGACAGACAGAATAAAGGGATTAGACGCAATTCTGCCTCGTTTCCTTTCCTAGCTTGGTTCACAGAGGGAGTCACAGCGGGGAACGAGGGAGGAGGGCGCGCCAACACAAACATCTCATAATGAGACAATTGAAAAAGCTGCAGGAGAGGAAAACCCTGAGACGGAGGCAATAAAAGCACATTTAGGAGGCTGGCTGAACTGCTGCTCATATTCATTCCCAGCTAACTGTTGTAGATATATTGTGTGTATCTGCGCTAATCGAGAGCTGCTTGAATTGACCTATCTCAAGCCCCGCCCTCTTATCTTGATCCTCCAATCACAACTGTTGATTCGAGGGAAGCAACGGTTGTGATAGGAGGAGCAGGAAAAGAGGGCAGGGTTTGAGGTAGGTCAATTATACAGGATATACCGACGCACTGGTATACTCTACATCTGCATAAACTGACACACGGAAGAAAACCAAAATGTCAATAAACATAACACTAAATAAGGGGACATATTTATTTTACACATATTTACTGAACACATTCTAGCAAGGTTAAAAAATAAATAATAATATAAAATATATATATATATATATATATATATATATATATATATATATATATATATACAGAGTCATCTACTGTGGGAGCCACGGTGGTGTGGTAGCAGTAGTATTGCTGCTTCAGTACCTAAAGAGCTCTCTCATAGAGAAGCCCCCTTCCTTCAGCACAGGGCTGAGCAGCTCGGCCAGGTACAGCCAGATGTGGGGAATGTCGATGGCCATGTCGTCTGCTATCTCCAGGGTGTCCGCAAACCTGAGGAACACAGGGGACACGCTAGGTTTCTGGGGGTCCACTTTTAACACTTTCAGCGCCAATCACGTAATATTACGTGTTTGCTCGCCAACCGTTAAGCGCCAAAAACGTAATGAAACGGAGGGCTAGGGCCTCCACGGGTTGCGTTTGATAGAGCTGGCGGACACTATGGCGTTGTAACTCCGATTAAAGAATCACACAGAGGCGTGCTGCAGTTACTGGTTGTATTTGGGAACAAAAGGTGTGTGTGTGGTTGTCTACAAGGGAATACAATACAGTATACATTAGTAAACACAAAGGAATACAATACAGTATACATTAGTAAACACAGTAGTGGCGCACATAAACATAATGTCATAAACATGTGGTCTATAGCTGCAATAATATTCATTAGCAATACAGTGCAACTAGTAGCCAAGACATTCACTTAACCGGAGTTATTATATATAACCTACATAGCCTATGCAGGGGGATTACTCATGCAGTGCATGTAAACAATATATAGGTAGGCGGACTGTAAACCGGGTGTAAAGATACATTCTATTCACTAGAGGTAGTGAGTGAGTTATATAGCCTAGGCTAGCTCACGTGCGGCTAAGCTAACCACGCAGCATCACTAGCAGGCAGCATAGACTGGCTAACCTGCGGCTAAGCTAACGGCGCAGCCTCTTGAGAACAGAGAGAAACAGCGTCGACAGGAATAGATCAATGTGAACATACTGTAAAGGTAGAGTAAGCTGAAGGGATGAATTAGGCAGGACTAAACATAGGTACCGTACTCACGTGTCATTTACGCACACGTTCCTCAAAGGGACAGATCTTACTGCTGCAGCAGCCGCACCGTCAGGCAGCAGCACAGAGAACAGCTTGTGCACACGTTCGACGGAGAAACTCTTAAAGGGCCAGTAATGTTATCAGAAGACTAGAGTGCAACACTAGCACATCACGCTGAACGATTACACTGGCATAAATCAATTACCCTTTCCTGTCAACAACAACATATTAAAGAGCTATTACGGAACAAAGTAGTCTTATTAGCAGGGCTTTCCTACAGTAATATTACGTTTTTAGATCGTTTTTTCGATTTTAATATACTATACACTCTCACAGACCTCGTGTTACCATTGGAACTCATTCTGAGACCTCGAGAGTGCAATGCCGGCCAAATCCTGCTAGGTGGCAGTATCGCCTACCCTTTGAAACCTTATTTCACACTGTCTTAGGCTTGGGCGGTATAACTTTTTTCATACCGTCATACCTTGCTGACATAATATGGGTATTATGACGATATGACTTTCATTTTCATCAGCGGGGGGGGTGGGGGGAGCAGAGCTAAGTTAACAATATACTCGTTATCACCATACATAACGCTTATATTGAAACATGTTGACATTAGGGCCGTTCTTTCAACCTAAAAGTGCACTTTCTTCAACCTCTAACCTAAATTCCTTAGCGACCCAAAGTAAACAAATCAGCGCGCACATTCGAGACACACAGATATGAAACGAGTCATACGGAACAAATAACGTATAACGGAGGCTGAAATTAGAGCAATGTGAGTCACAAACTCACAACAGTAGTACACAACTACACAGACGCATACAATTTATTCTGCATTGATTAAGTGCTCTTCATCTGCTACATTCTCCCCCTTGGTCACATCATCCGTAAATACCACCTCAACTTCCACTGTTACGCTGACGACACCCAAATCTACATCAGTACACAATCCCCCCACAGCCCACCCCTCAGTCACATCGAATCCTGCATCACCGAACTCCAAACTTGGATGACCCACAACTTCCTCAAACTGAACAGTGACAAGACTGAACTTCTCATCATTGGCACCAAAACCACCCTCACCAGATCCGGACCCATCACACTCACCATCAACGACTCCACCATCACCCCCTCCCCCCTAGTCCGCAACCTTGGTGTCCTCCTTGACCCCACCCTCTCATTTGACCCCCACGTCCGCTCCATCGTAAAAATATCCTACTTTCACCTCCGCAACATCGCAAAAATCCGTCACTGCCTCTCCCCCCCCGCTGCTGAATCCCTCATTCACGCCTTCATCTCCTCCCGCCTGGACTACTGCAACTCCCTCCTCACTGGTATCACCTCCCGCTCCCTCCATAAATTGCAAATGGTCCAAAATTCAGCCGCCCGCCTCCTCACTAACACCCGGTCCCGCGAACACATCACTCCTGTCCTCCACTCCCTCCACTGGCTCCCGATCAAACACTGCATTAACTTTAAAACACTACTCCTCACCTTCAAAGCCCTCCACAGCCTGGCCCCCCCCCTACCTGACTGATCTCCTTCTCCCCTACCGCCCCACCCGTTCCCTCCGGTCCTCCTCCACTGCCTCCCTCACTGTCCCGACATCCAAGCTTAAAAACTTCGGAGATCGGGCCTTCTCTCGCACTGCACCCCGACTCTGGAACTCCCTCCCCCAGTCCATCAGAGACTCCCCTACACTCTCCACCTTCAAAGCTCGCCTAAAAACCCACCTGTTCTCCCTTGCCTTCAACCCCCCCCACCCCTAAACCACCCCCTCCCCTCCAACCTGATTGATGTCTGTCTCCAGTCTTTTTTTTTTTGTGCTATCAGGCTGTCTCCCCTGTTCCCCCCATGGTCTCATGTTCCTTTTGTTTTTGTTTCTTTGTTCCTTTTGTTTTTGTCTCTTTGTTGTTTTTGTTTTTGTTTTGTTTCTTTGCTTTCGTTTCTTTGTTTGTACTCCCGCTCCCGACTACTGTCAGCGACTTCGGGTTATTGAGAAGCGCTATATAAATTAAATGAATTATTATTATTATTATAATCAAAACCCAGCTTAAGCCGTTAAACCCATGTAGTGAATCGCAAAGCCAATACGCACACACACAGTCGAACTGGAACGGTTTACCAAACATACACTCCCAGCATTCATATCTTATATGAATATCTTATATCCTATCATATCTTATATCCCAGCAACATAACATAACTTACTTACCCAAACAACGTGTCCCAGAGTCCACTCATGCACAAATCCATTTAAAAACGTTAGAAAAACGCTCCGTTTCCCGATTCCTCAATCATCCAATGTCTGGAAGTTAGTGGACCCATGGTCCATCCATTCGACCTTAATAAACGGACTGCCACCGATCCCTAACCACATTCTATAGAAGAATAAGTCTTTATTTGTCGTGCAGATTAACACACGCGCGAGATGGCAGATCCACAGGAACACGCGCGTGGCTCTGCTGAGCTCTGACTGAGAGAGGGAAAGACAGACTGCCCAGCCCTCTGCTGGTGCGTGCTGTGCACTACAACCATTGGCGCACAGTCTGTGACGTCACGGTATTGAAAATCATACCGACGGGATTTCGAAATACCCTGGTATACCGTAATACCGTCATACCGCCCAAGCCTACACTGTGTGTTACATATGATATGATCCGGGCGGAGAATTTGGACCAGAGCAAGTGAAACGGTTCCTCCGAGCACCTTGGAATGCGTTCAGCACCCTTGATGCATATTTTGTGCCATTTCATGTCAGGGACCCGATGGACATCAATACTGGAAATCGCGATCAGACAATTGGAATATTCATTTTGGGATACCTCCTAGTAAAGGTAAGGACTATATGACATCAATCCTACTTTGATCCAACAATGATTTCACATCGATCGCAGCAATCAACGTATGTAGTATTCAAAACGTATTCCGTTGCTGACGATCAGAGCATCAAACCCCCCCCATTGATGCATTCATGATGAAACATAATACCCATTACCGGTATATACCTTTGATTTTGAAATAGTAACGTGTCCAGGCGAGCAACGCGAACGACTTTAGCAAAATTCACATAGCACTCCATAACTCAGCTTTCAGAAATGAGCCCGGATCACTCTGAAACTATACAATATTCACCACAGGATAACACGCAAACGTATACATGAACAATTTTACTCTTTTTTACATGTTGGACGAGAGATAGTGACTGTCAAATGAGCCATAGTATTGTCTCCATAGCTATAATATAGAATATAGATATAGCTCTGCAAACATCATGACGCAGTGAAAATGCCTATCTTTTAGCGTGGCCCATTGACTACAGGATGAGGATAATAGCTGGCACTGAATGAGTTAATGAACAACACAGTGAAGACATGCTTCAAAAAGGACTGTACCGTTTCCTTCCACTGACATTTCCAACAAATAGATCCAAACAGAAAGTAATTGGTAGCCGCAGCGTGTTTTCATTCTGAGCTCTTGATATAACAACACAAAACAGGTAAATATGAGTTGAGCTTGAATTGCATTTGCTGTATTTTGTGGTCATATAAGGTTTGTTAATGTTTGTAAACACTAGGGAAAACAGAACTGTATTCCGATTCATGAATGTAATGAATATACACCATACGTATATAGTTAAAGAAATCCAGATCGGATCCTCCCTTTTCAGGAGGACATTTCTTTTTACATTTGTATTCATTTATTCATTTTTAACACTGGTGTACTTATACAGAAACCTAAGTGTTATCCTCTGTCAATATGTTTAATGTGTTCTTCTGGGGGCAAATGTGTCCCAACACGTCCCAACAAAGCAGCGCAGCACATTCCCTGGGCTGAATAACAAGAAGCCAGACAGATGAAGTGTACACAGTAGCCAGACTGACCCTTTGTAGAACTGGGGCTTGGGCAGGGTGCCCTGCAGCAGCAGCTGGAAGAGGAGCTGGCCCATGTGATCCCGAGTGATCTGACTGCGCTCCAGGGTGGACTCCACCCCCACGCGGACAAACAGGTAGAGCTGAGCGGCCGCGTCCATCTCGTCCACGCACTGGACAGCCTCCTGAGGACCGCGACAAGACACAACTCTGGTTACTAACATTAGATACTGCGTCAAGAGATCACACAGGGTATTGTATCAGATACTGAAAACATCCGATAGCAAGAGGGTTTGCACTGGTACTCCGTGTTGGCCGATAGGTACAGTTTAGTACTCGGAATCTGTATATTGGTAATGAAGAAGTGCTGGTATTGGTACATTCTTTCTCTGGGAAACCCAGACGCTCTCATAACTGCCTATTGTGTGGTGGAAGAGGGTTTTTGGGCCTAGCCATGCGGATTGGGTGCGTAGGAAGTCGAAGGAGGATTTGGCACCGTTTATGGACCTTCCCGAGTTGTGCTTTGTATCCAGACCTACGTGGAGAGCAGTCCTACAAACTCTCTACCAGAGAAAGCTAGTGGTGATTTGGACTGAGTTGGGAGTTGTTCTTAGGTGATTACCAAGCCACAGTCTTGCCATGATTTTGACGTTTTCTTTTTTTCCCCATTAACAGTGATTTCCTGACATTTAGCAGTGATTTTGTCCTTTCGAGCGTTTGGGGTGAGAGGTAAAGTGACGTTTTACAGGAGGATTAGATGTTTTGCTAACTAGCCTAATTTTTAGAGCCACATTCCTAACACTAAATGACCGGATGTTGCCATTTCATTACGCCCCCCATTTACAAGAATATTAGAAGACCTTGTTGAAGTTAAAGAGTCTGTGTGAACCACAGATGAAGCTAGTTTAATACCCCATTCATCTTCCCATGAAGAATTACAATACGCATGAGAGGTCTATTGGTCTCATACTAAAGGTTGTTGTACTGACATCCACAAGATGGTCTCAGATACTAAAGGTTGTTCTACTGACATCCACATGGTGGTCTCAGATTGCTCCAACACTTTCTCAGATTAGTTGTATCATGTTGCACATTGTTTGTCGTTTCCAGAACATATGCCGAGTCAGGGGAGGAAACTAACTTTTTGGCTTACCAGCCAACTGGCGAGTATATGATTTTTTTATACCAGCCAAACAGATTTTTTACCAGCCATAAATAAATCGCTAATTGTGATAATTACTTCTTTGTATGTCTTCGTCTAAATAGATTTTCAATCATAGTAATAATCACACCGTGTCTCTACTCTTTAAAATATTTATTACCATAAAACATTAATAAGTGTCTCTACTCTTCACAATATTAGCATAAAACATATATTAATCACACCGTTTCTACTCTTCAAAATATTAGGATATCACATATTAACATGAAAGAGGGAACTATTCTGGACTGGGTTGGGCTGAACTGGGCAGTGAAAGATGCTGGGCTGGACTGGGTTGGGCAGGGAAAGTTGGGCTGGTCTAGGTTGGACTGGGTTGGGCTGGACTGGGCAGTGAAAGAACCAAGCATTTCACTGTAATGTAATAGCTAAATAAAACAAAACTTGAACTTGACTTGTTACATTTGCACTCTGGTTGGATGCCAAACGTATTCTGGTTGTACTGTACTTGTGCTGTATGATGACAATACATTGGAATCAAATCTCATGTCAACGCTAGGGGTTCAGCAGGTGTATTCTGAATGACAAGTATGACAACATCACCGTTGTGAAGGGCATATGGGCGAGTGGTGATATGGGGGGAAACCCGGTAATAATAAAATGTCACTCGGCTGCATTTAAGCAAAGCCGCTCAGTATAGTCGTCCACTATGTTGAACGCGCGTTATGGTAGCTTGTTACATGCTAGGTAGCTAGCCGGCTAATGCTGGTTGACTTGAGTGAGTGGAATCGTTAGCCTCACGCCCACTTGTCATTCTCATCCGACTCGAAGGAGACGCATCGCGTGCTGTTGTTCGCCCCCATGTCAGACCGCACTGCAAGATACGACTCTACATGCAATTATTTTCATCCACTGATGTGTTTTTGTCTAAGTTTGTCTACGTTGTCAAGCCGGTGACAGGAGTCTGTAGGGCCGCACGCAGTGGTCTATCCACTTCCCCTAGATGGGCGGCATCTTCTAGAAAACGAGTGTTCGGGGAGCTCCAGTAGCTCACCACGTACCGCGAGTGCTATTTCAGCGCCGTGGACAACCGTGCTCGACACGGATCTGGGGCTGAGCGAGTTCGAATCCCGGACTGCAGCCGTGACTTTCCCAGAGTGTCTTCCCCCCCATCTGAACCCTTTCAGCCTGCTTCTGTCGGTCGAACTTGACCAAGTATAAATGCGATAAACGTATAAAAGAGCCAGGGAAATGGCCAAAGTTTAAAAAAGAAAAGAAAACGAGTGTTCATTGGAGGAGCTTAGAGCGCAACGATGATGTTCATTGGTTATGGATTATTATGAGGCGCAAATGGGAGGAATCATAAGGGGGGAGTCAGAGTTTGGCTTGTGCCAGTGAGCGAATCAGCAGATTGCAGAATGATTTTTTTGTTTTGTTTACTACTCGCCAGTATGGCGAGTGCTCTTCATGAATCACTCGCCAAACATAAAGAATACTCGCATTTGGCGAGTAAAATGGCCTAATTTCCTCCCCTGTGCCCAGTCAAAATCCCTGCCTTCTGCATTGTGATTCGCTGAGTTTTCAAATGTCATGAAACTGAAATGCCTCCTCCACACTGCATTCAGATCATCAGATGGCAGACAGATGTGAATGCAAGAGTAGGAGACTAGTACATCCGTAGTTATTTATAAACTCGGAAAAGGAAAAACAGGAATTTATGTAAACGTATGCTGTATCAATCAGAATAATCAAAGCTAGTGAGTCACTGTACCGTGTAATCATTGATGTGCAGGAACTCGTCAATGATGGACTTGGACTTCCTCTCCATCTCCTCCTCAGAGAGTCTGTCTGGGGTCTGGGCCACCTCTTCAGGTTGCACTGGTAAAAAGAGACAACCAGTGAATCTTAACCAGTCACATAGGTTTATCTGCAGCCCTTGATGTTTGTGAATGTGAAAGACTTTCACATTTCCAGAGAGTAGAAATCAGTGAAGTGAGACTTGAAGCTGCAATGAAAGGGTTAACCTTCTGTATTGTCGCAGTGAAAGGGTTAACCCTTTGGTAGAGTGGTAGTGAAAGCGTTAAAGTGCTGTATAAATAAAGGTCCCTCACCAGGCTCCCTGACTTTGCTGTGCTCCGGCTCCATCTTGTCCTCGGTGACGCTGGGTCTCCTGGGTTCCGCTCCCTCCCGGTCCCGGTCCCTGCGGGGCTCCTCAGGTGCCGGGGTCTCCAGCAGCTCCTTGGCACTGCCTCCCCGGACGAAAGGCCCCGGCCGTGACGGCGGGGTAGCGAGCAGTGGCTTCTCATTACGCTCTCTCCCTGCACCGCTACGGCTGGTGGGAGAACATAAAGACATCTGTGATTCAGACGGATTGCGACATCACAGTGTCTGAGGAAAAAGATGGACATTGACTCATGGAGAAGCGTTGGAAATGCACACCAGTCGGGCTCGACATCGCTCACCACTCGGAAATCCCCAGGAAAATAAGGCAAAAGGTAAGGTGTTGTTCTGTCCTCAGTCTATCTAAACCATTGGTTCTCAACCTTTTTACACCAAGTACCACCTGAGAACGTAGCTGGCTCTCCAAGAAAACAATTCTCGTTCCCACCTCGGCAAATTACACAATTTTCACTCTGAGTGAAAGTTCGATTGGTGTAGATTTAGGAACAAAAAGTTCTCCATTGACAAAATAGCCCATTTTGTGCAATCATTTTAGTAAAGTCGGGACTAGATCTTTGCTCGCGAACGGATATTTGGTCACCACTAGGGTTGGGCACCAAAAACCGGTTCTAATAGGAACCGGTTCCTAACTTCCGGTTCTGGAACCGGGAGTAACATATTTGCATTTCGATATTTTTTTTAACTTTGTTAATTAATACCCTAGTTACAGTACAGCAACCAAATTAAACTGTATCAAGTAAACTGACAATGTGAATAGTATGACATTTTTTAAAGATTTAAAAAAAAAAAAAAAAAAAAAAAAATCTCATGCGAAATAAGCTGTGACCGGTTTTGACCTGCACCTCAAAGAATCAGAATCGAGAATCGTTACAAGATACAAGAGTTTTATTTGTCACGGCATACAGGTATACAGTGAAATGCGGGGGGTCTTGCCCGCAACGATGTGCATAATACAATAGTAATAATATATAATAAGAATCCAACCAATAGAGCGACATAGTGCAATAAACAAGTAAACAAAGTAGGGCATATCGGTATCTGTACATGAGTTATTTACAGAGCATGGTAGGACATGCTAGGTCCTGTGGTAGTGCAGTACACTGTTAGCTATGGATGAGGCACTGGGTCTTTGTGTACACTGCTATACAATGCTATTATACAATCTCAAGCTCTACTATACTATTCTTAAAGTGACCTTTCCTTCTGTAAAGTGTCCATAAGTGTGAGCGTGTGCAGCATGAGTGTGTGTGTGCTCATGTTAAAGTGGCTGCTAGTGTGTGAGCGTGAACAGTGTGCGTGTTGTGTGTGTGCTCATGTGTGCTAGAGAGTTCAGTGTTCAAGGCTCTGATGGCCTGGGGGAAGAAGCCGAGCCAAAGTCTCTCTGTCCTCGTTACTGGTGTTCGCAGGCGTTTGCCTGACCGCAGCAGCATGAACAGGCTGTTGTTGGGGTGTTGAGGGTCTTTCATTATCCTGCAGGCTCTGGATTTGCACCTCTTGTTGTATAGGACCTGCAGGGTTGGTAGTGCAATACCCGTGGTACGCTCGGCTGAGCGCACCACTCTCTGTAGGGCCTTCTTGTCCTGTGCCGTGCTGTTGCCATACCAGGCAGTGATGTTTCCAGTCAAGATGCTCTCTACAGCTCCGGAGTAGAAGGACTGGAGTATCTTCCCAGATACTCTGAACTTCCTTAACTGTCTCAGGTGGTAAAGGCGCTGCTTCACCTTTTTTACGACTGAGTCTATGTGTGTTGTCCATGTCAGGTCCTCTGAGATGTGGACCCCCAGGTACTTGAAGCTGCTCACCCTGTCCACGGTAGCCCCGTTTATCCTCAGTGGTGTGTGTGTCTCCTGCTGTCTCCTCCTAAAGTCCACGATCAGCTCCTTGGTTTTACCAATGTTCAGGAGCAGGCTGTTGTCCTGGCACCAGCGTTCCAGTACCTCAACCTCCTCCCGGTAGGCCTTCTCGTCGTTGTCCGAGATCAGCCCCACCACCACTGTGTCGTCCGCAAACTTCACTATGGAGTTGGAGCTGAACTTGGCCACACAGTCGTGTGTGTATAGTGAGTACAGCAGGGGGCTCAGAACACAGCCCTGGGGGGACCCGATGCTCAGGGTGATGGTGTTGGAGGTCTGACCCCCCACCCTAACCGCCTGGGGCCTTTCGCTCAGAAAGTCCAGTATCCAGGCGCTCAGAGCAGAGCTCAGACCCAGCTCGATCAGCTTGTCCACCAGTCTGGTGGGGACTATGGTGTTGAATGCTGAGCTGTAGTCAATGAACAACAGTCTCACATAGCCCCCCTTCTGGCGGTCGAGGTGAGAGAGGGTGCTGTGCAGTACTTGGGAGACCGCATCATCAGTGGACCTGTTTGGCCTGTATGCAAATTGCATAGGGTCCATATCACTGGGGAGGGAGGCACAAATGTGATCCTTGACCAGCCTCTCGAAACATTTCATGGCCACAGAGGTGAGTGCCACCGGTCTGTAATCATTGAGACATGTTGGGGAGGGTTTCTTTGGTACAGGGATGATGGTAGACATCTTGAAGCAGGCAGGGACCACTGACTCCGCCAGGGATCGATTAAATATGGCGGTGAACACAGGGGCTAGCTGGTTAGCACAGGACTTAAGTATGCGTCCTGTTATTCCATCTGGGCCAGCAGCTTTTCTGGTGTTCACCTGCATAAATGCTCTTCTCACACTGTGTACCGACAATGAGAGAGCGTCCCCGCCCCCCAGCGGTTGCCCCCCCCCCCCCCTCCACAACAGCCGGCGCGCCAGTGACGTCACTAGCTGTTGAGCTAGCTGCGCCACTGTCTGCACCAAACCGAGCGTAGAAAGAGTTGAGTTTGTCCGCGAGAGAGGGGGCGCTGACTTTGTAGTCAGTTATCAGTTTAGAACAGGAATCGAAATGGAGAATCGGAATCGTTCAAAATCCAAACGATGCCCAACCCTAGTCACCACAGAGTTTTATCTGACGCAATTGGTGCGAGTTCGGTCACATATCTGCGCTCGACCAATAGCAGCTCTCCTTGTTGCCAAGTTACAGACTACAAGAGATTTGTGTAAACAGTAGTAATGGAAGCAACTGAAAGGCAGTACTCATCGACGAGTACAGAAGACGACGAAAATGGAGAAAAAACTAGGGCTGTCTTAAATACTTCGAAGCTTCGTTCGATGGGCATGGGATTCAAATATGAAAATAAAATTCGATTTAAAAAAATCTAAAATAAAAAAAATATATGATAATTTTTTTTGGTGCAAAATCAACTCTGCCTCTCTTTGTTAACTACAACAAGCAATGCTGTTTGTTATTTAAGATGAGGTCGGACTCGGCACTGACAGATTTGTGTTTATTGTGCTGCTTTTATAAAGCCTCAAATGATGGCTTACAATATTTAATGAAAGCAAAGTGTTTTGTTTGTCTAAGATTTAAAAAGGTTTAAACTTTACATCACTGATAAAGTTGAACAACGTGCTGTACAAGTCCCACAATATAAAAAAAAAAAGTAAAAAAAAAAGTTTATTTTTATTTTATTAAAAAAATATTATTTTTTTTATTTCGAAGCTTCGAATTAAAATCGAATCTCGGCCCCGAAGCTTCGAATTCCAAAAAAAAAAAACGAAGGCCAGCCCTAAAAAACGTCCGTTCAGAAAGAAAGTGTACAAGATTTGGGATAGATATAGAAACTCCCTAGAGCGGTGGCTTAAATTGCCAGGAGAGAATCGTATCATTGCAGATTAGGGGTGTAACAGTACACAGAAGCCACGGTTCGGTACGTAACTCGGTATTGGGGTCACGGTTTGGTACGAGTTCGGTACAACAGAAAAAATATATTTATAATAATTATTATTAATATATTTTATTTAATTTTTCTATTTATATATTATATTTATGATCATTATTGTAATTAAATAGAATACTTTTCTATAGGAAAAGTATGTTTATTTTTTTTATTTTATCAGCTGTGCCTGTGAGTCCGGCAATGTATGGGGCTGCGGCACTGTAGATTTACCCTACTCGAGTCAGGCGGGGGAGAATGTTGGTGTGTTTGTTGGTGCGTTTCTTTCCATTGGTTTCATTTGGTTAACATTATTGGGCGAACAAGAAAATGAAAGAAAACTGTAAAATTGTAATGACCCTGCAGCTGTTCCAATGTAAATGTGCCTCAGTGTGCCCGGCCACGCACGCTGTTCTCGCACGGACCTCGCGAGTGCCTGCATGTGCGACTGGTGTGTTTGCACTGTAAAGAGGGAAGGCTCCTCTGAGCCACGCGAGGGAAGACTCCTCTGTGCCGCGCGAGGGAAGGCTCCTCTGTGCCGCGCGAGGGAAGGCTCCTCTGTGCCGCGCGAGGGAAGGCTCCTCTGAGCCGCGCGAGGGAAGGCTCCGAGGCGTATCCTTCGTATGGCTGCACGTACCGCACCGTGACGGCCATACCGTAATAAAGTACCGGTACACCCCTATTGCAGATGCATACAAACATTGTTTAGAGATCGAGTTTGCCATGGTTCCCGGGGATGCTGGTTTTCACGCTACTTGTTATAGGCGTTTTATGGACAAAAAACGCTTGGATACAGCTGCGAAACGGGCTATGTGTTCTGCAGCTCAAGATGTGGAAGCAGGAGAGCCAGAACTTACAGCACATGGCCGCTCTACAAGTGAAAGTCCTCTGAAGAAACTTCGATCCAGGACAGGCTTACCAGCTTTTGTCGGACCTGTACTTCCAGTCTTGTGCATCATTTGCAAGAAAAGGGACAAATATGTGACTGTGAAGGGCAAACGCAAGAGGGACCATCTATCTATGGCTGAAACATTGTCTGCAGGTATAAACATTTTAAAAAGCCTAGCTACACTAATGTGAAAAATACACTATTTGATGCTGTGCTGAGATACAGTTTAGCTGTGTTTTTATTGTTGACATAACTAGCATTCTAGTTTTCTTCAGATACTGTATGTAGCTTTACTACTAGTTATCTCATAGTGATGTTTAAAGTATGTTAGCTTCTGTTAACCACCTCTCTCCCCCCCCACACTGGTATAAAGCATTATGCATGGCAATGCAACACTGCAAAAGGGCAAATTACCAAGCAGCTATAATGAGACATTCTTTGAAAGCTGTAATGTGTGCCCCTTCACCCGTTGGCAATGGGTGGCACGTCGAGGATGGGGAGTTAACAGTGACATGGAGGACTACAAACCCGGCCCCTGATAAGTGTGTTGCAGGTAGTCCATTGCGGTTGCAAACAAGGAAAATGTGAGACAGGAAGATGTTCATGTGTGTCTGCAAAACTGGCATGTACAGATCTTTGTCAATGCCAAAAATGTGCAAATGTTTCTAAGGAAACAGAGGATAGGGCTGGATGACTCAGATGATAGTGGTGAGGATGTATAGGGTGAGGGGATTAGGGGTATACAGTAGTAGTGTGATTTGTTTATTTGTTGAGATCAGTTTGACACTGATCTCTCCACACACCTCACTCTTTACTCTGTAGTGTATATTGTATTATGTATATTGAATATTCCTCTTTACTTTACTTTTTACTTACTTACTTTTTTTACTGTATGAAGCACACTCAGGGGCTCATACAGAACCAAGCATTTAATCGTAAACTACCTATTTTACTATTTACTATATTTTATTGTGATAAATAATAAACAAACTTGAAACTTGTGTATGTATGTGACGAATAAACCTCTTGAATCTATTTTTGTACCTGCATTCTATTTCGTCTTTAAATGGAAAATAAAAAGGTTAATGAGTAACTTATTGATTTGTAAATTGTTTGACATTATTCCATTATTCCAAATTAATTATTAATACATTTTTGTCATTATACTATCCACTGAACTGTCAATCTTTAGAAAATTGTACCAGCATCTTTAATATTGCAGGTTGGGAATCACAAAGTAAAGTGTTTTTGATACAAATGTGCTGCATGCATCACAGATTGTGTGTTTATGGAGGTTTATTGAATAATTGCCCGACAGGACGTCATGCATCGGTGTGAAATGCTGTGTTGTTGGTGTAGATAGAAGGCGATATGATTTAAATGTACAGTATGGTTAATAACACAAACGTTATCGCCCGTTTCATAGCTGTATTCAATCGATTGCCTATATCAAGTAGCGTATATGCATATATATGGGGCAGCGGACTGAGAGCAGGGGACACAACCAGGCTGGATAAGCTGGTCAGGAAGGCCAGTAGCGTGGTTGGGGTGGAGCTGGACTCCCTAGCGAGGGTGGCGGAGAGGAGGAGCCTTGCTAAGCTCCAGGCCATCAGGGAAAACCCCTCCCACCCACTATACACAGACTTGGCTGACAGGAGGAGCATGTTCAGTGCTAGGCTCACACTACCCAAATGCAGCACTGAACAGCACAGGAAGTCCTTCATTCCAACAGCCATCAGACTATACAATGCATCACTGTGCCTCACTGCATCACTGAGCACAGAGTGGCAGCTCCATAGTGGCAGGAGGCCGCGACTAGCGGCCTCCAGGCTCCACAACAGGGGGCAGCGACTGCTGCCAGACATTGACCTAGGACTAATAGGAACCCAAGGCGGACAATAACACTACCTTAGGCATACTGCACCTTATGTGGATACTGTGATACTGTGAATAATGTATATTTCAGTTAGTTAGATAGTAAATTATAACACTACCTGATGCATACGGCACCTTATGTGACACTGTGAATACTGTGAATATATATATTCAGTTAGTTAGATAGTAAATTTTATTGACCTATTTGTTTACACCGCTTGTGTTGTTTTTACTACCTGTACCCCCCCCCCCTTCCCCCATGCTGCTATGATGCCTCTCAGTATATTTTTACTGTATTTATTTACTGTATATTTTATTCCATTTTTATTCTATTTTACTCTACTCTTATCCTAGGCAACTTGATTTGATTTGTTTTATTATTCTAATTCGTGACCTGTTCTGTCTAAATGTTTAAATGTTGAGCGATTTGCAGTATCAAATTTCCCCCGGGATAATAAAAGTATTTCTATTCTATTCTATTCTAACATTGTTTTGAAACCTATTTTGAGAGCGTTAGAATGTGTTTGTTGTCCATTTGTGTCGAGATGTACTCCGTGAATGACACGATAACATCACACAGCTGTTTACACAATCTCTTGTTGTCTGTAACATGGCAACAAGGAGAGCTGCTATTGGTTGAGCGCAAGATACGTGACCGAACTCGCACCAATTGCGTCAGATAAAACTCTGTGGTGACCAAATATCCGTTCGCAAGGAAAGATCTAGTCCCGACTTTACTAAAATGATGGCGCAAAATGGGCTATTTTGTCAATGGAGAACTTTTTGTTCCTAAATCTACACCAATCGAACTTTGACCCAGAGTGAAAATTGTGTAATTCGCCGAGGTGGGAACGGGATGAAACGATACAGCCTTCACCATACGGCCTAATAGTTGGCTGCCAGCAAATACCAAACAGCCAAATATCAAGAATTAATCATTTGGGAAACCTAGCAAGGTTAGCAATGCCACCAGTCTTTTCTTAATGGCAGTCAGATATGACTTATTCTTCATATTTCATGGTCGGTCTTGAGCAGTAACAGTCAAACATGCATGCGTTGACATTCCTCAGATACCGTCAACAAGAACTTCCTTTTTTACCATTATCATTTACCAATGATCTACAAGTACAATATTTCTCCTGGGCGTCTATTGGTTCAAGAAAAGATTGTACCTGACCTTTTCCTCTGCAGAATTCCCCACCCCTCCATGCGTATGTTTGGGAATGCACATGCAAATGTTTCCCATACATAGATTTTGTTGCGATGGATTTCCCAAAACAGATTAAAACGCATAATGAATGTGTTGCATGTGTGCACATAACCCTTCCTACTACTTGTGTATCTTTGCCTGTCCTAGCCTGCAATCACCACAGAGAACTCCAGAAGCGGCGGGAAAACACGGTCAATTCAAATCCTGTAATAATACTACTACTAATAATAATATTAAGAATACAGGAGTTCAAAATATGTGCTCCTTACCTTCCCAGGGTTCTCCTGGAGTCATACTCCGTGTTGTGTGCAGTTGGGGTGGAGGGCTGGGCTGAAGACTGCAGCGCAGAGTAACGGTTCAGACTGCTGCCACCAGTCCGTGAGAGTTCTGACAGAATGGGAGATGTAATGCATAGCAATGAATAACAAGAGTGACCAGTTCTGGATTATTGCTCATTATGCATCAGGTAAAATCGTACGTGTGTTTGCTTTACCTGAGTCACTGGCCTTGGCTCCGCCGCTGCTGCCCTTCATCCAGTTAACTTGCGCCCGCGGGCCGAGCTGGATCTTCTCGTCCATTTGGGGCTGTTGGGGGGGGAGAATTAAAGGACGCTTTAAATCAAATCAAATGTATTTGTAAGGCCCGACAACACACGTTAATGTCCCCATGGGCTGGACACGTCTTCTTTAAACAAGTCAAGAAGAAACATCACAATAAGTCAAGAACAAAACAAAAACACCATAAAGTCCAAAAAAATGTAAAATAAATGCAACACTCCCAGACATACCCCATGCGAAGGTAAGGAAAAACTCACTAAAACCTAGCAATAGGAAAAAATGCACCACAGGCAAATAGGCAATGTGGAGGAGAGAAACCTTAGAAGGGCCATTCAAGGGGGGATCTCCCTTCTTAGATGTCGGTGATAGTAGTGTTGCAGTAAAACAGGCAAACAGTTGGCTTTACTTAACACTTTCAGCGTCAGAGGTCGCTGTGAGCCGTGTGGCATGAATGCCAGCGCTTTAATGAATGGGGATACATGCCGGTGTTTGCAGGGCTAAAAACTATATTAAATATCATAGCTATGGATATAAAACTATTGCCCATTTGACATTGAGTATCTATCGTTCAATTTGTGAAAAAGAAATAATTTTTTCATCCATACATTCCCGTTTTATACCGTGGTGAATATGAGTATAGTTTTAGAGTAATTCTGTGTAATCCCAGGAAACGCCTCTATCCAGCGTTTAGTGCATTTCACTAGAAACCGTAGCATTCCTCGCCTGGATCAACAATCAATCTGAAATCAACGCTATATTATCGGTTTCTATGCTTCGATCGTCACCAACGGCATACGTTGTGGAGTAACGTTACAGTAACACTTTCGGATCACAATGAAGGCATGCTCAGATCAACGCAAGATTGATACCATATAGCCATTACCTTGACTAGGATGTACTGCAAAAAGAATATTCCAATTATCTGATCACCATTCCAAGTATTGATGTCGATCGTGTTGCCAACATAATCCACCAAAGAACATGAACCGGCGGTGCTTGATTATCCTCAATCCATGTGTTATAAACGTTACTCCTGCCCGACTAGGAAAACCCGGACCAGACTTTTTAGATCGACGGACAGACCAAGCTAGAGAGTGTCCAAGGATGTGCAATACCGGCCGCAAGGCGTTAGGCGATGGTATTGGATGTTTGCGAACTCAGACCCATTCAGGACAGCCTGCACAGGCTCCCTCGATGGATTATGAATGGAAATAGCGAATAAAAGAAATAACGACCCAGAAATTAGAATCTTCGTTTCTGGCACTGAACCGTTGGGCCACAGAAATGAGAATTCTCGTGAACGGCACTGGATAACAGGCTCGGCTGTGACAGGCTGCGATACAAATATAACCAGTGTAAAAGCTCTGGTGCCAACCCAAACCACATAATTCAGTTATTAACACATTCCCTGCCAACAATGAGTATACTTGTTATTGGGAGCCAACGCTTGAACGGCAACAACAAGTATACTCGTTATTTGATCGTTTTTTCCCTTTTTTAATATTTTATTCAATGTCAGGAACCCGTATGTTGCCGTTAGAAGGCATACTGCGACCCGAGGGTGCAGTACTGGCCAGATCCACCCAGGTGGCAGTATCGAGAGTGCAGTAAACCCTGTTCCAGACCCTGTGTCACACTCAAATGTCTCCGGGGCGCACATTTCTAGTACAGGGAAACCTAGGGCTTCACTCGATCACATTTAATCGTTTTCGGGACCCCCGATCCATATGTTGTGGTGGGTTATGTCGTGGATCAAATGGACATCGGATGGACCAGATAGCGATCAAACAATTGGAATATTATTTTTGGAATACTCCCGATCACAGGTAAGGACTATCTGACGTAAATTCTGGCTTGATCGTGCAATGCTTTTATATCGAGCTGATCAACGTCTTTAGTGTTCAATACGAATGGCGTTACTGGCAATCAAATAATCAGAAACGACCCCCCCCCCCCCCCCCCCTTTCATGCATTCATGATGAAACATAATGCCTATTATATACAGTTGATTTGGGAATAGTAGCATGTCCAGGCAAGAAACGGCAACGGTTATAGTAGGATTCACGTTTTAGGCTATAACTTTCGGGAATTACCCCAGACCACTTTAAAACTATACTTATATTCACCACGGTATAACACGGGAACGTATGGATGAAAACATTTATTATTTTTCACATATTGAACGATAGTTGATGTCAAATGGGCCATAGTATTGTATCCATAGCTATAACATAGAATATAGTTATAGCTCTACAAACAAGGTGACTCACTCCTATCTTAGCGTGGCATTGCTACAACGGGACCCGTCTAATGGCTGGCTTCCTATGTGTTAAGCTTCAGTAGAGCGTGTCTAAACAATATCTAACACCACATATTATATGAGCTGTCCTTATTAGGGTTGCTGCGGTGATGTGGAATTTGCCATGACTAATAAACTCACGACAACAGACATTTTACAAAATAACACAAATCTTTTGTTAAATGTCTGTGTTGTTGTGAGTTTATTAGTCATGGCAAATTCCACATGACCGCAGCAATGCTATGTTGATACCTAAAAATAGCTGCTGTCCGTGCAGACGCATCCATTTTATAGTGTTGTCCATGCTTGATGATCAGCATTTAATTTTATTTTTATTTTTCTTTAATGTGGCACTCATATGCGAAAATTAACAAAATGGGTTTTATTTATATTATACATTTCTTTTTTTTATATAAAAAGGAAGCATACACTGGTGGGGAGGGCGGACAAGTAATGTACTCGGTGGAGCCTGAACACAGTATCACCAACTCCCGCGACAAGCCTAGTCCTTATAACGAAGTAATGTAATTTAGGGACTGTGGAACAACGCAGACAACAAGGCATAATCTCTCCTGCGGGGGGAGCAATTGCAAAACTCTGCAGTGCCTCTTCCCTCCAGCAGGTGGACTGTGCACCAACTGGGCAGTGGAATGTGCTGTAGATCAGACAAGGACAGGGAGGCCCGTCTACAAATCCCGGTTATGACGGAATCATCTAAGAGCACGGCTTTGGCTTTGTGCCAGAATCCCTCTGTGTAGCTGCTCTGTCCGGTGGCTCTTGACTGACAGAATATTCTAACTTGTATGGACTTGAGATTTCTCATGAGCATACAAACCTACATGATCTACATTACAATGAGGGCTTAAAGGAGAACAGAACGGAAATGTTTTAGTTCGATTAGATTTATATAATTTAGTAGGTACTACAAGTCTTGCCAGGCAGCTCAACAAGGACATTAATGCAGACTTAAAACTTAAAATACTGATTCAATAACAGGCTGGGTACCATTTTCTAGAAGAGGAAATGCTTGACAGGTATAACTTACTGTACACTGGAGAAGTAGATGCTAGATCTGACTAGTTTATATTCCATTTAATTTGATTCTACTTTAATTGTCTGTTAATGTTACACCAAACTACCAAGACAAATTCCTTGTATGTGCATGCAAGCTTACTTGGCAATAAAGACCTTTCTGATTCAGACGGCCTAGAAGATTTTTTTTTGACATTTTTAGGTAGTGGAAGTGGTTAAGGTTAGGTTTATAAAAAGCCCAAAACGGACAACCCCTAATAAAACAGTCATGAGTACAGTATGTTCTAAATCGGCCCGTAATATCAAACTGAGCCCATGACGGAACAAAGGCAGATTCACATAATTCACACAGCGAGCGAGTGGACATAAATTAACCTAGACTAACCATGTTGCGTACAGGTGGCCTTTTCCCATGATAGTTAAATGAAAATGTATAGATCACAACTTGCCACAGCTTTTTTTATTCAAATGATTGAAGGAGGAATTAGGAGCTTAACATGTAACAATAGTATTGATACTCGTCATCTTATATGTCACACCTGTTAACTGAGCTGCTCATAAATCCCCCTGGTGTTCCCCCTCTGTTCCAATCAGAACGTTTTGACCTATATAAGACAAGATATTCCTTTATTGATCCCCTTGGGGAAATTCTGATATCTTAGGGCACATTCAGATCTGATACGACAATGCAAGAAAAATAAACTTGAGGGGAGTAGTTGTGTTGGGCTCAGACAGTTGTTACCCCCCCCAAAAAAAACAGAGCAGCATTCCGCGACAAAGTTAAACTGGAGTCAACTGTTGCCGGATGCAACCCCTCCTGTGCTGCAGTGGCCAAGTGCGTAAACTGGTGGTCACAGCGGAATATGTGGGGGGAGGGGGGGTGTAAACAAAGCTCATAGCATGATGTCACACAAACTGCCCAACCACATGAACGCACCACCACGAGCTGCCAGATTGTGGGATCTGATGTGAATGTGCCCTTGGGTGGAAGCATTCTATCTGTCCACATTTCTATCAGACTTCTGTGTAATTTTTCTGGTGTTCTACTTTTATTATGATAATAGCTACTATAGAGAAGTAGACGGCGGTTGCCATGGTAGCAAATTTGATGAAAATTCAGCAGAGGACACCGTCTGACACGTGGATACTGCCAATTTAAAAGTGACAAAAATAGATGTAGGCGGTCAGATTAATCCCGTCTCTCCTTCATAGGCCGCTTTCCAACTCATCTCCGATCAGCTGCCACTAGAGCCAAGGAATAAGGCAATATAATTTGGGACAATCGGATAACTTGCATAATATAATAAATATCAGTTAAACGGAATAATAATAGTTCATCTCGGACATGTTTTTTTTTTTTTATCTACTTTTTCTCCCCATTTTTCTCCCGTCCCCAATTTCGTATTGTCCAATTCTACCCTCCCCTGTCTCGAACGTTGTTAGGCCATGCCTCCCACAAGCCGGCTGCAATGTGGACGAAGCCTTGCATCACGTGTCCCCTCCGGTACTCGAGGAGGCAGCCGTCGCATCTTTTCACCTGTACAGCGCAATCTCTCAGTGGCGAGGGTCTGCGTGGGAGGGACACGCCGCCCTCGTCGCTTCCCGATTCTACTGCGCAGGCGCACCAACCGACCTGTAGGAGTCGCTGTCCACAACGTCCGATCCCCACCCCCTAATACTGCCAATTGTATTAACACTTTGATCGCCAGGCTTAAATTCATAATTTACCATCATTCGCCAGCCCTATTTAATATGGAGAAGTTCCCCTTCTTTGCAGGGCTATAACTTTTTAAATTGTATTGCTAAATTGACATTACTATGGCCCATTCAAGTCAAGTCAAGAGTTTTATTTGTCACGGCATACGGATATACAATGAAATGCGGGTGGTCTTGCCCGCAACGATGTGCAATTGGTACAACATATAATAGAATCCAATACAAAAATGTGTGCAATAACAGGTAGCAGGTAACAATACATTTGTGCAATAACGGGTAACAGTTAACAGTTAACAGTAGTAGTAATAGTAGTGCAATACACTGTTACTGTTGCTAATACTAATTTAAAGTGGCCTTTCCTTTTGGCAATAAGTGGGGTGCGTGCGGCCTGAGTGTGTGCCCGCTCATGCTAAAGTGTTACAGTGGTACTCAATGTTCATTGTTCAGGACTCTGATGGCCTGGGGGAAGAAGCTGAGCCTAAGCCTCTCTGTCCTAGTAGCTGGGGTTCGCAGGCGTCTGCCTGACCTCAGCAGCTGGAACAGGCTGTTCTTTTTTTAAACTTTATTTTTTAGCGTTTATCGCTTTCCTGGTCAAGCATGACCGACAGTTGCAGGGTGAAATGGGAGAGCGAGCAGGGGGAGACATTCGGCAAATGACGGCGGGTCCGGGAATCGAACTCGGAGTCAACCAGATCCGTGACGCAGCACGGAGTCCCGCGCGAGCGCGGTAACATGGTGTGCTACTGGAGCACCCTGGAACAGGCTGTTATTGGGGTGGTGAGGGTCTTTCATTATCCTGCAGGCTCTGGATTTGCACCTCTTGTTGTATAGAACCTGCAGGGGAGGTAGTGCAATACCCGTGGTACGCTCGGCTGAGCGCACCACTCTCTGTAGGGCCTTCTTGTCTTGTGCCGTGCTGTTTCCATACCAGGCAGTGATGTTTCCAGTCAAGATGCTCTCTACAGCTCCTGAGTAGAAGGACTGGAGTATCTTCCCCGATACTCTGAACTTCCTTAACTGTCTCAGGTGGTAGAGGCGCTGTTTCGCCTTCTTTACTACTGTGTCTATGTGTGTTGACCATGTCAGATCCTCTGAGATGTGGACCCCCAGGTACAACGTCCTATATCTATTGTTCAGGGTGTAGCAACGTTATACTTTTTCATTCACATATTCATACTAAAATACGGTCAAAAGTATAAGTATGTTTTTATCGTTTTCTGCAGCTTTCTCCAGAACGTGATTTATAGCCCCAAATGCATTATATTGATGATCAAATACAGTTTGATAGCAATCTGCGCGAGATAAAAAATTTCAAATGGACGTGCTTCTAGAAGTTACTACTTATGACCTGATGTTGACCGGATGGGGGGGGGGGGTCGTTTATAATTCCGTGGCCAACGTTATATGATTCATCTAGTGTGGGTGATATGATCATTAGAGCAGTTAGTATCGAACACGTTAAAAAATAACGTTGAATCTTACCGTAGCTTCCTCATAGCGTTGGGCGATGAGCGTGGAACAGACATTTTCCTATTATGGGATGTAGAAATATGCAATCCATTTCCAGGTTGTATAATAGTATATACGTCCAATTCATGTTGTTTATCGAGTTATTTGCAACCGATCGATGTCCAGTGTATCAAGATGGAGTCCCGCTAACGATAGCGAGTGCCCGGACGAAATATGGGAGAGCACCACTTCCGGCGCATCACTTCCTGTTTGGGCGATCCGCTGATCCGCCACCAGATGGCGCTCTTGAACCGTTGGAGAGTTGAGAGGGGCTCAACAGTAGATCTCAGGTCTCCGGGGGAGAAATATGATTTCGATCACAGATTTTTGAAATATTGATATCAAAGACGTGGTCCAGCGTCTTTGGCAGAATAAGCATGGCGGGGAAAGACGTGGTCCAGCGTTTTTGGCGATTAAAGTGTTAATATGAACGACCAGCCAAGCTGGTAGCAACGCCGAGAGCTGGGCTCGAACCCACCACCTAGCCGCCCCATCTCGGACATGTTTTGATATGAGTTAGCAGAACACAGAGATTAAAGCTAAAAGAATTCTCCTGACTGAACTTTTTTTCAGGCCAAGTCATATTCTTATTTTAACCTCCACTGTTTTTTTTTTTTTTTTTTTAAATAGCGTTAGCGTTTTAAGGGAGCCTACTTGTAGAGCCTACTGTCCTGACTGTGACTATAGACCCTACTGTTGTGGTTGTTGTGCCAGGCAGGGAGGCTGTGTGCTGGAGAGCGTGAATGCAAGTCTTATGGCTAGTTTCTGATTGATGGCGAGCTAGCACCCTTTTCCCATTACTTTGAACCATGAACTAAACGGCTTGTTATCATACAAACAAGGGACTAAACCCGTTTCGCAATTATGCCACAACAACAATGGACAGTCTCCTCCTAGGGCTGGGCGATATGGCCTCTAAATGATATCACGATATTTTTTGGCTATGTTACGATACACGATGTACATCACAATATTTTGACATTTCCTCTAAAGCCCTTAAAAATGCTTGATTTAGCCCTTTTTAAAGATTTATTTGTTGGCGTTTAATCGCTTTATTTCTACTGGGCAGTCCAGTAGAGAGAGACAGAGGAGGAATGGGAGACAGAGTGGGGGGAAGACATTCGGCAAATAACGACGGGTTCGGGAGTCGAACCCATGGAACTATGTGGTTCGCCACTGGGGGGCGCCCCCGATTTAACCCTTTGAAGCATACAGTCACGCCAACATGACGATTAAAATAGTCCCTGCATTTGCATGTTCTTGGTATTGTATCTGATTCTAGGGCCATCTATGGATCTCAGGGAATGTATTTGTATGTGTTTATTTTAATTTATATATATATATATATATATATATATATATACTGAATGAGTAACACATTGACCATAACTAAATGATAATGATGGACATCTTTGGCATCTTTTTATTATTGTCTATTTAAAACTGAATCAAACCATAAACAAGGTGGCCTGTTGGGATGTTAGATCCTAATGTGAAAAACAGATTTTATATGTCTCATATGTGCTCATTTTATGCCTGTCTTTTTTCTGTTGTGAAGCACTTTGAGCTGCAGTTTCTGTATGAAAGGTGCTCTACAAATAAAGTTTATTATAAAGTTTATTATTATACCTGAAAAATCTAAGCAAATTAATCAATGGAAGATGATTCAACAGAAGGTTTTGTAGATACAGTACTATGAGGGCAGACGTTCCACTCTACTGGTTACAATTACTTACTCGTGAGTAGTACGTTCGTTGATAAAGAAAAATTATGTCCACAGCCACTCCAGTGTAAAACAAAGATATCCAGATGGATGGTCCAAAGATGCACACTGACCTGGCTGAGAGAATAGCTGAATATACTGTATAGAAATGTTCTAGAAGGTTCGGTCATGACATCACCACATATGTTCTAGAATGTTCAATGTTCTAGAATGTTCGGCTATGACATCACCACAAATGTTCTAGAATGTTTGATGGTCTAGAATGTTCGGCTATGACATCATCACAAATGTTCTAGAGTGTTCGACCATGACATCATACTGTGGCATCACAAATGTTCTAGAATGTTCTATTATGACAATTATATAATACAATAACCTAAATATAGCTTTGGCTCCAACAAGTACTGAATTCTGCCATCCGGACACATGCAATTTGAAATATGATTATAGAATATAGAATATCAGGCATAAAATGGTTATGCGATTAAAATGTGATTAATTAGATAAATTAATTACAAATCCTGTAATTAATTAGATACATTTTTTTAATCACCTGACAGCACTAATATATATATTTACTTTTTAATTGCATGAAACATTATGAAGTATTCTCTTATGCCGCTTTTCCACGGTCTGCACGGTACCTACTCGGCTCGGTAGTACCCCCCCATAGATATATATAAAGACGGTACCCCCCCCCGTCAGTGTAGCTGGGGCGCCGTGACGTCATCTTCAACGCGACAGAGGATTTCGATGCTAGCTATCAAGCTACTGTATTAATCCAGTGCCTTATTAGCTCAATTACGCTAGCTGTAATGCTAACCGTTAGAACGCGAGGCTACTATCAGTTCATCCACATCGGCGCCTCCATATTCCATTGACGTTTCTGAATAAAACATGTAGGGCTAACATTTAAACTCGCGAAGCTCTCTCCACTTCTCACACTCTCGTATCCCCGGCTGTCTCCTCAAAACAAACCTGTGGCGCCGCCTCTCCGTCTCTGGGTGTGTGTGTGTGTGCGCGCATGGGCGTGCGTGTAAGTTGGGGCGAGTGTGTGCATTTTTTGAGAGGGAGAGACGGAGAGAGTAAAGGCAAGCGCTGCGCCAAAGTAAGTCATCTCAACCGCGGCGGCTTATAAACTGATGTGAGGGATTGTGAGAAACATCACGATGTCCGCGATACGTTTAAAAAGTGTATCGTTTATGAACTGTACCCGATATTTATTTAATATCGTCATATCGCCCACCCCTATCTCCTCCCCACCGTTTGTATATATTTTTTACCACCCACCCACCCCCTCCTAATGTACAGTCTCCTCCTCATCATATGTATATATTTACTGTTAGGATCTCTGGGTAACAGTACTGTATATTTGCATATCGTATATGTGACAAATGTAACAGTACTATATACCTGTAAGTCATGTATGTCCCTATGTCATAAATGTCATGATGCCATAAATGTCACTATGAATTGAAAATGGGGGACCCTGATGATGTAAACAAGACAAACATCTTTCTCTGGTCTGCATCCCCTTAACAATTGTGTGTATTGCTACTGGATTTACCAGATCCAGAGTGAATAAATGAATGAAAACCTCTTCTTGGGACCAAGTAAGGTTTCGTCGATAATCCAATGTACAGTTACCCCCCTGGCTCCCCCCACCCCGCCTACCCAACCACCTCCAATGTACAGTTTCTTCGTCAAATGTATATACTCTCTTTTTTAGACTATTTTTGTATCACAAACAATACTGTATTTGTAAATCTGGTATGTCATAAATGTATAGATGTAGCAGTACTGTCTATCTGTATGTCATATATGTCCTGATGAATTGAAAATGGGGGACCCTGATGTAAAAAAGATGAAAGTATTTCTCTGGTCTGCATCCCCTTAACAATTGTGTGTATTGAGCTGTACTGTATTGTACCCATTCTGCAATCTGTTAATAAAATGTACAATCAATCAATCAATATTTAACAGATTGCAGAATGGGTACAATACAGTACGGCTCAATACAGACAATTGTTAAGGGGATGCAGACCAGAGAAAGACTTTCGTCTTGTTTACATCATCAGGGTCCCCCATTTTCAATTCATAGTGACATTTATGACATTACACAACATTGACATCATGACATATATGGCATAGTAGGGACATACTACAGGTATATAGTAATGTTACATTTGTGACATATATGATATGCAAATATACAGTAATGTTACCCATAGATCCTAACAGAGAATATATACATTATGATGGGGAGGAGGGGGTGGTAGAAAAAAAGATACATACGGTGGGGAGAGAATATACGGTGGGGAGGACTCTGTCTACACAGATACACCTGTGTGATGTTGCTACGGAGTTAAGCTAATAAAGGTGACTCACAACCACAACAGGGGACTCACGTATTTGTACTGTGAAGTAACTGTTAACACGACAATGACAAATGTATTGTTTCTGTTTTTCTTTTTGACATACTTGCGGCACACAGAACAAGTTAACTCACCACTACAGCCCGCAGTAGCCTAGCCAGTCTCTTGAAACACCGCTATCTTCAAACTTCCACTCGAAACGTTCTTTTGTTGGGTGGTGGCGCTCATCCTTTTCGCCTTCGAAAACCGTGGTGGTTTTTATTTTTAGTGGCCGGCTTACTCCTTCCATTTAACCGACGCTATTAAGCTAACGCTAGCTAATCGGTATAGCAGCAAGTGCAAGCAGCGTGGTGGCTGTGACGTCTGTAAACAAGGAGAGTTGATGCGCGAGACTGCAAAAAAAAAGACTGTCGTGAAACCAAAACACACCGCAGTTTTTAATTATTTTACATTACTATTTTGTTACCCTGCCATGTGGCGGACACTCGCCCAATAGCCTCCAGCTGCAACCGAGTCGCTGAGTGATGACTCTGCTTGGCGCAGCCGCGGTAGAAAAAAAAATTCCCTTTTTCATGATATTTGGCGCCTTCCGTCAGACTGCGAATCAAATTGACGGATCTCCCCAATCAAATTGAAGGAAATCCGTCTGGAGACGGAACGCTTTAATGCCTGAGAACATAACGTGATGAAGAGAGTAGCAATGCACCGTCCGACACTGAAGCTGTGTTGGGGATATTGATATAATATCTGACCTTGGAGATCTTTGGGATCTTGGTGGGGTCGATGGTCCTGCTGTTCTTGGTGACAGGAACAGTGTTCCAGGTCTCCTCTCTCTGCACCACACGCTGCTCCCTCTGCTCTCTCTGCTCCCTCTGCAGCTCTCTAGGATCTGCCAGGCCCAAGACAGACAAAGGTGACATGTTTTAGTCAAGAGGCGAAAGCCATTGATTTATTTGTCCTGAATGCAAAACACCTCCCCAGTGAATCTATTATTTATATTTACTCTGGCAGCTAAGGGTAAGTAACATTATTCATCAAACAGTGTTGAACTTGGGTGCTACTGTCTTGAGTGCATACTGCATAGTAGTTGAGGCTGTCCCCGAAGCCTGTTTTTGGGATTCGGACTTCGTCAGGGTTTTTCGAATGAGCGTTCGAACCTTCGTTTTTAATCAAATATTTTGATTTTCTTTTTTTTATATCTTTATTTTTCTTTTTTTTTATATCCTCAAACTAAATCCTAAATTTGAATAAAGTGATTAATCTGATTAAATTAGTATTTTTATTAAATCAACTTTCCAGCCCAACTAAATCAATTAAATCAACTTTCTTTAATGAATATAACTCATCAGTTTCTTTTAATACTATAATATTAGTGTAGCCTAATCTTTATCTGCAACTGTGAAGAAAAAACCCATTGGTTTAAACAGAATTAACAGAAACAAATATTATATTTAAAAAAGAAAAGACATTTTTATTAAACATTTTAAGTTCAAATGTTGATTTAGAATTTGAATGCCAACAACGTAACGAACGAAGGTTTGAACGTTCAAACGTTTGGGCTCAGCCCTAATAGTAGTATAAACATATTAGTATAGTAGGTAGTAATATAGGCATGGTAGATTCCTTAGTTAGCAAAGTGCATGATAGTAAAAGACAGTACGAAGGTTAGTATTTATTTGCTAACCTTACTGTCATGCACTTGTCCTAATAAACTAACCTACACTGTAGCACTCAACACTTTGATGAACATTGTTACTCAGCTGATAGAGTTGTGCCCTTCCTCATGACTTGTCGTACAGAACTTGTAAGTCGCTTTGGATAAAAGCGTCAGCTAAATGACTAAATGTAAATTTATTTTCTTTCTTTCTTCATTTCAGATATTGATTGAAGAAGTGTGTTTTTAGTAAAAAAAATTGTCAAGTTTCAGCTGTGGTGGGAAGTTCATTCCACCATTGTGGAGAGAAAGGACCGAGAATAGCCTGCATTATAACATTTATTTTCAAGAGACTACTCCTGCAGTCACACGACTTCCTCACCAACCAATCAGCCCTTGGTATTGGACAGAACATTATAGGTCAGTGGACAGATGGAAGTGAGCGGGAGGGGCTTTGTGTCCACTGTAGGGCACCATGGTGGTGTCTCTGCAGGATACAGGGATGCCTGCCTGCCTGCTGCCTCCCTGGGTGTATTGAGCTGTGCCTGTGTGCTCTAAGCCTTAAAGAGGATTTAGCCTGTGGGCCTAACCTGGCCGCCTCTTGCTGTTGTCCTTGTTGAGCAGCTGCTGGTGCACCTTCCTTTGCTCCTCTTGCTCCTCTATCTTAGCCTCTTTGTGGATCTGCTCGATGGTTTTAGGGCCCTGGTCGGCTCTCCTGGAGACCCAGTTGTGCTGCAGGTAAAGGAGAGGAGCGGTTAGATGGGTGCAAGTCATGGTGTACACATCATGTCATGTTGAAGGAAAGAGGGTTCAGGGGCGTTAACTCTCTGCCCAGGTGTACAAAAAAAATTAACAATCACAGTCATGTTAGACCACAAAGACACATATGTGTGCACAAGAACACACACACTCACCAATCGCAGGTCTATTATGTCCTGTAGCATAAACCTTATCCGTGATGATGTCTTCCGCTCCTTGACAATTTTTAACATCTGAGCGAAATACTGATCCATGCGAGGCTGAGAGAGAGAGAGAGAGAGAGAGAGAGAGAGAGAGAGAGAGAGAGAGAGAGAGAGAGAGAGAGAGAGAGAGACATCGATGTGAGCAATATACCCTACATTTCCCTTGCCTGGTGGACAAGACGGTTGCTTTCATTTCACCTTATTGCACTCAATTGAGCGAATGTGCATTTTATGACTTGGAGAAGGGAGCCCTCCCGACTGCCCAAGACTAAAGATATCATTCTGAGAGCAGCAACAGCCCACAAAACAAACACCCACATTGTATCTGGCCCAGTACTAAAAGTGCCAGATCCAGAACATTGGCACGTCAGAGGATGAAACACATCCGAAGAAAGCTGGAAGACTCGAACACTTGTCAGGTGCTCGGAGGGCTTTCCTCTTGCTAAAGGATAAAATAATCCAGGAGTGCAGTTTTGAGTAAAACATCAAACATTTGTTTTTTTCTTAAAAAAGAAAAAAAATATCTTGCAGCATATTTTAAGTTTTTCTTTCTTATATTAAAATATATTTCATTTTTTAAGAATTTGTAAAGGATAGGCAAAAATAAGCATGTGCTTCAGCCTATTCCTTTTTTTCGATCATTGATTTTGGATTTTGTGATGTACATTTGTGATTTTCTATATATTCTTTTTTTTTGCAAGTCCACACGGGTGTGTTTGATTTGTCTGTAAACAAGACCGTAAAAAATAAACTTCATTCATTCAGATAAGATTAGGACCCGACAATATATGATAGCACAGTACAGACAGCTGAGAGAGGCCCTACGGTCTTCAGCCATGTATCTCTAGGTGTGCGAGGAGTGTACAGGAGAGCCAGAGCCCCCTGGGGAAACATCTTCTCTGAGCAGATCTTCTTGGTCTTGCACACCAACACAGATTCTCACATTGATATGAAAATGTAGGCTCATACACAGTGCCAAATCACTCACTCACTCACCGGGCAGGTCAAAGTTCATCCTCATGACCTCACTGATATAAGCTTCGACGTAGGGCTGTCCCGCGTAGGGCTGCGTCTACTTTCTTTTTTGGCTTCTACGTTTCGGCATAGCCTGGAAAGCAGGCTCATTTGCTACAGAAAACTGAGCCTCAACTTCTAGCCACCTAGACTAGGGCCCTATGGAATCCGCGACCGCGGAATTGCAGAGGATTTCACGGAATTGAGATATTAACACGGAATTCTGAATTATCGCGGAATAATTCATTAATAATAATATAATATTATAATTGTATTATTATACATAAATAGATTTTCATATAAATCAATCTTCACTACGACTTTAAAATGGTGACGCGGCACGGTCTACGGAGACGCTCAGAAATTACAACTACCAAATCCATTCCGAGACAATGGACCCAGTAGGCTACTTTGTTGGCGGTGTGAAAATATGCAGAGAAACATTAATATACTTGGAACCGTTAAATTGTATCTGAATCTCTCTGTCGCATAAAGGCCTGGCTGGCAGTGTGTTAGCTGAACTATTCTAAAATCATTAAGTCAGCTATAAGCCATTCTCCCTTTCTCTGCGTGTGTGCGTGCAAAAGACCAGATGTTTTTGGCGTGTGCTTTGGAAAGACCAGATGAGGTCAGAGGAGTTTGATAGTATTTACTTGTGGGGCGGTGTGGCTCAGGGGTAGAGCGGGTTGTCCAATGATCCAAGGGTTGGTGGTTCGAATCCCGCTCAAGCCCATGTCCATCCCACTGCCGTTGTGTCCTTGGGCAAGACACTTAACCTACTTGCCTCGTATGAATGTGTATGCATGTGAATGAATGTTGGTGGTGGTCGGAGGGGCCGTAGGCGTTGATTATTCGCCACGCTTCCGTGAGTCTGCCTCAGGGCAGCTCTGGCTGCAATTGTAGCTTACCACCACTGGTATGACTGTGTATGAACGAATAATGGACTCTGTGAAGCGCTCTGGGTCAGTGAAGAGCGCTATATAAATCCAAGTCATCATTATATTATTATTATTACTGAGGATGGCCAGATAATGTTGATATTTAAACTTAAAAAAATATTATACAGAGAGAAGCTTCAGCAAGTACAAAATGCTGCTGACCGTTTAGTTATTGCACTGCACTGGCAGTTGAACTGCACTGGCACTGTTTGCAGATGTAGTTAGTAAAGTTATTTAAAAACATAATTTTGTATTGTTTTTTTTGGTTAAATCCAAAAGGGAAAACATTTTTATCAGAGAAATCCGAAAACAGGAAAATTCATATCCGGAAACAGGAAAAGATAAAACGGATTTCATAGGGCCCTAACCTAGACCCATTTCAGTGGACAGGAGTACTTGCCTTGACAGACAAACTCCTTCAGCCAATTGGCGTAACAAAAGTAGTCCAGTTGGAAGAACGGCGGAAAGTAATCCAGTGGAAAGAACAGCAAAGGCGTGTTATCTGTAGAGAAGGTCCGCCAGTCATACTCTTGTTCAATACATGTTATCTATTTCTGCTATAACTGCACTTATGGCTGTTGATTCTACTAATGTTAACGTTACCACTTTACGTTACTCGTTGCTTCGGGAGATGGGCTGCGTTCTACTGGGGGACAGAACAGCAGTTAGAACACAGTCCATGATTGGCTCTGATTGCGTTGCAATTTCGGGAAATAGATGTGGTTGTGAGGAAGGTCAGTCTGTATCGCAAAAGTAGAACATAGTTTTGGGAGAAAGTATGGCTTCAGCTCCAATTCTATATTTGAAGCGGTTTTGTTTTCCCCAGCTCAGAGGTTAACAAAAGTTGTGATAAAAGTTTAACAAGCTCTATTATTGGTCTAAAGTAACTAGTAAAGTATTTGCAGGTTCACTAAGAGTAACAAAGGGGCAAAACAATTATGAGTGAGCAACTTTGAATGTTCACAATGTATATAATTACATAAGTATGCATGTAATGTATAAACATTTGAACACTGATTTTGGCATAGATTACCATGGCAACAATCGAAGCTTTGAAGCATTCGGGTCAGCCCTACTTAGAAGTGAGTAGACCCACCTTCATTTCGGCGTTAATTTTGGCAGCCGATTTAGTCTTAGACTAAAATGCACATACATTTTTGTCACATTTTAGTATTGTATTTAGTATTGTTAGTTCTAGTTTTAGTCTATGAAATCTATATACGACAGTGACAGTGGCTCGAGAGGTAGAGCAGTCGTCTGGCAATCTGCAGGTTCCCGGTTCGATTCCCGCTCCTCCCGGGCAGCATGCCGTTGTGTCCTTGAGCAAGACACTTAACCCCTAATTGCGCCCGATGAGCAGGTTGGCACCTTGCATGGTTGCCTCCGCCGTCGGTGTGCGACTGTGTGAGTGAATGGATAAAATGTGAGTAACAAATTGTAAAGCGCTTTGGATAAAAGCACTATATAAAAAAGCAGCCATTTACCATTTATAGACGTTTTAGTCGATGAAATCTATAGAAGTTTTAGTCTAGTTTTAGTTGATGAAATCTATAGAGGTTTTAGTCTTGTTTTAGTCGATGAAATCTATTTGAACTTTTATTCTCATTTCATTACAGTAAGCCTTCATCAAGCACATAGATGATTTAGCACTAGGACCCTGCAGTCACTGTAATATCCAGAACGTTTGGAATGCAGTGTTGAGCGGTGCGCTGTGCTGTGTAAAACCCTCAAAGAAGCACTGTTCATCTACTCATATTTGCCCTCTCGCTCATTCTTTTTAAACATGATGCTGCCTGAATAAATAAATAACAGCAGGCAGCCTACTGAATGAAAGCCAAGATTCAGTGGTGAAATTATTTTTAACTGTATTTGCCACCCACCGGGATAAAGCAAATGGAAACGCTCTGGGGCAATGAGTGGATTGATCCTGCCAACATACCGTAATCAATCTACCTAGATGTCTCGGGATTTTCAATGTGTTTCTATACAGACAAAAAAAAACACATTGGTTGTGTTCAGGCATGTCTCACGCGTCACAGAGCTGGAGCTCTCCTCTCCTCCCCGCGCACGGAGCTCAGATGACAGCTCGACCTGATTCACCCAATCATAAGCGTGCAATGTATGGATGTGCAGAATCCTTTCGTTAAGTCCTTGACATTATTGTTTTGATTTTATTTGTTAACAAACATGGTAATACATTTTGTCATAGTTTTTGTTGCCAAATGGTAATTTTTTTAATAGCCATCGTCTCGTCTTCGTCAGGGATGTCAGTCATTTTTCGTCACAGCTTTTGTTGAGGAAATGAACACTCCTTCATTACCTTATCTGACATCTTTGAAGATATAATCTGGCCTCAGACCGAGCACATACGACAGTGAAGGAAGGCACACAGGAGAAAGTCATCAGCAGCAGAGTCACGAATGGCAGCTCTGGTCAAACATGTTTTCAAGTTCATGCTGCCTACAAACTAAACAAGTTCTCCAAATCCGCTGACAGCGCAAACTAGACTTGACCTCTTCTCCGTGCCCACGCAATCTTTTTTAACCGTCAAAATACAGCTGTTGTGACCTAAACTGGCCTCATCTCACCTTTAGCCCAGGTTTCGAGCAGCGAGCACATAAGTATTAATTATTTATTTTGCTCATATGAATAAATCAGCATTGGTTTTATTGCAATCTCAGACCTTGTGGACTTATGTGCACCGCTGTCTTGAGTGAACGGGTCAGTACACATTAGAACAGCTGGGATATTCCATCACGCGCAGAACAGAACGTCCAGCTGTGGGTGTAGGTTCCTGCAGAGGGACGTACCGCTCACTTGAACTCAAGTCACATATCTCCCAAGGTGCCTAGGGTCCACGCATCATGACTTCTGTCATAGCACAAATGCTATAGGATCCATGGAGCTCTTATCATATCATTATAATTTCCATTATCACAAATTAAGGCCTTATAGTTTCAATCAGTCGAAATCGATGAATTTACATATTTATTAATTCATTGCAGGGCAGACTAGGGACATTTTATAGGCGATCGAGTGACCAAACGCATCTCAGAAAACCAAAGACAATGTTTTACCCCTTTCTTCAAAACAACATTCTTTCTAAATAGATCCCTCTGCAAACAGCCACTGCACACATGTATGGAGTCTGACTCTCTCACTCACCTTGGCCTTCTCAAAGTCCAGGTCCTTGCCGATGGTGGTGAACAGCCTGCAGAGACACTCCAGGGACTCCTGGTCGTGGTTCTTCAGCAGCTTGACCACGCAGTCGTGCATGATGACCTCCGTCAGCATCTTCAACTTGAACAGCTCGCCGATGAACTTGATGTTGCCGATGGAGCGCCGGCGGGCCTTGTCCTTGGCCTCCACCAGCTCCTCCTGGAGACGATCGCGCTCAGTCGACTGGCGAGGAGAGAAGAGAGATCTATTCATCAACACAGCGGACACTAGGAGGCACAGCAACGATCCCCACATAGGTGGAAAATTGGCCCCCGCTGCTCGAAAAATCTAAAAACAATGGAAATGCATCATCCAACTTTATTCACCCAAAATAAGCAAATCCAGGACAATCATGGTAAAGTCAGTCAGCATCTCCAATCAACTCTTCAACGCAAAAATAAATCACCTGTTCTGTTTAGCACTATCATTATCATTACACACACACACTCTGTTTGGAGCTCCATAGGAAGCTTTGGCTGTGTATCAGCATCGTGGTCATGTTGAGAGTATCAAGCCATGGACAATAAAGGAGCTACGCACCGATGCAGAGTCCAGCTCTTTCTGCTTCCTCTCGAACACCACGTCGTCCACCTTGTCCCTCTCAAACTCCTTCTGGCAGCGGTTGAGCAGCAGCTTGCGGAAGTTCACAGTGTTGCTGGGCTTGTCCGTCATGGGCACTTTGAGCTGTGGAGCCATGGAAGTGAACAGTGTTATATGAGGGAAAAGAAAATGGACAAGGGAAGATTACAATGTGTCATATAAATGCAAGCAGTTATAGTTATATTAAGTTAGATCATTCTATCTATGAGTGAGTGAGCGTGTGAATTCAATTCTGTGAGGCGAGTAAAGAAAAACAACAAAAAAACATGCAAGCATAGAAAGGTATAGAAAGACAATATTAGACAAGCGCCCGCAGAGCCATGGGACACCTTTTATTTTTTTTTATCCACTTTTTCTCCTCCTATTTTTCTGTATTTTCCTCCCATCCCAATTTAGTCGTTATGCCAATTCCCCCCTCCCCTTCCTGGTTGTTGCGCGCATGTGCCCCCCACTGGTCGGTCTAGGGAGCCCTGAAGTCTATCACATGCTTCCTCCGATACATAGGAGACAGCCAGCAGCCTCTTTTCACCTGACAGCGAGGACTCTCACCGGGGAAGTGTAACGCGTGGGAGGATCACACTACCTTACCCAGTTCCTTCCCTCGCTGTGCAGGCGCCCTGACTGACCTGTAGGAGTAGCTGTTTACAACGACCAGAATACCACCCACCGGCGTCCCACCCGCTGACACTGCCAATTGTGTCAGTATGACGACCGCCCAAGCCGGAGGGACCGCTGACAGCCGGATTCGATACCAGTGTATCTGCGGTGGTAGACAGACGCTTAGTCCGCTGCGCTACCCGGCCGCCATGGGACACTTTGTTACAAGTGATTAGAGCTGTCCCTGAAGCCTGTTTTTGGGATTTGAACTTCACCATGGTTTTTCAAACGGACGTTTGAACAGTCGTTTTTAATCATGCAAAAAATTTAATTTGTCTGGTTCAGTACTGTCAAGTCTTGACTTTAGTGCACATTTACGCATATAACGTAGCGAATATGTGCATATTGCTGCGGTTATTAAGAGTAGTAGTACCTACTTACTGGTCACGGGAGGCTTCAATAACGTTTGGATGGTAATCTATTTGTGAATACATTTGTTGAAACAACATCTTTGTTGGGCGACGGCTCCTGCTTAACGTTAGCAAGCTAAAGGGCTGCGCTCTGCATAGCTTAATTAACATGCATAACATAGTACCTGTGTAACGTTAAGTGACTTGTGTTCTGCTGGGAAAGTTCAGCATCACGGCATACACTTGGTTTAATCCAAACGTCCATTCGGAAACGTTGTATTATGAAATAAGACTGGTGAGTGTGAGTCACTCAACTCTTTTTTGCATGATTGATTCATTTCCTGATAATGTATGACGGTGACCCCTCGTCATCTCGACTAGACTGTTGTTGTCCTGTGTTCGCGCGTGACTTTCGAATTATTGTAAACACAACATAGTAGTAGTGATATTCATATATATCACATTCTGATATATATTTTTCGTGTAAAATAAATAAACGAAAATTGTAAAATAAAGAATATATAAAAAAGTGGACGTTTGGGCTCAGCCCTACAACTGATTCAAAGTGAATCCCTCATAATCACCACACAAGAAAAATAACACATAGTCAGCGTACTGTGGCAAGGCAGCGGCACATGTTCCCGTAGGCCACAGAGAAGCCAGGTTCGTCGATGGCCTTCTCGAAGACCAGGTCTATGACTCCCTTCAGCCTCTCCTCTGTGTCTATGGTCAGGTCCGTCACCTGCTTCATCAGCTGATTGAACATCTGAGGCGTCAGCTTGTTGAGGATGCTGCGCACCTTCTTGAACAGATCCTGAGTCAGTCACAATAAAACATAGTTAATATAAAACAGCTTCCTGAACAGATCCTGAGTCAGTCACAATAAAACATAGTTAATATAAAACACCGGTCTGAACAGATCAGTCAGTCACAATAAAACAGTTAATATAAAACACCTTCCTGAACAGATCCTGATAAAACGTAGTTAATATAAAACACCTTCCTGAACAGATCCTGAGTCAGTCACAATTGACATTGGTCACAATAAAACAAACTGACAGACACTGGCAGGTCGTTTCACAGAGTGTTTATTTTGTGTGTGTGTATGTATGTGTGTGTGTCTGTGTATGTACGGTATGTGTATGTACGGTATGTGTGTGTGTGTGTTTTCTTCTTCTTCAGTTTGGGAAGAATAAAACTGCAGTTTGGGAAAAACATTCTAAGCTGTGTGTGTGTGTGTATGTGTGTGTGTGTGTGTGTGTGTGTGTGTGTGTGTGTTGTTAACTCACTGGAGGCCAAACCCGGGATAGTCCGGGTTAACTCGCCATGCTCTGGGCGCCAAACCCGAGAAATCTCGGGTTTTAATCCATATTTCTTTTATTAGCGATATCCATTCATTTTTCATCCATCCAGCCTGACGTTATCATTGGGAATGGGTCTGAGCTCACAAAGGGCAAATACAGCCGCCTATCGTCTCCCGGATAGTATTGCACATCATTGGATTGGATAGGCTGGGACTGTGCATCAAAAAAATAAGTCGGTCCAGGTTTTACTTCTCGGGCATGCAGTATCGTTATAACAGATGGACTGAGACTCAGAGCAGTTGGATATACCTGTTTTGGATATATAACGTTGGATCAATAAACGCGATCAATATTTGGAATGGCGATCAGGAATTGGATTAATCTTTTTGCATGACATCAGATGTGAGGTAAGGCCTTTATGTTTCGAATCTTGGGGTAATCAGATGTTCCTATCACCGCCATCGGAGCGCGCGTGTGTGTGTGTGAGGTTCGCGCCGACCAAAGTACGGAGAAGCGATTTTTCAGACCCCGCTTCTCTTCGTGCATGAGGACACATATACTATCGATAATCTAGCGTTTATTTGAAAACGATTCATAAATCAAGCGACAAATGGCACGATTTCTAAGGAAATACATTTAAGCTCGATTTGCTGGAGTTTATTGAGATGAGACAGAACGCCCTAGAAATATATTGATATTCATCACGGTATAAAATGGAAATGCATGTATGAAAGAATTATCTGTTTCATGCATGTTGACTGGAAGCAACTCATTGACGATCACTGTGTTATTTAGATCTATTGCTATTATATTTTATATGTTTTAAGCACTCGCAAATAAGTCCTATTCTCCATTGGATAAAGCGCTGCCACCGAAGGGCCATCAGCAGAGGGCGCTGTTGGCCCTGAATGAGTTAACCGTGTCTGTTTGTGTGTATTTTTGTAGTAATCTGCATTGATGTACCGACCCAGCTCTCTGGGTCTTGTAGTAAACTGTGTGTATTGATGTAGTACCTGTGTTTTCTCGCTCTTGTAGTAAACGGTGTGTATTGATGTAGTACCTGTGTTTTCTCGCTCTTGTAGTAAACTGTGTGTATTTATGTAGTACCTGTGTTTTCTGGCTCTCTGGGTTGCGTCTATACTTTCGACAACAAATCTTTGTTTCTGCGTTCGAGTTTTGCGCTCTGATTGGCCAGGTCATGTGACATGTGCGCCAATCGTGGGACGGCAAGTTCGGCGCCTGTTTTCGGGTCTAACAGCCTGCAAACTACCTAACGCTTAGTTTATCACTGGTTAAGCTTAGGTGACTCTTTCGCAGTTGGTTATGGTTAGTTTGGAATCAGGGCAGGCATGTCTGCATGTCTGTATGTCTGTATGTATGTATGTATGTATGTATTGTGACAGATCTCCTCCCCCCTCCTTGGGATACGTGAAGGTAGAGAGATATATCCGTCACTTAGGTAGCTGATTAGTACTGATTGTTGGATTTGGATATATCAGCCAGTAATCACCTCGGCTCCGTGAAGTTTCTGCGTTGCGTTTATCTCTTTCTTATCGCAGTGGTTCCCAAAGTCGGGGTCGCGACCCAAAGGTGGGCCGCGAGCAGCCACGGATGGGCCGCGAGATGATTTAAAAAAAATAAAAAAAAAACAAAAAAAAAACATTTTTTTGTTTTTTATTTTTTATTTTTTTATTTTTTTTTATTTTTATTTTTTTTGTCAGGCCACTGAACTTAGAAGCAGGCCAGGACAGTGTTTCTAGTTGTATTCTAAAATTCTATTCTATTGTATTCTAAAATGTGACTATATGGTTTTATATTAACTTAATAAATAAACAAAAACGAAAAATCTACTTATTTCAACGAACATTTCAAACTAAATAACAGATTATGCACATAAAATGCTGAAAACAACCGAAGCAACAATAGTATTTTAATGAGGCTATTATTATTATCATTATTATTTTGCAACAAGTTAGCCCTCTCATAAATAGCACATATAAATGAATAACTAACTTGAACTAACTTAATAGGATTGAAGTGATATTTGGCTTAAAAAATCGGTCGCCTGACAAAAAAAAAAAAAAAAAAAGCCAGACGATGTGCATTGGGCCGCGGCTCTCTGACGCCTTATTTTCTGGGCCCCGGCCTGAAAAGTTTGGGAACCCCTGTCTTATCGTACTGACTGATACCCTCTCTCCTTCCCCGTTGATACATTCGTCTCAAAAGAATTAAAGACACACTGGAAACAGGATACCTTTCCTTGGAACGTTATGTTTATTCCCATAAACATACTCCGTACAAGATGAAAAACAGTTCTGAAAGGTCCTTGAAAAATATATTGAATTCATTATCTCTCTTCTAAGCTATTAGTCCGATGGCGGTTGAGGCCTAGTCGCCAAAAACCTTCTCTGTTAGCCGAAGCTAGCCCTCATGGCCTAGGAGAGGGGGGAGAGGAGGCCCCTCCCACCACCCTCTAGCTAGTGCTCCGTCTCTCTGTCCACGTCTATACGTCTCAGCTTCGTTTCCTAGTCTGAGTCAAACCAGAAGAACTCCCAGCTATAAAATATAGTCGTTAGCAACGGCTGACCGCCCATAGCAACCGTGCAAGGAATCTACGTCTCCTGACCTATGACCCAAATATCTCAGTCTCTCTCTCTCTACCCTGCCCCCATCATCACCTATAAGAGATGACCAGACTGCCACAGCACTCACTGGTGTCTGTGGCTGGTGACCATGGCCCTATTTCTACCACCCTGCCTGCTCTGCTTATGGAGAGTTCTAACACTATGTCTTCCCTGTCTGCTCCCCAGCATAAAGCCTGAGAACACACACAAATGAAAACTACTGTTCCTCTATAGATCCGTCAGAGTAGATGCTGTCATCTACAGATATTTACATTATGTACACATTGAAAAACCAGTGGATCTCACATGATGTAAAACACCTGCACAGCATTTAGGCACATCCACCTCACATGCACACACACACACTAGCTGATTAGTACGGATATAGTACACCTGCACATAATTAGTAGACACACACCCCACGTGCACTCACAAGCAACCCACACATTACATTAACCCGGAGAGGAAGAGAGTTGTAGTAAACTGTGTGTACTGATGTAGTACCTGTGTGTTCTGGCCCTCTGGGTTTTCTGCAGGGCATTCCCTCTTCAGGCCAGGTTTCCAGGCGTTCTCAGATTTCTTCAGCTGGACATCGTCGTTCACCGATATGTTCATGATGATCTTCCTGGGCGGAGGCCGCCGCACACCCATGTTCATCAACTGGGAAGAGACAGACAACATGTTGTCAACATCCCTAACTAACAGACAACATGTTGTCAACATCCTTAACTAACAGACAACATGTTGTCAATATCCCTAACTAACAGACATGTTGTCAACATCCTTAACTAACAGACAACATGTTGTCAACATCCCTAACTAACAGACAACATGTTGTCAACATCCCTAACTAACAGACAACATGTTGTCAACATCCCTAACTAACAGACATGTTGTCAACATCCCTAACTAACAGACAACATGTTGTCAACATCCCTAACTAACAGACATGTTGTCAACATCCCTAGTCAAGTCAAGTCAAGAGTTTTATTTGTCACAGCATACAAGTATACAATGAAATGCGGGGGGTCTTGCCCACAACGATTGTGCATAATACAATAATAATATAATAAGAATCCAATAGAACGACATTGTGCAATAATACAAGTAATCAAAGTAGGGCATATCGGTATATGTACATGAGTTATTTACAGATTTTACAGCATGGTAGGACATGCTAGGTCTTGTGGTAGTGCAATACACTGTTAGCTACGGATGAGGCACCTAACTAACAGACCAGCGACAGGCTACATGTTGTCAACATCCCTAACTAACAGACAACATGTTGTCAACATCCCTAACTAACAGACATGTTGTCAACATCCCTAACTAACAGACAACATGTTGTCAACATCCCTAACTAACAGACATGTTGTCAACATCCCTAACTAACAGACAGCATTTACTTTATTTAATTGGATAGGGGGCAGGTATTAATAAGAATGTATTCTTTTTCCTGCTCCTTTTCGCTTATGGGTGTATTTGATTATAATAACTAAATGATTTATAGGAATTTGTAATGTACTGTAATACACTACCATGTGCGAAACAAAATGAAATGTTGTCAACATTCCTATCTCACAGGACAGAGACAGACAACATGTTGTCAACATTCCTATTGCACAGGACAGAGACCAGGTCTCTTTTCTCTCTTCTTATCTAGAAAGTTTCAGTGTCACAGAGAGCATATATATATAAATAAATAAAAAGGGGGAGCTCTCACCACTGTCTGCAATTTCAAATGTCAAAAAGACTAATGACTGGAAACGAGGGGGAAGCATGAGAGTAAACCATGAGTATATGAATAATTATGTCTGTGTGTGTGTGTGTGTACGTGCGTGCAAGAGAGAAAGGGAGAGTGACTCACTGCAGCACCTCGTCCTCCAGTCATCTGCCTGCCAAAGTCGGCGAAGGCGGGCGTGAAGTCAGGTCCTCTGGATATCACCCTGGTCTCCACAACCCGCGAAGGCAGCTTGTTTTGGTTGATCTGTGAAACACATTGAACATAAGACACAGACAGACAATGAGCCCATCAGCAGGGGGAGCACTGATCTTTTCACAGGACCAGACTAGGGGCAAGAGGAGCAGGCTTAATCCCATACTGACTGAGTGTGCACGTGATATACGAGTGCGCGCGTGTCCCCCTTGAAACAGTTTAGACGACGTGACATCATCTAAATCACTGGGCTGTATTGCCACTTTTTGTTGTTGTATGCGTTTCGGCTACACCGATGATAAATTCAGTTTGGATGATTTAGTGAACAGAGGAGTCAGAGAAGTCAGAGCCAGATGTGGAAGGAAGGCAGGAGGGGGGGAGGGAGAGGGAGAGAGAGAGAGTGTGAGGGTTGTGGGGGAGGAGAGGAGAACAAATCCAGCTCTTTGTCTTTCAGCTGTCCTTGACTTCCTTCTCCACTCCTCCAGAGTTGTCTCTCTCTCACAGGGACAACGAGACTCACAGGGATTGTAGAGCAGCCATTGCCAGTCTGGCTTTCATTTTTTTTTGGAGGGGGGGTGGGGTGGGAGTATGTACTATCAACACTGCCAAGTGTGACATAGCAGCATTGCGATTTTAACCAAAACAGCATTTTCTACAGGCTATATGCTCCACCCATACATACGAGTCAATCGGGGAAATGAACAGAACTCTCCCATTTGTGGCCCAGGGCGCGCAGTCCAGTCGAGATAAATAGGGCAAAGTCAATAACCTGGCCTATATTTGCGCTGAGCAAATAAAGAATTCCCCCACTTCACAGAAAGGCCCCATTCAAAACTAAACTTCCATTTCTAACAACTTCGGGCGTGTATTCCATTTATAGAGTCCAATGTTGACTAAACAGCAGAGGTAAAGGGGGGTAGAGTATTTTCTACTACAGCAGGCTCTCTGTATCTGGGGCTGACTCACCTTGTCCAGCACCACGTCACTGATGGGAGGAAGCCCCTCAGGCTTCTGCACGCAGGCAGCCTTGAACTGGAAGGCCAGCAGGAAGTCCCTGTCATACTGACGCTTGCCATTGGCCTCGGCCAAGTCTGGACCACCCAGAGAGCAAACGGATGAGAAAAAAACTGTGAATGGATATTAAAAAATAATAATAATAAAAAAGGAAGGTAACTGGGCTATTTCACAAGACAAGCAGACTGTGCTACTCCTACCTTCAATGTCCTGGGCTGCCCCGGTGGAGCTCTCCTTGTCCCCTGGGGTGACCCCACTGTCGCTGCTCTCCGTCTCCGAGGTGTGCCCCGCCCCGTTCCTCATGGGCTCCGACTCGGCCTCTCCGTTCTCTTCTGGGGCGGCGGGTTTCTCCTCGACCTCCGGGGCAGGGGTCAGAGCCGCTGCAGCAGGGGCCGGGGTCGACGCCGAGGGCAGGGCCACTGCAGGACCGCTGGTCTGGGGAGCCGACTGTGGGGCCTGGTCTCCGGCACCCTGCTCTACAGGCTTGGCCTCCTCCTTCAAAAGGACAGGAAGGAGGAGATGGATGGATGGATGGATGAGAGAAAGAAAGCACAGAGGTTAAAAAAGATAAGTAAAGGAGTGTGGGTGGCAGATGGTGAAATGAAGAGGTGGTCAAATGGACGAAGAACAAAAAAAAAGATTATTTGTATTACTAGAGGGATATTTATGACTGCAGTTTGTGACCTATTGGTTTTATTACAGATTTCCCTCCAAATTTGGGCGGCTGATTGGCGCAGTGGGCAAGGCGCTTGCCTCTAACGCAGGATACGCTGGGTTTCGAGCCCAGCTCTCGGCGTTGCTACCGGCTGGCCGGTCGTTCATACTAACACAATTGGCAAGTGGGAAAGCCGGTGGGTGGGGATTGGATGTTGTGGACAGCGACTCCTACAGGTCGGTTTGGTGACGCCGGTGCGGCGGAAGCAGGAAGTAGCAGGGGCAGCGTGAGCCTCCCACGCGTTACTCCTCGCCACTGAGAGTTCGAGCTGCTGCGGTGAAAAGATGAGACAGGCTGCCTCCTCGTGTACCGGAGGGGACACATGATGCAAGGCTTCTGTCCTCACTACAACCGACCAGTGGGAGGCATGGTCTAGCAACGTTCAAGACAGGAGAGGATAGAATTGGATAATCCGAAATTGGGATGGGAGAAAAATAGAAAATGGGGAGAAAAAGTGGATAAAAAAAAAGATTTCCCTCCAAATTTGAAGTATTTAGAGTTTTGTATGGATGCAGCCATATGGATCTTGAGATTATTGCATAGACTTTCTGATAGGAATGTGTTTCCCACAGGTTCTTCAAGCCGGGACGATCAATACACACAAGTCAATATACACAACATACACAAGCCAATATTTGTGGTGGGCCCATTTGATATCGTGGTGGGCCCTCCACAAATAAACCTATATGGACGACACCGAATCTGTACACCCCAAGAGAGAGAGAGTGGGGACAGAGTGGGCAGCGATCACGATGGCTAAGTCCTTGCTGTTGTGGTAGAACGATAACAACACAGTCATTTATGTCTGCGCTCCACCGCCACACATGTGGAATCATTTTCCATGTGAACTATTGCCCACATAATGCCTTCCCTTTCCTGTCCTCTCTCTCCCTCTCTTTCTCTCGCTCAGCATCTCCCTCCCGCCACTCTGTCTACATCTACTCTGCCCCCCCCCCCCCCCCACTCTCTTACCTCCTTCTCTTTCTGGATGGGCTCTCCAGCGGGGCTCTCTTCATTTGGTTTCTTCCAGGTCTTTGGTGTGGCAGGAGCAGTCGGACTTACTGCAGGGAAATTAAAATTAAAATTCAGTTGTAGCCGCTCAGAACTTACCACTAGTACATTTTACGGGATTAGTTCACATTTCTGCATTTCTACAAAGTCAATGACTTCTCTGTGACATATATTCCATACTTCTCATAATATATTGTCGCACGTTCGCTTTTTTCTTATTCAGCAAGTGTGCTAGCGCCTTCCATGTGCTCGCAAGAGTACAACCTCACACTTGGGTGCTTCCGAAGTGTGTATTGACTAGGGATACACAGGGACTTTCTTTGGTCAGATCCCGATCATATATCTTCAGAAAGCAATATTGACTGACGCATACCCGATCTACAGCAGTTCTAGAACGCCACTATGCAGGCACAGACACTGTGCTTGAGGCCTATTGCACTGCCTTAGTGCCTTGTGGCGAGCTTAATGGGGACTTAGGCACATTAGGCCTATACAACATAACTGAGGCTATTTTTCTCCCTAATCTTAATAGGGGAACCAGAATTTTCTTTGAAAATGTATATTATGTAGTAGGTACCACAACATGGTAGAAAGAAGCCTGCACTATACTCATGCCTGCCCATGCCAAAACCCTGTGAGGAGAGAGTGTCATCACTGGAATCTCGCCAGGCAGCGAAACGAGAAAATGAATGGAACACGAAATGAAAGCGAAATAAAAAACTTAAAAATAGAAATACAGATCCAATAACAGGCTGAGTACCATTTTATGGAACAGGAAACACTTGCAAGCTAGGACACAGGTATAACTTCCATTTCTGAGTTTTCGTTTTCCTGTAGTCATTGATTTTGTGAGCTTACCTCTCTGGAAATCAGATGAACGGTGCAGGCAGAGGGCTGCGTGGTTGGAATACACAGGCTACATCAGACGATAGGTGCTCATCCATTTGGCTGATTTGCTTTTTGTTTACATGTCAAATTCAGACGTCATGCTGTTGTGTAGGGTTGAGCGAGAGTGGTGATATTGGTCGCGAGGATAATGCACATGGAGAGTAACTGCAACATGCATCAAGCTGCAGGGTTCCCACAGACATGGCAAAATGAAATTCAAGGACTTTCAAGTACTGTTCCAAGCATATATTTCTTGATATAATAAATATATTTCTATAACAATTTGATCATGGATGAACAAACTTTCAATGCGAATGGTTGATTTGAATTTCAATGACTTTTAAGAACCTTGTTAAAATAAATTGGCTGTTTTCAAGGAATTCCAGGCCTTGACTTTTTTTTGGACAGAAATCAAGCACTTTAAGCACTTCAAGGACCTTGTGCGAACCCTGAAGCTGTGACCGTGCAGTAAAACAAGCTGCTGCACTGATGCCCCAACATCCCTTTGGTGGTAAACTCACTAAAACAATAGACACTGGAAAACAAAATCAGAAATGTAAGATATACTTGCCTATTATGAATATGTAGTTTCATTTCACTCACTGTAATTTAATTGAGCTGCTTAAGTAAGACTCTCGTGTTGTATTTAATTGCCATTGTTCCCCTTTCAAACCATTTAACCCCCATCTCTCATAAAGTGTCTTGACCTTGACTGGACATGGACAGCTAGCAAGCTTGGTATTCAGCTTCATCATTGCTTCCATCTTCATTGTCGAAAAAAAGCCACCTAACTGTTCAACAGCAGTATTTTACGTCATTCAGACCCTGCTTTACAGCAGTAGTTTACGTCATTCAGACCCTGCTTTACAGCAGTATTTTACGTCATTCAGACCCTGCTTTACAGCAGTATTTTACGTCATTCAGACCCTGCTTTACAGCAGTATTTTACGTCATTCAGACCCTGCTTTACAGCAGTAGTTTACATCATTCAGACCCTGCTTTACAGCAGTAGTTTACGTCATTCAGACCCTGCTTTACAGCAGTAGTTTACGTCATTCAGACCCTGCTTTACAGCAGTAGTTTACGTCATTCAGACCCTGCTTTACAGCAGTAGTTTACGTCATTCAGACCCTGCTTTACAGCAGTATTTTAGGGCATTCAGACCCGCGTGATTTGTTTCCGTATCCTTTGTTTGCGAAGACGCTCTCTGATTGGCTAGCCCGCGTACAGCGAAGACCCTCTCCGATTGGTTTAGCTCCGAAGGGTTCTGGGATAGAAATGTCCGAATTGTACATACCGGTATATATTCTCTGCTTCGAAGTGGTTATGCTTTGGCCCTCTTTCGAAGTGGGTTATGCTTAGAGTTAGGGTTAGGGCCCTAACCCTAACTCTAAGCATAACCCACTTCGAAAGAGGGCCAAAGCATAACCACTTCAAAGCAGAGAATATTATGTACAAGGTGGAAGAGACCCTTCGGAGCTAAACCAATCAGAGAGGGTCTTCGCTGTACGTGGGCTAGCCAATCAGAGAGTGTCTTCGCAAATAAAGGCTACAGACAAAAATCACGCTTAAGACCCTGCTTTACAGCAGTAGTTTACGTCATTCAGACCCTGCTTTACAGCAGTATTTTACATCATTCAGACCCTGCTTTACGTTATCTACATGTGGGCTTGAATAACAAACACTTGAAAGGATAAAAGGAGAAGAGCAGGGATGTAATTGCGCCTTAAGAAAATAACCTGAACATTTTCGAAACGATCTTTTTTTTATAAACACTCCATTGGAATGAATGAACACATTTTATTTGTATATATTGAACTGTTCACAGGGAAGAGGAAGGTGGGAGAGGAAAGGGACAAAGAAAATGAATCAAATATATCAGTGTCCCCCTAAAAAATTTAAAGGGGGTCATCTTGACCCCTCCCAAGTCATCCTGGCTCAAACACTATAGGACCTTATCTTTTCTTCTTTGCAACCAGATTGTGCAACACCTGTAACCTCCTCCTCTCGAAGTCTTGCCTACTGGGAAGGGCTGCAGTTGGACTAATGGACTCTTTTGCTTTTCTTTTGCTCTCAGGTCGATTTTGAGAATGAAGGTGGTGACATTTCCTCATACCTCATACCTCATACCTTATGCTTGAGAGTTTGATGTTTCTACAGAGCTTCACATTAACTGGACAATGCTTGCTCTCCCTTGAGTAGTGTTGAATGGCAGACTGCGGCACTGCTTGCAAGTAACCTTCCCTGGTTGGTCAGTTTTACAAAAGCAATCCAGTGTTAGTGTGTTTCCTAGTGTGTAACATTATCGATAGCCAATGAAAATCTGTTATGCAAGAATAGCAGGTCTGATAAATGTTGCTTTCGCGTTTCACTTAGACCAGGTGGAAAAATAATCAAAACATATTGAAAGAAACAGGTGTTTTTGGGTGTTTTTCAATGTATGTGATGTATAGATTGGGGGGAGATGAGAGCATCTAAAGGGGGCCGGGTCAGAGAGATCGAAATGTGCATGGCTTGCCTTAGCAGAGGGTGGTGGAAGAGGTGGTTCAGAGCGAGCAGGAGTCACTGAATAGCAGCACACTGACTGAGCGGGATGTTGACATTCCGATCTAGAACACAACAAGCTGATACGCCGGGCACAGAAGACGAGGGAGAGGGTTTGACAGTAGAAACTGCGTTTTGATGTGTGTAAAGGTTAAACACGGTTGTCATGACAGCGCGTCGCATGACAACCAGGAGAGGGGCGGGGCTGTCGTTGCTATGGCGAGAATATAGAAAAGCAAGTTCCTTCCGGGTGTAAGCCAGACCAAGAGACTAAGGGCAGACTACAATCTGACTAGGACTGAGATCACACAGAAGAGACTCTCTCCTCTCATCACAGAGGGGGGGGGGGGGGGGGGGGGGGGGCGCGGATGCCACATCATCATTAGCTTCGGCTAACACGAGGATGGTCTTGACCACTATTGGACTGAATAGCAGAAGGACGACAGACTGAACACACCGAAAGATCTTTAGAATAGATCTTACAAGGACAATACGAATTGGTTCCCATCTGATTATGAGGGAGTGGATGGAGAGATGATAACACAAGAAGACGTGATACTGGCCGATTGATCAGAATCTAACAATATTAAAAAATGTAAATAATAATACAAAAAAAAATTATTATTATTTTTGAATATTTTTGTATCATGCTTTTAGGTACCAGAAAAAACAGAAATCCAGTTAAAAACGGAGAAATCACATCCCTGGAGAGAAAGTGCCTTTCGTTAGTATTAGTTCACAGGATCATTTCATAAAATGTACAGAAAAGTTACTATATTGTGATATATACATCGTTATCAAGATAGCAAATTACCCATATCATGATGAACGATTTTGTCCATATCACACAGCCCTACATTGACGTATGCACTAGAATTAGGTTTTTCAAATGTCATCAAACAACCACCTCTAGGCAAGAAAAGAATGCTTGGTATTGCACTTTGTTTACATTTTTTGTTTGATAAGGGAGGGCTTGCTATTTCTGACCACACCTCAGAGTGAGAGAGGTAGAGAGATACGTTACTAATACAGTATGTTCAGTAGGGTTGGGTACCTTTCACATTTGAACAGATACCGGTACCCAATGGTACCTTTTTTCTGTACTTTAGTTTCTAAAAATGTAATCTACCTACCGTAATTCCTCTAATAGTAACCGGTATTCAATTAAAAACCGGGTCTCTATTAATGACCGGGTGCGCTGTTGAGCTAAGCAATTATAAGCCGGCCTCCTAATACAAGCCGGGTTTCATGTATATGCTGGCCTGGCTGTGCAGAAAATACCATATAATGGTATGGTGTTAATGTTTACCAAGAGAGTAAGCCTACCTCAGAATTGTATAAAACGAAGTTATTATTATTATTATTATTATTACCGTATACCAGTATTGTGATTGCACTATTTTACTTTATTTAACTTTTTTTGACCACCTGTAATTGCACTGTTTACTACCGTATTTCATACAGTACTTGAACCCAGTACCCAGGGTTAGGGTTAGTTACATTTTACTGGGTTCAAACAGACACAAAATGTTGATTTATTCATTATGGTCTGTTTGAAAATTAGAAATATAGGCCTCTCTCTTATACATGCCCCCTCCTAATACAAGCCTGGTATCAGCTACAGTTTAAACAAATACAAGCCGGGGTTACTATTAGAGGAATTACGGTACCTCAGTTGTAAAAAAAAAAAAAAAAAAAATCAAAACTTCAAAATAATTTATTATCATATAATATATAATATTGCAGCGAGCGTTGTCTGCATCTAGCTTTGTAAAGTGTAACAACACTTGCGACCGTTTTCGGCTTGCCATTGCCCCGACTGCTTTGTTGTTGAATCAAGTCAAATCCTAGGTAAGTGTGTATTGTGCGTGTGAACGTGCGGCACACTTCATAGGTTTAGTTTCACGGTAAATAATCGTCGGAATAATAGATTTTTTTTTTTTTTTTATTATTTTATTTACAGTACCGAAATGTGGCACCGGCGGATCTCACGTGAATCGGTACTCGGTAGTACCGACGTAATTCGGCCGGTACCCTTAAAAGTACCTAATTCGCTCGACTCCCGGAGAGTCAGCATTGCCTTGGCTTGGGCTGATCGCTATACTAACTCGTTTGGCTGAGTTAGGGGGAGGGAAGCCGTGGGTGGGTCCTGGGCGATGTGGACAGCAACCCCTACAGTTCGGTCGGGGCGCCTGCACAGCGAGGGTAGGATCTGGAGAAAGGTAGTGTGACCTTCCACACGTTACACTCTCCCGGTGAGAATCTGCGCTGCCAGGCTGGCTGCCGGCTGGCTGCACATGTGTCGGAGGAAAGCATGGGACAGTCTCCGGCCTCCCGGACCAACAGTAAGGGGGGGTGCGCAACAACCAGGAAGGGGGTTAGGAATTGGCATAACGACTAACAGTGGGATGGGAGAAAAATCGGAAAAAGGAGGGGGAAAAAGATAATAAAAAAAATAAAAAAAAATTAAAATACCTAATTCGGTACCCATCCCTAATGTTCAGTATGTTATATAGCTATTAGGGGTGTAAAGGTACACGTATCCGTACCGAACTAGGGATGGGAATCGAAAGGCTAAAGAGAGAAACCTTGTCGTCATGAACATATTATTGTCGCTCCATAGCTGACTCTCAACAGGTTATGGGCCCAGATCACGCAGGGGCGAAATAATAAGGGTAGCAAGTTTAGCTGAAGTATAGGGCAGTTTAGCACCGGGAGCACCGTGTGGCTAAGGCTAGGCTAACGGGAGCTAAAGCTACGCCTACCATCAAAAGAGGATGGCGACCAAAGGAAGGAGCAACTGGCCCTCGTTCAACGGAAGAGCAGAGGACTATGAGCTCTGGGAAGAGCGAATGTTGTGCTGCATGCACAGTGTGGGACTGAAGACAACAATCTTGATGGCCCCCACGGGAGAAGTAACGGCGGCCGCGCGAGCCCTGGACACCAAGCAAAATGCAGACGCATACTGCGAGTTAGCACCACTGCTAGACGACACAAGCTTGGGGCTGATATTCCGCGACACTAAGGACAAAGGCCGAGAGAGCCTGAAAGTGTTGAGAGTACACTATATCGGACGGGGAAGCCCCGAATCGTATCCCTCTACATAACACTAACCGCGCTGAAGAAGGCGCACACCGAGACTGTGACCGAATATGTCATCAGGGCTGAGCAAATCATTACGGCGCTTAAGAGTGCAGGAGAAGCACCGAGCGATGGACTAATGATGGCGATGGTTATGAGAGGACTACCGGAGCTGTACAAACCGTTCACACTACTGGTGACACACGGTTCGGCGGACATGTCGCTGGGGGTGTTCAGGGCCAAGTTGCAAACTTTGAGGCCTCAGAAGACACACACCCAGTCCCCGCGGAGGCGGGAGAGAGGGTGCTGAAGGCCCGGGCGGCACCGAGAGAGAAGACCAGACCCACGACGGAGCTGGCGTGTTGGCGATGTGGAGAAAAGGGGCACCGGAAAGATAACTGCACAAAGACTGTTTGGTGTAGCTTCCGCAAATCCACGAGGCACACAGACAAAGTGTGCAGAAAGAAACGTGACCAGAGCGCTCGGTACGCGCATGGACAAGATGGCGGCTGTGGACAAGATGGCGACAACGGTGGACGTGAGACGAGTCGAGACGACGCCCGGAGAGTAGCGGGACGAGAGGACTTCATCTTCGGGGCGCAGACAGCGTACGTCACCCAGCCAACGCAGCAGCAGCAGGCCCAAAGGAAGGGACTGATCATGGACACAGGTATGTCGTCCCACGTCATCAACGACAGGAATCGATTCAAGAACTTTGACAACACCTTCGAGCCGGAGAGACACAGCATGGAGCTGGCAGACGGGAAGCGCACTTAGGGGTTGGCGCAAGGGAGAGGAAACGCACAGGTATGCCTCATAGACAGTGAGGGGCACCGGTGTACAGTGACGTTAAAGAACGCTCTCTACATACCCTCGTTCCCACAAGAACTATTCTCTGTAAAATCTGCTACTGCGAACGGTGCCAAAGTGTTCTTCAATGAAGGTAAAGATGTTCTTGTAGAGCCTGATGGTACACGATTTAGCATAGAGGTGTACAAGAGAATGTATTATCTACAAACAGAGTGTAATGATGACGATAAGTGTAATAATAATGATATGTGTAATGTGACTGTCAGTCACGATATTCAGACATGGCATGAGATCATGGGTCATTGTAATTACGAGGATTTACTGAAACTGCAAGCGGTGACAGAAGGCATGCACATTAAAGGTGAAAAGCGTAGACCTGACAAAGAATGTGAAGTGTGCATAAAGGGGAAGTTCACTCAATCGAGAAACAGAAGTCCCACAGAAAAAGTAAAGGTACCACTTGAGCTAGTTAACACAGATCCCGGTCCAGTAAGCAACGAGTCCATAGGTGGCTTTAAATATGTACAGTCTTTTACAGATATGTGTACAGGGGCAGTGTTTGTTTACTTTCTCAAAGCAAAGAGTGACACACTCCAGGCCACGGAGAAATTCCTTGCAGATGTAGCCCCTTATGGCAACATAAGATGCTTGAGGTCCGACAACGGAACCGAGTTCACAAATAGAGAGTTCCAATCACTGTTGAGAAGGAACAAGATAAGACACGAGACGTCATGTCCTTACTCCCCGCACCAGAACGGGGTGGCAGAGAGGGAAGGACGTACTCTTTTCGAAATGGCTAGGCGTAAGCTAATAGATGGTAACTTACCTAAGAGTCTATGGCATTATGCGGTACAAGAAGCCGCTTACACCAGAAACAGATGTTTTAATAAGCACACGGGCACCACCCCGTATACAGCACTGACAGGAAAGAAGTGTAATCTAGACAGAATGCACAAATTCAGTGTTATGCTTACCAGCAGGACAGAGAAAAGCTTGAGTCCAGATGTGAAAAAGGACTCTTTGTAGGGCACGACAAAGGAAGCCTCGCTTTTCTAGTCTATTATCCCGGTAAAGGGAAAGTGAAAAAACACAGGCTAGTCAAATTTGTCACAAAGACAACTTGTGAGAACGAGACACAGACAGAGGAGCCAGAGCTGGACTCCAGAGTAAGGTGTGAAGAAACAGAGACACCTCAGCCTAGTGTACTGAGCACAGTCGTGCAGACAGACAGTCAGCAACCCCCAGAGGATGATGACGAGGAGCACCCGAGGGTGACGTCACGTGCCTCATGCAGTGGGAGGTATCCCTCACGGGAACACAAACCCCCAAAGTATCTGAAAGACTATGCCCAGAGAGAAAGTGACGAGGATGACAGTACACTTACCAGCATTGATTACTGCTACAGAGTAGTGAGTGGAGTACCTCAGACCTTTAAAGAGGCGATGGTGTCCCCTGAATCAAGAAAATGGGAGAGAGCAATGGATGAGGAGATGAGGTCCCTAGAGGACAACCACACCTTTACTCTAACCAAGTTACCAGAGGGCAGACAGACAGTGGGAGGAAAATGGGTGTGCTCAATCAAGGAGGGTGTTGGGGGCCACGAGAAGTACAAGGCCAGGTTTGTAGCAAAATGCTACGAGGAGAAAGGAGAGAAGCTAGTGTGTAAGCTAGAAAAACCCCAAATTACAGAAGGAGATTCCATGTTTAAATACAGAAGTGGATCAATGTTTGAACACAGAAGTGGATCAATGTTTAAATACAGAAGTGGATCAATGTTTAAATAGAAGAGGATCAACGTTTAAATACAGAAGTGGATGATTTGACACTAGAAACCTAGAGCAGGATAAAAGTATGCTCTCCACCAGATTCAAAATAAAAGACCTAGGCAGGTTAAAGCATTTTCTAGGCATGGACTTCGAAAAGTCTGCCAGTTGTGTAAAAATATCCTGAAACGTTTTGACATGCAAGAGTGTAGGACAAGGGAAACACCATGTGATCAAAAACTAGACTACCAAGAGGATGCTCAGAAACTGACAGATGTAAAAATGTACAGAAAAGCTGTAGGTAGCCTAATTTATTTGACAACATGTACTCGCCCTGACCTATGTTTTGTAGTGAGTAAATTGTCACAGCATTTTGCTGATCCCACAGAGGAGCACTGGATTACAGCAAAACATGTTTTTCGTTATCTCAAAGGCACAGCAGATAAACAGCTTTGTTTCAGAAAGAGCAGCGAGGGCTTAGGGCTTAAAGCCTACAGTGATGCAGATTGGGCGGCAGACGCCACAGACAGAAGAAGTACCACAAGGTATTGTGTGAGTTTGAACACAAACAGCTCACTGGTTTCGTGGAAAACAAAGCCCACAGTGGCACTGTCAACTTGTGAAGCCGAATACATGGCTCTAGCTATGACAATACAGGAATGTATTTATCTAGAACTGCTCGAATTAATGGATACCTATGTATATAAGAAAACTGTTGTTTATGAAGACAACCAGGGAACCATTGCAATTGCTAGAAACCCTGTGTGCCGACAGAGGTGTAAACATGTGGATATAAAATATCATTTCATCAGATCATCAGATCTGTCATCAGGGAAGAAAGGATGACACTTGTTTATTGTCCTACAGACGACATGGTAGCAGACGCTATGACTAGAGCCATATGGAATCCGCGATCACGGAATCGCGGACGGAATCGCGGAATTGAGCAATAAAAATGGAATCAACCTAAAAAAAAAAAAAAAAATTGCAGGGTTGATTTTGCAAAAATATATATACTTTTTTTTTTTTTTTTTTTTTTTTTTTAATAATCAAATTTTATTTTCATATTTGAATCCCATGCCCATCGAACGAAGCTTCGAAGCTTCAAAGTATTTAAGACAGCCCTATTAAATGGACTGTTATATCTTATTAAATTGTGGACATTTATTCATTCCCACTTATCAGACACTATTTCTGATGGTAAAATGAGCGTACAAAGCAAAATACAGAATTCTGAAATATTAAAACGGAAAAAACAGAATTTGGAAAAAAAGAAAATGGAATTTGGAAAAAAATAAAACGGATTTCATATGGCTCTAGCTATGACAAAGCCTGTCTCCAAACTGAAATTGAGAAGATTTGCAGAGGTCATGTTTGGTGTGTAAATATTGCCCGTTATGTAATATTGACTGCCATATTCTTTTTGATATTCTGAACTGTATTATTTTCTTTGAAAATTGTTTTTGAAAAAGTTGTACAGTATACAAGACAACCATAAGTGGGAGTGTTGAAGTTAGATGTTATGTATGATTGCATGTAACTGTCTAACTGTTTCCACAAGAGGGCGCTATAGGCGTAGCTATTGAAGCTGACGCCAGGTAAGGGGTATAAAAGGAGATGTTACCTCCCCCTCACTCTCTTCCTCCTTCGCTCTCACAAGAGAAGGTCTCATGTGTACTGTTGGGTGCAATGTGATAATAAACCACGGCAAAGGCTAAAGAGAGAAACCTTGTCGTCATGAACATATTATTGTCGCTCCATAGCTGGGCTTTGGTCGCATATGCTCCCGCTGTTTGACTGTTTCTATGTGCAGTGAAAACTACTCCAATGTTTTGCAACCTAGTCATTCATTTAATTCGGGGTAACCTAACGTTAGCCGCGGAGCTAACCAAGCTCATACAGACACAGACACACAAGAGTGATTTCCTCAGATCACTCGTTGTAGAGTTGGGAAACATGGCTTATTGGGTTGGGTTATTATTCCTTCAAAAGTAATACACTACTAAGTATTACATGAAACACTTCACCAGCTGATGAAATACAATTTGAACACATGTCCAAAATATTTAGGTTATGTATAATTTTTCACATCTTTCCAGACCTAGAGAACAACTTTCAAATGCTGTGACTTTCAGCTTTTCCATGACCACAGGAATCCTTTTTTTTATCAAAAAGGAAAAATCATTGGTAGAAAAACAACCCTCTTTCCAGCATAACCATGAGATCCAGCTGTCTACATAAAGCACTGTGATCAGCATGCTGTGGTAAATACTGGGTCTCCTTTCTCATACAGACAAGAACCAGAACCAGATACCTGTAGTGGGACTCTTCCTGGTGAGTGCTTGTTGCTGGAGCTCCGTCTTGCTGTCAGCTATGCCGACATCTGCCTCCATCCCAGCTGTGAGCGGGAGCTCTTTGGTGTCTAAGGGCTCGCTGGGCTCGCTGGCCTCCGCTGTGGCCTGCACTAGAGGCGGAAGGCCAGGAGGAGGCGCTGGCACAGTTGGGGCGGGAATGGAGGTCAGGGTGACTGGCACCACAGGTACCACAGGAGCCACAGGAGCGAGGGCAGTGGCGGCAGCAGCAAGGGGCACCTCTGGCCTCACCTCAGAGGACAAGGTCTCAGCGACGGCCTCCCTGGAGCCAGGCGCTGTAGCCTGGGGTTGGGGCACGGCCGGAGCCTGAGGGGAAGGCTCCTTGGCCGGGGTGTCCAGCTCGGCCCCGGTGTCCGCAAGGCCATTCAGAGCCTTTGGAGCCGGGGAGGGAGAAGCGGCCAGAGTGCGTGGGGCTTCTGGAAGAGGCTCGTCTGTGTCGGGTGCCTGGGTCTGAGGTGGTGGCAGAGGAAGTGTTGGCTCCACTGTAGAGGAAGAAGAGGAAGGAGCAGCTAAAGCAGCATGCTCCACCGCTGAGGGCCGTTCGCCAGTGCTGGCCACAGGGAGCTCAGCCGCGACAGGAGCCTCTGGGACAGGAGCCACTGGGACAGGAGCCACTGGGACAGGAGCCACTGGGGCAGGGGAAGGAAGCTCTGTTTCAGCAGGGGGAGAGGGCTCCGTTACAGGGGCACTGGCCTCTCGTCTCTCCACTGGAGCTTCTGGCTGTCCGGGCCCAGGAGAGGAAGACTTCTGCACAGCCGGTTCCAATTTTGGCGTATCATCTAGAGGAAGCACACATATAAATACGGGGCTTTATAATGGAATCAGGAATACACAGCATTCAAAAGCAGATGTTTCTACTAGGGTATTCTAAATCACCTTCATACGTTAGTTATACATTTCTCCCTGAGAATAGGGAAGCTCGGTTTGTTAGTAGGGCTGCCACATTTTGTTTGAATTTATTCGACCCCCCCCCCCCCTATACTTCAACATTGCAGATTGTTTATCTGACCAGAGCTGATCGTATGCACATACATAGACTGTATCCCTGCATTGATCAAAACTGGAGCCTGCAGTTTACAAATCAACAACTTCAGAAAAGCTTGTTTTACAAACTAGTGCAGGGAATTTGATGAGCAACTGTGAGGCTGTGTCGGTGTCTGGAGGAGAGTAATGTACAACAATGTCTCTCCTTCCTGACAACATGACAGCTCCTCCACAATGGATTTGTTTTGTGTGAAAAAATGTCAAACCAATTTCAGGTTTTTCCTGTTTACTTGCTGTAAAAATGCAAGATTAATGGAAACTGCAAAACAGTGATAATGCTGGTTGTCTCATTGCAGTAGCTGAGGGGAAGCATTTCGATTTTTGGGGAGATGGGGTTGTGGGGGGGAGAGAGGGGGTTGTAATTGCAAAAAATTATTCCTTTCAAATAATTTCAAACAAAAAGTGTCAGCCGTTATTTGTTTTTGCAGACGTTGCAGGACGGCGAGGGATGGTGGGGCAGACCTTGCACAGGCTTGGTGTCTGCAGCCCCGGGTGTGGGGGGCTGCTGTGGCTGTGGTTGGGGCTCCTGGCTATAGGCTCTTGAATGGGCCTGCTGCTGCTGCTGTTGGTGCTGCTGCTGTTGATGCTGCTGCTGTTGATGCTGCTGCTGCTGCTGCTGTTGAAGCTGCTGCTGTTGAAGCTGCTGCTGTTGAAGCTGCTGCTGTTGAAGCTGCTGCTGTTGATGAAGCTGCTGCTGTTGAAGCTGCTGCTGTTGATGATGCTGCTGCTGTTGATGCTGTTGATGATGCTGCTGCTGTTGATGCTGCTGCTGATGCTGCTGCTGTTGATGCTGCTGCTGCTGCTGTTGATGCTGCTGTTGTTGATGCTGCTGCTGTTGATGCTGAGTTGGCTGTGGCGCCTGCTGCTGCTGCTGCTGCTCTGGAGTCTGGCTGCTGCCCGGATGCTGCTGCTGCTGTGATTTGAGGTAGAAAATGTGAGGATAATGAGGGTGCGGCCATAAAAACTAGCAACATGGAAAGACAGACAGACAGGCACAGAGGTGCAGGCAACGCAGACAAACAAACAATCAAGCAAGCCCAAAAACAGAAGAAGCGGAAAACAAGGAGACCAGCAGGAAATGGTTAAGATCACAAGGAGCGAGAGGAGAGGGGACAGACAGAAGAAACAAGGGGAAGACCAATGAGGTGGAAATGGCAGGAGGAGCAGAGGAGGAGCAGGGTGCATATCATGGGACAGAGCAAAGGAGACAGATGAGGAGAGAAGGAAATGAAGAACAGAAGGACAGAGAAAGAGAGGAAAGACACTGTTAACAAAGAGGTGACAGGGAGGAAAGAAGAAGAGTCACAACAAGAACGTCCGTCTTCAGAATCCAGGACATGCCATCCTACTCCAGCCTGATGACATCCATCTGGGATCATTCTATGCAACACTCCGACCGGAGAGAACCGTCGCATTTGAAAATGACCCACATGTATTGTCTAGCGCTCGAGCTTTCGAGGGAAGGCATTCGCGCGGAGAATCAATTCAGACCCATTAAGCGTCTTTTTTTGGCTTTGCCGAGTCAACAGATGAGAATGGATTCTGTAGAGGGAGTGGGAACATACAGTAGACGAAAACAGAATCTACTGTGCAGAGAGTGAGAGGACGAGGATCAGTGATACAAGCGGGCATGTGGGAGATAAAGGATGCTCAGGGAGGGTACAATTGACCATATTCACATGGTGGCCGTTAGGGATGGGTACCGAATTCGGTACTTTTAAAAGGTACTTACCGAAACACGTCGGTACTACCGAGTATCGATTCACGTGAGATACCGTTTATTAAAAAAATAAAAATATCTTTTCTCTTTTCATGTCAACGTTCACACGCACAATATACGCTTACCTAGGATTTTACTTGATTCAACAAGAAAGCAGTCAGGGCAATGGCAAGCCGAAAACGGTCGAAAGTGTGGTTAATTGAAGTTTCGATTTTTTTTCCACAACTGAGGTAGGTAGATAACATTTTTAGAGACTAAAGTACCGAAAAAAGGTACCGTTGGGTACCGGTATCGATTCACAGGTACAGGTACCGTATCGGTTCAAATGTGAACGGTACCCATCCCTAGTGGCCGTGTCATGCTCAGGTTGAGATTCCTTTCCACCCTGGGTGGAGCAAAAAGGCCCGCTGTGTGAATATGGTCAATGGGCTGATCATTTCTGATCATTTCAGGGTTTTATTTCCATGTCTTTACCGTTTCTCCCTTCCTTGTGATCATTTCAGACGAGTGGACAGAAATGAAAACCCCACCTGGTCACGTCAGATCACCGCCTGCCTGATGCATTCTTACCATTTCAACTACTTTACCAACCCAACGATAGACGAGTCTTGGCCTGGGTGAAGATGCCATGCTGTGAGTGCGTGTATGTGTAAATAAGTCAGACTGTCGGCGGAGGAGGGGGCTGGAGAGGGGGGGGGATGACCTGCTCTGTCCTCTCTGGCTGGCTGCGTGTCACACGCATAGCGGAGAGCAGAGGGGATTAGGAGATTTCCCTCTGCCCTGCAGGCTGCAGCCAAAGATCTACTCTAATCAGTAGGGGTGGGGAAAAAAAATCGATATGTAGTAGTATCGCGATACTTTGTGTGGCGATACTGTATCGATACAGGGACGCCAAGTACAGATATTTAATAATTCATTAAAAAAAACGAATAATAATATAAGGAAGTTGCATTGTTCATTTCAATACCTGTAATAGTACAGTAGTCCACACACACACACGTGCATTCAGTTAAGTTGGAATATGACTGTAATACAAACAGTTCAGTTTGACAGATTACAGTGTTTACATCTGTCTGCTTGAGAAAATACCATGTTCTGCAATAAAAATTATTGAAGTGAGATGAACTTCATTTTATTAGATAAAACATTTTTGCTTTGCAGTTGAAAAAAGGTAAAATGAAATTTGATTAAAATTATTATTTTTTTTTAATACTCAGCGTATCGCGATATATTTAGTATCGTGATACTATCGTATCGTGACGCAAGTATCGCGATAGTATCGTATCGTGAGGTCTCTGGCGATTCCCACCCCTACTAATCAGCTACTCTAGCTGGCTCAACACTGTGTGTGTGTGCGACTGCAGAGAGCCGTACCTGTGAAGGGGTGGGGGTAGAGGAGGGCCGTACCTGTGGAGGGGTGGGGGTAGAGGAGAGCCGTACCTGTGGAGGGGTGGGGGTAGAGGAGGGCCGTACAGCAGGGGGTGTTGGGTTCCTGCTCCCGGAGCCCCCGGAGCCCCCTGCCATGATCTCCTCTGTGATGTCCCGGCCACCCTGGTTGGGATCACGAATGCGGATCTGGGAGGACAAATGTCACAAAGAAACACACCTGACTAAAGTGCCACTGTCTCAAACCGCTCCTCACAGTGTGTGTGTGTGTGTGTGTGTGTGTGTGTGTGTGTGTGTGTGTGTGTGTGTGTGTGTGTGTGTGTGTGTGTGTGTGTGTGTGTGTGTGTGTGTGTGTGTGTGTGTGTGTGTGTGTGTGTGTGTGTGTGTGTGTGTGTGTGTGTGTGTGTGTGTGTGTGTGTGTGTGTGTGTGTGTGTGTGTGTGTGTGTGTGTGTGTGTGTTCTACTGTGTTCGGACTTCAGAATAACTGAAGGCTGTAACTTTTTTTTTTAAATGTGAATGAATCCAAAGTAAAATAGTTTGTTCAAATGAAATGTAAACATTTATGGAATCAGAGTCTTCTATTATAATGTGCTCCCACCACTACCCTTTGGCAGCCCCAGGCCTTTTCATGATCGCAATAATTTGTAGTCATGAGTGAACGTTTTATATAGTTCTATGAGCCTTGCAGACAAGAGAACGAGCTGAGAGAGCGAGCAAGCGAGAGAGGGAGGGAGGGAGGGAGAGAGAGAGAGAGGAGAGAGAGCAAGCAACAGCATTACAGTTTGAACATTTAATGTCTCATCAGTTTTGAACAAAAAATATAATCTCACACAAAATGGTGCAGAATGGTGCCCTTAGATATCTAGCGCTAATGGAAAGGAAAAGGCACTACTTGATATTTGAAATATAACATAGGAGACAAGACAAAAAGGCTCTCCTACTGACAGCTCAGAGAAGACAGTTTCAGAAGTGGGTTTCTATGTCGATCCCAATGTGTCTGGCTACCTGGAGATAAGCTCCACTGTGGCCTGGATCAAACATTCATTAAAATATGTACTGATCGATGCAGCAAACCTGCACTCCCTCTACCAAGCGCTTCTTCCTTCCCTGATATATTCTGAGGCGTTTTACTGGTGTTACCTCCTGCCAGCCACAAGGACAGGTCTGAGAAAGGCAACCCCAATTAGCCCCCAGGTTTTCAACATTTGCTTTTAAATGAACAGTGCATGCCACATTGCCAACACTGTTGCACTACATGTATGGAGAGTACTATGGAAAGTGATACATGCTGTGTAGTCTTCTGTGTATTGCCTGTTATGCTGTCTCTAGGCACTGTACGTGAGGTCCTGCTCTCGTTGTACCACATACTGTTGTAGAGAGGAACTCTGAGTTACGTCTTTGAACCACTGCCAAGACGAAATCCTGTACATGTGTTGAATTTGGCGTATCTAGTGCTTCCGATTTGATTTCTGCCTCTTTACTTTCTCCTTTGCTCTCTAGACTATCTTCTCCTATGCACTTCTGTACCTGTGAGTTCTATAGAGAAAACCACAGCTTGTAATGAAGCCAATTTTGGTCCTTTCCCCTCATCTGTGGTGACCATAAAATGTTTAAAATGTTCCAGTTAAGCAATAAATCTGAGGTTTAACAAGGTCACACTCACACAGTGTCAGATGTGAAGCGATGCAGGCTTCAAGATGGGAATTACCCTTTATGTTGTAGGCTACTGCCCATAGGACATAGAGTTGTGTCTATGTAAATAACAGGATTAACATTTGCTGTAGCTTTTCTAAAAAAGATAAATAAATACAAATTTAAAAGCAATGCATTTTACGACGTTTTCTGTATTTTATTGCGAGAAAATTGCAGGAAATTTAGAGAATTCCAAGTCCATGACGCTTGTCGCTACAATGTTGCAAGGAAACATTAAGTGGCCAAACTTGCCGTGAGAACCAGAAGTAGAAAATTGCCATCAGCTTGACTGTTTTATGCAGAAATATTGCAGGGATTGGTGAAAGTTGCAGGCTGTCACAAATATTTGAGTTTGGTTGAATTTGCATTACATCAAAAGATCCTGGCGGCACATAAAGTCAAGTCACTATTCTACATCTAGTACAAAAAAAGTGTGGGAAACAAACCTGATGGAAGCTTTGAAGCAACACACACAGAGTTCCCGACATCTCAGGGCAGTGAGCAAGAGCCCCTGCTCTCCTCCTCTCACATCAGCAAATAGGCAACAGCAAACTTAAATACTTAACCTATGACCCAAACTTTGGCACAGCACAACACACACAGTTACCAATATCTATAGACCTGTTCGCTGTTTACAAACATACCGTGTTCGAGCCAATCAGCAATACCAACTGAGTCACATGACTAAGTTACCCGGGACCTGCGCGAGCTGCTGCGTCAAAAGAAGTACAATGGGGCTCTATGGAGAAACCATGGCACTCGCCTGACTAAAAGTGGTTTCAAACGAAAACAGCTGGATGTAATTTTACGAGTGAGTTTCTGAGTCTTTCACCTTTTACATATCTAGCTTTGGCATGGATTGATTGTTTAGATTGCTAGCAAGGCTAACAAATGCAAATATATTGTAGTCTGCCCCGTTGTTCTGACCAGGATTTACGTTCCTTTCTGTCTCGGGTCTGCGCACGCATATTTGTCGTGACGTCGTCGGTGAACAGGTCTATAGGCAGCGAGCTAGAGCCACTCTCTTCACTAGTGGCATAGCTAACTACAGGCCTATAAACACTTCCAACTATAAACACAACAGTACATCGGCAACACAATGCTGCTTATTTACTGAAGTGGATTTACTGAGACAATTAATTTCATCATGCAAAGATGTAGCTACAATATGCTTTTCAACCGGTTGAGAAGAGAATGAGTGCTGCTCATCCAACCATATGCCTGCACATCTCGTTTAATAGCCAACTGCAAGATCACTTCGCCTATAACGTTAAACACCAAACTGCATATGCAGCACAAGGCAGCACAAGGCAGCACAAGGCAGCTGCTGTAAACCTGAGCAACAAAATGCTGTTTTAAACCTGAGCAACAAAATGCTGTTGTAAACCTGAGCAACAAAAGTGTGCAAAAGCTGTACCATATGGGGTTACAATGCATCACTGAAGGCTGTCAATGAATGAATAACCTAACGAATCAATAGCGGATACCTTGGTCTTGAGATGGTTAGCTCTGGAGTCTACCAAGGATTATACATTGTGATGTCAAGCTGAACTGGGCATACACAAAAAAGCCATGCCTGTGAGCTGCTACTAGGGGCTAACCGTGAGTGAATTACTGAGTGGATTACCGAGTGAATGAATGAATCAAGGAATCCAATTCTTGATGAAAATTCCATCAATTAAATGTTCAATGTTTCTTGTTCAAGAATTAGATTAGTTTCCCTTTGATTCTGATTGTTGAGAGGTCTAATATATATTTCTAACCTATCATTGTGTTAACAGGTAGATTTTGGCCTCACAACTATATTCCTCTCCTGGTTTTTTTCTTTTACCTATTTGGCAATATCGCCAAATCATCTTTCACTTATAAAGTTTTTTGCTGGGCGGCTAAGTGGCGCAGTGGGCAAGGAGCTCGCCACTAATGCAGGAGACGCTGGGTTCGAGCCCAACTCTCTGCATTGCTACCAGCTTGGCTGGTCGTTCATACTAATACAATTGGCAGTATTAGGGGGTGGGAAGCTGGTGGGTGGGAATCGGACGTTGTGGACAGCGACTCCTACAGGTCGGTTGGTGTGCCTGTGCAGCAGAATCAGGAAGCGACGGGGGCGGCGTGTCCCTCCCACGCAGACCCTCGCCGCTGAGATCGCGCTGTGCAGGTGAAAAGATGCGACGGCTGCTTCCTCGAGTACCGGAGGGGACACGTGATGTAAGGCTTCGTCCACATTGCAGCCGGCTTGTGGGAGGCATGGCCTAACAGCGTTCGAGACAGGGGATGGTAGAATTGGACGATACAAAATTGGGATGGGAGAAAAATTGAAAATGGGAGAAAAAAGTTGATAAAAAAAAATAAAGTTTTTTGCTCATTATTATTGTTTGGCAGATGTGTTCTTTATCAATTAGATGCTTTGCAATGTAAATAGCTTCTTTCAGGTTTCAGTTTCTGTAAAGGTGCAATACAATAATTATTCAGATTGAGACACGTTTTTTTCTCTAGACGCTCACAGAAAGGTAAAGAAACAAACTACATTCTATTTTATGGCAATAACTTTCAGGTTTGTTCGACCCGTGAGACATAATCACGGAAATAAAGTTCCAAAAATTCTCTCTCTCTCTCTTGACAATGAATTTGATTGAAAGAAACCTTACAGATGTGTTCCATAGACTCACAGGAATTGTGTAAAATTGCCCAAATAGTGAAAAATAAAGCAAAATATGACCCCTTTAACACTTTCAGTGCCAGCCATTAGACGCAGCCGTCTGTAGCGACGCCACCGCTAGATAGATAGGGATCCGTCATCTTGTTTGTAGAGCTATAACTATATTCTATATTATAGCTATGGATACAATACTATGGCCCATTTGACATCACCTATCTATCGTTCATCAATATGTGAAAAAGAATAAATGTTTCCATCCATACGTTCCCGTGTTATACCATGGTGAATATAAGTATGGTTTTAGAGCGGTCTAGGGTAATTAATGAAATGCTGAGTTATAGCCCTACACGTAAATTCTACTATAGACGTTGCCATTTCTTGCCTGTATACGCTATTATCCCGAAATCAAATCTAGATCATAGGTATTATGTTCCATCATGAATGCATGAAAGGGGGGGGGGGGGTAATTTCTGATTATTTGATTGTCAGTAACGGCATTCGTATTGAACACTAAAAACGGTTATCAGTCCGATCGGTATGAAAGCATTGCAGGATCAAGCAAAAATGTACATCAGATCGTTCTTACCTGTGATCGGGAGTATTCCAAAAATAATATTCCAATTGTTTGATTGCCATCTGGTACATCCAATGTCGATTTGGTCCACGGCATAATCCACCACAACATATGGATCGGGGATATTTGACGCGCTTCAATGCAACCGGGACAACTGTTCGCCTTGGCCGACAAGGAAAAATGAAACCCGATACATTTGGCCGTCCCACAGGCGAAGATACAAAGTTACAAAGGGTGCTCGATACCGCTGTCTAGCGGGATGCGGCCGGTATTGCACCTTGGCGACCTCAGACTCATTCCCTATGGTAACAACAGGCTCCCTGGGTGGATAATGAATAAAAATATCGACCCAGATTCAGTTGTATGAGGCTCTCATACACGCGAGGCATCAGCAGCCTGGCCAATTTGTGTGTGCGTGTCTGTTTTCATGTGTGTGTGTGTGTGTGTGTGTGTGTGTGTGCTGACGCATGGTTCTGTCGGACTAATTAATTTCGCCGCAGGAGGGCATAATCCCACGGGACAATGCATTGGTAACTTGTTTAGCATGACAAGATTTACCCCCATGAATATTATTGCACGGATCGGAATACGGGCGCGCACGTGGGAGTGTGTGCTATGATATTTTGCAACAGGTTGACAGTGATACAGAGAGAGGGAGAGACATAAGCCCCCTCTCTCTCAATGCAGTGCGCTCCGAGACTCGCACCGTATGAGCCTCTCTCTCCCTCTCTCTCTCTCTTGAGGAAGTGCTGACTGACAGGGAAAACGCTTCCGCATTATTTCCACTCGCTCCGTTTTGATCATAATTTCATAATTGGGCGGGCGGTGGCAGATCAGCGGCTTATCACGTCAGTTTGTCTCAGCTGAACTGAAGAAACGGGACTGGGTAGAGATCTCACATCTAGTCAGTGTTGGTACAACTCCACATTGCTAGAAAGCAATGCAAACCACTGGAAAAGGCCATTTATAAGATAGGGGACCTTTAAAATTATTGGTAAACATAGTGCTGAAAATAATCACTTCGACTGCTGTTTTGATAGGGTTAGGGTCTTTACTCTTGGCTACATTTGGGGGGGGAAACGCTATTTAACATTTAATACGGACTGGACTGTATCAATCTATTTATGACATGAAAAAAATGTCTGCCCGGTACAGGGCCCGTCATAAAAGATTAGTATTATTTTTCTTTTGTATTTAAGAATTGCATCTCCATATACAAATTCAGGCTCCTTCAGCCTAGAAACGGGATTCTTGTTTTAAGAAATGTTTCAAGAAAGTTGATTCTTAACCTACACATTTTTCCAAATCTTTGTATGAAGAATTTATTTAATTTTTTGTAGTGTAAGATACTCACTGTTTTCTTCTCACGCTTGGCTGGTGGAGGTTGTTGTGGTGTAGGCACTATGATGGGGGGTGAAGGGGGGTACACCGCCTGTCCCGGGTAGTAGGGGGGGCCAGCTGTGGGAACGGGAGCAGGAACAGAGGGTGAGACAGGTGGGTGGTACCTGATGGGATCTGAAAAAAATTACAAGAGAAGAAAAAAGGAGGAGGGGGAGAGAAAAAAAAACACATTTTAGTAAATGAAAGCGAAAAAGCATCATCAAGCTCCCTTCTAGTTCAAGTTCAAGTTCAAGTTCTTTAATAGTTGTCATACAGAAGTACAGAATACTTTCATACAAAATGCTTCTTACTGTTACGCTCCAGAGACTGTGCTAGACAAGATAGTATCAAATAACATAATATAGCATGTAATTTAGAAGAAGAAAAATGAGGTCACAGTGTTCGGTATAGACATATGTACAATGTTCTGAGTTACCATATAATATACAATACTATGCAGTGTACTAATGTACAGTACTATCTAGTGCAAAGCAGAAATGGGATGAGGTACAATTTTAGGTACAATTTACAGTAAGGTGTACGAGTTGTAGTGCAATCCTTCATCAATAAATATAAAGTGTGGGGAGTGGGTGCTACAGTGTGTTTGTTTAAAGTGGGTGTGTGCTATAAAGTGTGTGGAGTGGGTGCTACAGTGTGTTTGTTTAAAGTGAGTGTGTGCGTGTGGATGTGTGTGCTATGTGCGTTTGGTGGTTGTTGTTGTGTAGTGTTCATTCATTGTTCGTTTAGCAGCCTGATGGCCTGGGGATAGAAGCTTCTTCTGAGTCTTTCTGTGCTCGCCTTGAGACTCCGGTATCGCTTGCCTGACCGCAGCAGTTCAAAGAGGCAGTTGTTCGGGTGACTGGAGTCTTTAATGATTCTCTTAGCCTTGCCCGTGCAACTAGAGGACAGACATGGTCATGTGTATTTGTACCGTGTATAAATGAATAGTCCAATGTGTCATGGATGTGGCAGTTATACTTGGTGTGTGCGTCTAGGGAACTAGACTCACGATATGGGGAAGGATATTCCCCAGGGCCAGGACCAGGATAGAAGGTGCTGGTCCCTGGAGGCTGTACAGCATACTGTGCAGGAGGCCCCACATAAGGTGTGCTGTGACGATACTGTAAAGAGGAAGGGAAGGGAAATAAAGTACAGGGTTAGTGGGGACAATGGTATACGAGAGATTAAAAGTACATATACATACACATAATGGGCAATTATAAACAGATTCTTCAAGGGTAGGATTTGCTGATGGAAAGAATCATTGCAACTGACGGATGCTACTGCAACTCTGAATACAAGCCCATTTGCACCAGACCATGTACAGCTTCAAAAATACATTTATTTAATCCCAAGTAATAGTCAAGGTTAGCAGTAGTGGGATGAATGGAGGGAACAAAGAGGAATTCAGCAACATCACAATAGTGGTCACTTTGTCACTAGTTTATGGATCCTTCATATATGACAAATGAACATTGTGAAATGATGTTAGCAGTTGATATGAAGTGTAGATGTGACTGTAGATGTGTTGAACTATAGATGTGACTGTAGATGTGTTGAACTAAAGTGTTTCCTATGCATGTGTGGTGGGCGGCCCACCACAATATCAGACAGACCCACCACTGGTAGGTTTCCCAAAGTGATACATTAACAGCGCTCTATGTTTGGTATGTACACTTTTCTGCACAGGAGATCATTCTTATGTGTATCTAATCCTCCCCAAGTTCTGCACACTCAGACCTCCACAGGAGATCGTTCTTCTGTGTATATTATCCTCCCCAACGTCCAACCACCACAAATAACCCAACAACTACAGTACTTCCATTTTCCAAGGAAAATTCTACAGATAAGAGACCGACCCACAATGATGAATGAAAAAGAAACCACACACACTTTTCCCAGGGTAAGAGCCTGGCGTCAAATTTATGAAAATTACAAGGAAGAAGCTTGTACGACTGAATTACGTTCTACCAAATGATCCAAACGTTTTGCCATGGAGTTTCCCTTTAACTAGTAGAGAACTACACTAATTATAAATAAAGGTTAAATAAAAATAAACATGTAAATAAAAATCAACTAGCTGGTGTTCATCATGGATATCAAGACTTAAAATTTGGATGTGCGATTTTCTACTCCCATTAATTCTGATCGCAATTCTGGTAACAGCTAGAGATTGCCTTCTAAATATAATGCAGAAGGTTGTATGATCAATAGCATATAGTTAATACCATTAACATACTTTCTTACACTCAATTACCTTGGTAGTGCCATTTTCAAATTCTGAAGTAGGCCTCTTAAGTCTAATCTGCAATAGGCCAGTGTTCTATTATTACTTGTACTTCTAGCTAGTTCAGTATCAGTTAAATCTGACCAGTACCAGCTGTAGCAAAAGCCATGTCTAACAGACCATTTCTAGGTTAATAATTAATAATTAATTAGTAGTGGTCGCACCTGTGGGATATAGTACTGTGCAGCCTGAGGGGAGGGGAAGGGCATGGGTGCCATCGTCATCATGATGGGCTGGTTAGGAGGGTAGACAGCTGCAGTGGGGTTCTGAGATCCAGGCCGCAAGGATTGCGTGTTGGTGGGGATGGCGGGCCGTGCTGTCTGCATCTGGGTCCTCTGGAAAAACTGAGAGAGAGAGTGAGAGGGGCAGAGAGGGGAGAATGTGATACAAGTATCCCTTGGGAGGCAGGAGCCGGCTTAGTAGCGCAGTCTCATCTCCTCGTCCATACTGAGAAGCCTATCTGCTCTGTTTTGCCATCTCATCTTGTTGTGCACCCACCCTCTTAACTTGTCAGGGGCTCAGAGAAAGGCAACACTGAAGGCCCTGCGACAGTCAAAGATGGAAATATCACGTTCATTACACACACACACACACACACACACACACACACACACACACACACACACACACACACACACACACACACACACACACACACACACACACACACACACACACACACACACACACACACACACACACACACACACACACACACACACACACACACACACACACACACACACACACACACACACACACACACACACACACACACACACACACACACACACACACACACACACACACACACACACACACACACACACGAAATGGGCAACAGCATTACATTACATTTAGTCATTTAGCTGACGCTTTTATCCAAAGCGACTTACAAGTTCTGTACGACAAGCCATCAGGAAGGGCACAACTCTATCAGCTGAGTAACAATGTTCATCAAAGTGTTGAGTGCTACAGTGTAGGTTAGTTTATTAGGACAAGTGCATGACAGTATGGTTAGTTAGGGTTAGATATATATTTTTTTTCTTTTCTTTTTTTAATTCAGATAATGGTTGAAGAAGTGAGTCTTTAGTGGACGGCGAAAGATTGGACGTGTTTCGGCTGTCCTAACTGGGGTGGGTAGTTCATTCCACCATTGTGGGGCAAGGATTGAGAATAGGCGACTTCTCTTTGATGACCCTCCCGGAGCTTGGATAGGAGTAGGTCTGAGGCGGCCAGAAGATGCAGAGCGTAGGGGTCTTGAGGGTGTGTAGTTAGAGACCATTGACCGGAGGTAGGCGGGAGCAGTTCCCTTTGCCGCACGGTATGCTAGGTCGAGGGCCTTGAAGCGGATTCGTGCAGCAATGGGGAGCCAGTGCAGGTCCCTAAGAAGTGGGGTGACATGGGCCGACTTCGGTAGGTTTGAGATCAGGCGGGCCGCTGCGTTCTGAATGAGTTGAAGAGGCTTAGTGGCAGTGGCCGGGAGGCCAGCGAGCAGTGCATTGCAGTAGTCGAGGCGGGAGATGACTGTTGATTGGACAAGGAGTTGGGTGGCTTCTTTTGTCAGGAAGGGGCGGATCCTTCTGACGTTGCTCAGGAGGAATCGGCAGGTTCTGGTTGTCAGCAAAAGTATGACCCTTGACCTTTACATCTAGGGTGGTTCTGTGCCATTTGTCTGGAGAGCTGCAGGCTCTGTTAGGGCACGTGAAGTGGCAGTCTGAAATGTCATGTCAGCATTGAGAGAGAGCGGTGCCATGCAGCCACACATCACCTCTCAGTTTACCGCTAGACCATGTTACACAAAACCCACCATTGAAAGCATGTAACCAAGAACGTCATACAAATGGAAAAGGCTATCCAATTCACAGCCACAACGCCAACAGGGATGCCGACTAGGCTAGACTATGTGGGTTTACCCACACTATATGTGTTAAATGCGTGTCGTCTGTCGGCCAAGGTGAGGGTGTTTATCAAGGGGCAACAGGGCCTTTCTTCATGCATGGATCATCATGTCCTCATGGGCACAGAAGTTACAATGACTGCTGGTGTGGTGTTTGGGGAGAGTGCATACACTGTAATGCAGCAATCAATGTGTGCTTTTGGGTAAGATGAGAGACCACCAGTAGCAGCTGTGACCGAGATTCAAACAGCAAGGGCTCGCGTTGAGAAAACACACGGGTCACTGTGCAGTCTGAGAGAGGGATAAACAATGCTGTAAAACAATCTAAAAATAGGGGGAAATCACCTCTCCTGTAATAAATCATGTTCTATCAAATATGACTGTGGGTTCTCGGAAACAACGAGGAAATTGCTCATTAATAGCTAGCCAAAGACGTCTGCTGTACGATGAAGTCTCAGCAAAGAAAAAAGGGACAAAAGAGTCAAAAGGAGTATTAGGCATTGACAATAAATAGATAAAAAAAATAAAACTTTATAGAGACCGTTTTCTCCTCTTAACACTTTCAGTGCCAACGACGGGAAATGTCGTTAGTTCATGCCAACCGTTGAGTGCCAGCCAACGAGAGATCTCGTTTTTAATCGTTATTTTTTTTATTTGCGATTTCCATTCATTTTTCATCAATCTAGCCTCACGTTACCAGTGGGGATCTGTCTGAACTCGAACAGGGAAAATACCGCCCCATATCATCTCTCCGGATGGTACTGCACCCCTTTGGATTGGATTGAATGAAACGCATGGGGGGAAAAAAGTCCTGCTTCCACATTTTACTTGTCAGACAAGTAACCGGAGACGATCCAAGTAATCGCCCACCACCAGAACAGCGCAGAATGTGTGTTTCCAGTACCCAGCGTTGGATCAATAAACGCGATCGATATTTGGAATGGCGATCAGGAATTGGAATAATCTTTTTGGAGAACATCTGATCTGAGGTAAGGAATCTATTTTACCAGTCTTGGGATAATCAGAGCTATTTTCACCTATATATCAGCGTGTGCCATATGTGTGTATGTGTGTGTGCGATCAGGAAATAAGATAATAGAATTTTCAGCCCGCTTCTATAGCGTGCATAAGTACACATACTATCGATAATCTAGCGTTTATTTGAAAACAATTCATAAATAGGCCGAAAAATGACAACGTGTTTTGTGTATTCCAGTGTATTCCAGTAAAGGGCGTTTATCACAGAATCTTTATTTTTTTCTGGAACTTTCAAAAAACGAGCGTTTTTCAAAATGGTATAAAACGGAAATTAACCGATTAAAAAACAATCCGTTTCGACAATGTTGACTGCAAACAAGTCATTGATAAGCGACGGCCATATTAGACACATAGCCATAATTTAAGATATAGTTTATGCGTTCGCAAATATGAGAGCTCTGTCATTGAAGTGGGTGGTGGCACGCAACGGGGTTCCGGGGCACCGGAGGCATGGCACTCAAAGTGTTAAACAATACTCTCATTTTGATATAACAAAAAAAAAAGCAGACAAATAATATACCATCCTGTTACATAGACACAAACAACAAATTCAACAACAGCAAACAAAAAACAAACCAACCAAAAACAGATTGGTGAGGAGAGGGATTAACTCCATTGTTACGCATGCTGTTCATTCAAACTACACAAACTGCTCAGAAATACATTGGGAAGGAAGGAATGAAGCTAAATTATTAACTAAAAAGTAAGTTTGTTAACTTTCTAATGGGTTAAAACAAAAAGGGTATAGGTAGGTTAAAAGGGATAGAATGATGGTGTTAGACTTATGTTGAGGGAACAAGGGGCCTCCATACTGAGCAGACACAAGACAAACCATGTACAGCTTAAAAAATACATTTGATTATTTAAGCTCACTGTCGCTCATTGTATGTATGAGGAGCTCAGTCAATCACTGTGAATTAAAAATTAATTTAATCCCAAGTAATAGTCAAGGTTAGCAGTAGTGGGATGAATGCAGGGAACAAAGAGGAATTCAGCAACATCACAATAGTGGTCACTTGTTAATATAAAGTAGTGTATGGATCCTTCATATATGACAAATGAACATTGTGAAATGATGTTAGCAGTTGATATGAAGTGTAGATGTGACTGTACGATGATGAGCTTCAGGGGTTAAAGGTTAAGGAGTTAGGGACCAGTTGGGGGGGGGTGATCCTTTTCATGCCATGCATAGTTCTGAAGTAAGAGTTGAATATTACCTGGATGGGCCTGAATCCTCCCTTCAGTGGAGCAGGAAAAAGAGAAAAACCAATGGGAGACTGCACTGATGAGCACAGCAGGTAATCATTCACAAACACACATAGGCTTACAGCAGTCATTCAGTCACGCACATAGTACTTTTTTCCTCTCCCTCTCTCGCACAGCCATATCATAAGGGTTGACGCCCACTGCAATTTGTGCAGTCTGAGCCTGCGTGCCTGTCCGTCTGTCTCTGGCTTTGCCAACTTAGCGATTTCCAGGCCCAGTGTGGAGCTGGCCGTCTCCCACGGCGATGACTTAGCAACATGGGGAGGGTGTTGAGGGCTGCAGGCCAGGACCCATACCTTCCATCTCCTGGGTCTTAGCTAGGTGACATCACACAACTCCACCAGCCTAGCTAGCAGAATAACACTAAATGGTGAGGATGATGATGATGATGATGACATGGTCTGATCTTTGGGTGGCACATTTGGACTTCACCTTGTGTGATTAGCTCGTTTCCCCTCCATATTTATTTTGCTCTGGCAATGATACAGCAAAACCACTCAAGTAAAATGGCATCGTTATGGACTGTGTAAACACTCAAGTGAACCTTTGGACCAAATGACTGCCAGGAATAAGCTAGTTGTTATTGTTTTTGATGCCAGGGTGTCCAAACACCAGCCCTGTTCATTTGAAACGGAGCATAAGGTCACTATGACCTGTATTCTGTATCCTCTCTGGTTGTGCTGAAATATTATGCTAATGTATGCTAATGTAATGTCATGGTTGACATTTGAACCCCATCGAATCACCAACGAGCCACAGAGGAACTACTACAGAGTGCACGACTGACCAAAATCAAAGATTAATAGTGTCATTTACACTCTGAAGAGCTATGTATATATCTGGAGCCTCCGTAATTTCCGTTCGTCCTGACCTTTTGGTTCACACACATACTCACATACATAGAGTTACTAGAGTTCTAGAGTTTAAGAATGACGTCATTTGTTTTGAGTGAAGACATATGTTTTAGGCAGATGTCCATGTACCACTCTGTGTGTGTGTGTGTGTGTGTGTGTGTGTGTGTGTGTGTGTGTGTGTGTGTGTGTGTGGAAAGTGTTTGTATGTGTGAGTGTTTGTGTGTGGACAGTGTTTGTATGTGTGTGTGGACAGTGTTTTGTATGTGTGTGTGTGTGTGTGTGTGTGTGTGTGTGTGTGTGTGTGTGTGTGTATGTGTGTGTGTATGTGTATGTGTGTGGGGGGGGACAGTGTTTGTATGTGTGAGTGTGTTTGGACAGTGTTTGTATGTGTGTGTGTGTGTGTGTGTGTGTGTGTGTGGACAGTGTTTGTATGTGTGAGTGTGAGTGTGTGTGGGGACAGTGTTTGTATGTGTGAGTGTGTTTGGACAGTGTTTGTATGTGTGTGTGTGTGTGTGTGTGAGTGTGTGGACAGTGTTTGTGTGTGGACAGTGTTTGTATGTGTGTGTGTGTGTGTGTGTGTGTGTGTGTGTGTGTGTGTGTGTGTGTGTGTGTGTGGACAGTGTGTGTGTGAGTGTATGTGGACAGTGTGTGTGTGTGTATGTGTATGGACTATGGACAGTGTGTGTGTGGACAGTGTTAGGGGGGACAAGGCCCGTTTTCTCTAACAGTATAATAGGCCATTGTTCGGCTTCATCTACTTTTCGACTCCACTTCCGTGGCGGCACAAGAGAGAGAGCCCAGCCAGTTTGTAACAGCCAGGGCATGCACTCTGTGTGTGCACACTACACACGCGTGCATGCGTGCGCGCACACACGCCTGGGATGGGAATTGTATACGATTTTATTGATACCAATTATTGATTCTGCTTTTCTGTCGGATTATTTTTCAATTTTCTGTGTGGTAAAAAAAAGCCCTCCAGGTCCAGCAAAAGAAAAACGCAAAACCATACCTTTCGCAAGGGCACATAATTGTTTATATAAAATATATATACCGTAATTCCTCTAATAGTAACCGGTATTCAATTAAAAACCGGGTCTCTATTAATGACCGGGTGCGCTGTTGAGCTAAGCAATTATAAGCCGGCCTCCTAATACAAGCCGGGTATATTTTGTTATTGTTGTTATATGCTGGCCTGGCTGTGCAGTAAATACCATATAATGGTATGGTGTTAATGTTTACCAAGAGAGTAAGCCTACCTCAGAATTGTATAAAATGAAGTTATTATTATTATTATACCAGTATTGTGATTGCACTATTTTACTTTATTTTACTTTTTTTGACCACCTGTAATTGCACTGTTTACTACCGTATTTCATACAGTACTTGGTTTCAATAAATGAACCCAGTACATTTTACTGGGTTCAAACTGACACAAAATGTTGATTTATTCATTATGATCTGTTTGAAAATTAGAAATATAGGCCTCTCTCTTATACATGCCTCCTCCTAATACAAGCCTGGTATCCGCTACAGTTGAAACAAATACAAGCCGGGGTTACTATTAGAGGAATTACGGTACTAGATTTTCTTTTCAAGCTCCTACCTCATTTAGTCTATTGACCTAAAAATATAGGCTATTCTGTTGACATTGCTGACATTTTAACACAACTTATTACACATAAATGTAATGCTATAGGCGAGGTATGATGTTATCCATAAGCATTTTAAGATTATAACAAGTCGCTCCCATTGAAGGAATCTTCCAGATCAGTCTGAGGAAGAGCTACTGTCAAACTGCCCTGCTCGACTCAGAAACAGTCTATACTTTCATGGCAATAAAGAGAATCAAGGCAGGCAGCAGAATCCTTTCAATGTTGCTTTGTGTGTGTGTGTGTGTGTGTGTGTGTGTGTGTGTGTGTGTGTGTGTGTGTGTGTGTGTGTGTGTGTGTTGCTATCAGAGTGGAAGTGCAGGAGAGAAAGCTCAACTGGTATTATTGTTATTGTGGCAACGAGCGAGTATTGAAACGGTGTGAAATATTCAAAGCATATAATTGGGAAATGATCATTTTACAGACATTACTATTACATTATCTCTCTTTGTGAAAGGAAGCCACACTTTCATTTCTTCCTCTTGAAAGAAACGGGTGTTTTTGGGGTTTTTTCAATGTATGTGATGTATAGATTGGGGGAGATGAGAGCATCTAAAGGGGGCCGGGTCAGAGAGGTAGAAATGTGCAGGTTGACGGTGGTGGAAGCAGGAGACGGTGGTTCGGAGGCAGCACACTGCCAGCGAGCGGGGTGTTGACATTCCGATCTAGAACACATTGATAACAGCGAGTGTGGGCACAGAGAGCAGGGCGGAGAGAGGTTCATCATGAATGAAACAGTAATGAAACGTTTAGAATGTGTGTCTATAATGAATCCAGAATCCAAAATGACATTGTGGTTAGAAGTGGTGGAGAAAATAAAAGCTAGCATATAATGGTAATGTCTGGTTAGGAGCGAGGGAAAATGGATGGATTATCCAATGGGGGGTCCGGGAGGGGGGGGTACGAGCTGGAGCATATGTGTGTAGGTTTTTTGATAACAGGTATTAAGGGTATATCCTATATATGACAATTAACTAAAATGTGATTTCATTGGATGTGCACTGTCAACTAATGCTTGTATATCTTATCGTGTGTTGTCATGTTTGTTTATGCGTTTGTTTAAAAAATAATAAAAGAATTAAATACAAAAAAAAGAATGTGTGTCTAAAGGTTAAACGCGGTTGTCATGGCAGCGGCACCTGACAACCAGAAGAGAGGGGCGGGCCGTCGTTGCTATGGCGAGAATATAGAAAAGCAAGTTCTTTCCGGGTGTAAGCCAGACCAAGAGCGACTAAGGGCAGACGACAATCTGACTAGGACTGAGATCACACAGAAGAGACTCCCTCCTCTCATCACGGAGAGGGGGGGGGGGGGGGTAGGAGGAGAGAGGAACCATCAGAGACTTGGAAGCGATTCCCCCTCCCCCTCCCCTCACGGGGAGAGGAGGGGAGGACTGACGTGGCACGACCACGACGACAGGCTTCTGGAATACCCACCAGGCCGCGAGGATCCCCGAGCGGGGTTAAAGGAGAGATCATTAGAATAGACTTGTCAACGGTTAGGTGGTCGAGCGGAGATTGCGTTCGTCACCAGCCCCGGAGCTGTGAGCTTGGTTCGCCTGTTCGAATCCGGCTCACAGCTCCGGGGTTGTCACCAGCTTGGCTGGCCGTCTGCACTGATACAATTGGCTGTATCAGAGGGTGGGAGAAGCTGGCGGGGTGGGTCCGGGTCGTTGTAAACAGCGACTCCTACAGTTCGGTCGGGGCGCCTGCTAAGCGCGGATTGGACGTGAGGGGGATAGTGTGGTCCTCCCACACGCCAGCGTTTCCGTTAGCCGGTAATTACCGGTTTTTGACCGGCAAAATCTGTTGAAGTCCGACATATTTAATCTCTCCGGTCATAATGTCCGGTGAAAATAATTCCCTCTAAACACAATTAGATTATTTGAATTGTATTAAAATAGGCTAAAATTAAATAGCCTATGCGATGAACGAAACAAACAATCATTAAGCAGCCGGTCTAATAATGACATTGTCTTGTCAGCGCGAGCTGGCTGCTGATATATTTGCGAGAAGCATCCATCTGCCGGCCGGCAGGGTGCAGTACTCCAATTCAGCCATTGGCAATTCAGCTGTTGGGTGGGGGCGCTGCTGAGCGGTTTCCAGACCGGACCTAAAAACACTGCTGCTCCATGCTTCACGTAAATATATCAGCAGCCAGCTCGCGCTGACAACAGAATGTCATTATTAGACCGGCTGCTTGGTGAAGCAACGATGAAACAAATGATTGTTTCGTTCATCGCATAGGCTATTTAATTTTAGCCTATTTTAATACAATTCAAATAATCTAATTGTGTTTAGAGGGAATTATTTTCACCGGACATTATGACCAGCACCAAGTCGTTGGGAGGTGGAGATATAAATCACGCAAACCCACGATAATGTTCAGTTCTTCGCTTGATATAATTAATATAAATGTCCAATATAACGGAATTCGTTAGCTCATAAAAATGTGATTATAACAGACTGCTGTTTATTAAGGTCGGGCAGACTGCCCACCGACACCTCAAGTCGGCAGCAGCACGAAGTCTCGAGGGACTTATTTTATTTGGAATATATTAATGACTGTATATACGCAAAAGTAGCCTAGTTTTAAGTTAAAATATTATAAATGCCTTGATGATGTCATTCTTTATATAGGCATATCAATTGTTTTTAAGCTCAATAAACTCTGACCGGAATTTATCCCATTTGTCCGGTAGATTGAAATCTACCGGACACTCAGACCTGCAAAAAAAAATTCTAACGGAAACCCTGCCACACGCTACGCCCTCTCAATGAGAATCCGCGCTGCCAGGTGAAAAGAAGCGGTGATTGGCTGGACGTGTGTCGGAGGAAGCACGTGGTAGCCTCCACTCTCCCAAATGATCTGACTGTGGGGGGTAAAGCGCAGCGACCAGGAAGGGACTGGGAATTGGCATACGACTAACATTGGGATGGGAGAAAATCGGAGGAAAATGGAGGGGGAAAAAGACAAAAAAAAAATAAAAAATAATAGACTTGTCAAGGACAATACAATCTGTTAACATCTGAGCTGAGGCTTCTGTTTATGAAAATAAACAACGCTTTTCCTTGTAAGGTAGTACGTCGTCAAAGTGTCGAATTCTTACGAAGGTGGAGAATTATTATGGTGGCGGATCGCACTAACAGGGAGAGATAAGGATTGTAATAATATATAATAATGCAGGACCTGTTGCAGAGGTCTTTATTCGGCATGCAACGACACTCAATGTTTTTAGCGGTACACACAGCGGTTAGTTTAGCACACACACCGGAACACACACGCATGCATTGTCTCTTTAGGATCGCAGATGCGATTCGTCTCTGCGATTAACCCATCCCGTCGTCCTTCCGTATATGAGACGTCAGGATCATTAAAATTACACAACGCAGAGGGAGTGGATGGAGAGATGATAACACAAGAAGACGTGATACTGGTCGATTGATCAGAATCTAACACTCTCCACCATAACTCCTATGACTAAAAACATTTCTTTTTAACAAGGCATTTGCCTAAATGGACCGATCGATGCCTTGTGTTTTTTAATTATTTTAGATTTTGATCTGAATGTTTCTTCCATTTCATTAGTTGTTTTATTAATTTTAATAGTTTTTATTCATTTAATTTTTTATCTTTATCTCCTTTCATGTAGCACTTTGAGATTGTTACAATATAAAGTGTGTTACAAATTGAATTTATTATTATTATTATAACTACTTGTTGCAAGTTTCCAGATGTGCAACATGCCGGAATCGATGAAAGGAATTGATCGGGAGGCGTACGATTCTGATAGATCAGACAATTTGGGACTGGTTCTCTCAACTAGACCTGGGTTTTTAATTCCCATCCCTAGTGCCAGCAAATCACACCAGACACCCTGAGAGCTATTTATAGTGACGTCAAAACGGTCAACATGGCAACATCCGGAAGGTGAGCATGTTGGGTAAGACTCAGGTGGGGATGTTGGGTCCTCACTAGGGATGCACCGATACGACTTTTTCAGTCCCGATACCGATACCTGGGTTTGGTTATCGGCTAATAGCCCAATACCGATCCGATACCCATTGTCCAATAATTTTTTCTCCAAAAAAGTAAAAAAATAAAAATTATCCACGTTTGTCTTTTTATATATTAAAATATATTTTGTTTTTAACACTATGGGTGCCGGCCAGAAATCCGGAAAATGACTGTGGATTGCCAGCGCTATTTGTCTATGGAGAAATTCCCCTTATTTGCAGGGCTATAACTTTTTAAATTCTATTGCTACATTGCCATTATTAGGGCCCATTCAAAGTCCTGTATTGTTCATTGTGTAGCAACGTTAAACTTTTTCATTCACATATTCATAGTAAAGTATGGTCTAATGCAGACCTGGGCATTGTACGGCCCGGGGGCCGTATCCGGCCCGCGGGATGATTCTGACCGGCCCGCGAAAGATGACATGATAATAAATTTTTTTTTTTTAAATATATATATATATATATATTTTTTTTTAGTATTTTTTTTTTTTTTACTTTTTTCTTTTCATGTCAACGTTCACACGCACAATATACGCTTAGGAGACATGCTCAGAAGATGTTGGTTCTCTTTGGATCCACCTATATATGTGAACAGACATTCTCAGTCATGATGTTTACCAAGTCCAGGTACAGATCCTCTCTCACTGATGAACATCTGGCAGCTGTGCTTCGCATCTCCACCTCAGACATGCAACCTGACTTTGATGGACTTGTTAAAGCTCAACAGAGACTGGATTTCTCACACTGAATGAAAAAAAAAAGAACTGAAGAACACTAAAATGTGGAAATATAACAAGTGAAATGGGACACTTGATGGGACACTTTTTGCACAGTTCTGAAAACATTAAATGTTTAATATAGGCATGTAAAGTAAAAAAGGCTACAAAACTGGGACACTTTTCTTTACACAGTTCAGTGACATGTCTTGTTTATTTTTGCTATAAGATGTGATGTCTTTAGAAAGCTAAGAAAATCCTTGTTTCAATAGTATATGAAACTCAAAATGCCCTTTGTTATTATTAATGTTTCACATTTTGTTTATCATTTTGGAAATAAATTCTATTTGAATAAATGATATTTTTGAAAGCTAACCTCACCTTTTAATTGCCAAATAATAACATACACTCTTACCAGGGGTCAATGTCATTTACTGCTTTTTATATAGAAATAAAATGTATATTATGCATAATTGAGTTTGGAATTTTGGCCCGGCCCCCCAACATATTTTCAGTTGCTCATTCGGCCCCCTGGGGAAAATAATTGCCCACCCCTGGTCTAATGTATAAGTATGTTTTCATCTCTTTCTGCAGCTTTCTCCAGAACGTGATATATAGCCCCAAATGCATTATATTGATGATGAAATACAGTTTGATGGCAATCGGGGCGATATAAAAAATGTCAATTGGACGTACTTCTAGAATGATCTACGTATGATCTGATGATGACCGGATGGGCGGGGGATCGTTTATAATTCCGTGGGCAGCGTTATATCATTCATCTAGTGTGGGTGATATGTTCATCATAACAGTTTATATGGAATACGATCAAAAATAACGCTGAATCTTACCGTATCCTCCTCGCGCCGTTGGGCGATGAGCGTGGAACAGTCATTTACCTATTATGGTATGTAGAAATATCGGGTCCATTTCCAGCTTGTATAATAGTATATATGTCCAAATCATGTTGTTTATCGAGTTATTGGCAATCGATCGCTATGTATTGTGTCGAGATCGAGTCCCGGTAGCCAAACAGAGTGCCCGGAAGTAATACGGCCGACCAGCACAACCTCCATAGCACTTCCTGTTTGGCGATTGCGCCGATCGGCCACCAGATGGCGCTCCTGAACCGCCAGAGAGCTCAGTGGGTCCTCCTGGTGGATCTCAGGCCAGCGGAGGGGAAATATGAATCCGATCGCAGATTTTTGAAATATTGATATAAGGACGCTGTCCTCTGGCAACTTGAGCATGGCCGGGAATGACGCTTTTAAGCGTTTTCCGGCAGTCAAAGTGTTAAGAATTGTAAAGGATCACAAGTGTGTTTTTGATTTATTGTAAACAAAGACAGAAAATAAACTTCATTCATTCAATTAATAAACTGTGTATGTCTCACTGTCACTGTGTGGAAGAGACTGGGATCATTATTTTGTGCAAGGCAACATCAGGCTCGACTTAAAACATTACTTTCCTAACTTAGTGAAACTAAATGTAACAAATGAACACATAAGATATAAATGTACTGAATGGTTATTTCTTATTTTATTTATTATTAAAAAAAAAAAAAAAAATGAAAGAAAATCCGATATATATATATTTTTTTACAGATACCCGATCCAGCTATTTTACTGATATCGGCGGCTGATACCGATACCAATATCGGATCGGTGCATCCCTAGTCCTCACCCTCCTCACCCGGCTGCTGTTCATTACAACAAATGGATCAACAAACTGGAAGACACCGGGAAGTCACTACGAGACGGGAGTTTCTGTCCCGAGACATCATGGTCTCAACCAACCATCTTAGCAGTTATACTAAAACAATATACATACATGGTAGATTCACCTGCCATGAACACATTTCTTCACCTAATGATAGTTCTTGACCAAGTGTCAGCTGACTGAGAGGAGGGAGGATGGAGACTTGGCCATAGAGACGGATGAACACTGGAGCTGGGTACCAGATCTTCCACAGACTGGATGATAAGAGACTCTGAAGCCGAGAGAAGTCTGTTCTACAGCTTGCAGGACCCAACATGAGCCCTGAATTCCTAAACCAGTCTACCCTACGATAAAGCTCCCAAACAGCAAGCATGTTTTCAGGAAGGAACCAAGCAAGTGGTGAGAACAAGAGCTGAGGAGAATTTCGGAACAAAATGGGCTATAAAGGCGCATCATGCCAGCGTCACTGCCAGTGTCACAGGTGATCATGGCAGCAGTAATTGTTGCAAGATGTAATTGTAATGCCAGGCGTGCCTGTGAAATAATATTGAAAGCCCAGAAACCAGTTCGAACAATATATAAATCTTTAGCTCACCAAATCTTACATATTGCCTAGATTAACCAGGCAAAAAGACAAACAATACACAAGTTTTGTAACACGAATGTTAAAAAGCTATTTAGAAGCCAATGTAAAAAATTGCCTAGATAATAGTGATGAATTAAGAATCGATTTTAAATCGAATCTTCACCCCAAGAATTTAAATTGAAACATGAGATTCCCAAAGATTCCCACCCCTGGCTGATAATATATTTCTAATTAAATTAGAAAGGATACATTACTACCTTTAACTCTTTTGGCGACATAGCAGAGTATAGTCGGGTTATCTCACCAACCGTTGAGCGCCAAAACCCGAGTGATGATTTAGAACGGGGATCAGAGGAAAAAGATCAAAGGATCAAAACTCGGGTCTGGCGCTCAACCGCTGGCGAGTTAACCCGGGATATGTGTTAAAGCACTCACTGGACGGGCTGGCTTCACAACAGCCCGGTACAGGTATTTGTGTTAGGTCATCAGACCTTTGTTTGTGACAATATATATATCATGTCTGATACAAACTCACAGGACGTATCCCAACTGACAGGAAACCAGCAGGGCAAGGTGTTTGTTGAGGTCACATGTGGGTGTATAGTTTGACTGTGGGTCCTCATTATTACTCATAGTGACATGACATTTCAGTTGCTCTATGCAAAGACCACAGACAATGTCCCACTGCTGATTTGCCTTTTTAACAAGGGAAGTCCAAACAGCTTCCAAACACAGAGGAGTGATCTCATCAGGCTGGGTGTTTTCTGCTGTAATACTACTAACCTACTAACATTACATAGATGCTGGCAGTTAGCTAGCTAGCATGTTTGTGCTAACAACAAAACAAGCACCTTGTATGGTTGCCTCCGCCGTCGGTGTGTGAATGTGTGAGTGAATGTGTGAGTGAATGGGTAAAATGTGAGTAACTAATTGTAAAGCGCTTTGGATAAAAGCGATATATAAAAAAGCAGCCATTTACCATGGCTGTAAACATGCCTGCGGTATGCCTCCTGTTACTGCAGTGTTGAGGTTTTTATAGTCAACCCATGCAATAGAGAATAGACACATTGTAATGAAATCTAGGATGAAACCTCAAATAAAACACACTAGAGCACTATACTGTACCACTACTGGTATACCAGGCAACATTAGTCCTCAGCACCTCGTCATTATTATTCCTCACATTCTCTTTCCGGGGAAGATTACAGGGTAAAAACACCTTCCGTCCTCTCTCTCCGACATGCTCCGAGAGGGGAAGCAGGGAGAGACGATGTGAGGAATTTCAGTTCAACAACCTCCTAATCATTAGCGGGACACATCCTATGTGAACATGGCTACTCGCTCCACCGAGGGCCCAGGCAGCCGCTTGGCAGCCAATCACCAGCCAACTGCTTTGATGTGTGTGTGTGTGTGGGGGGGGGGGGGGTAAATTACCTGATGGTGGGTTGGTCGAGGGCCCGTGGCAAACTGGTGGGTGGAAAGGTCCAGTGAGGAGATTGCAGCGGTGAGGGCAAAGCAGGGAGAGAGAGAGGAGAGAGAGCAAAGGAGAGAACGACAAGATGAGCAACACTTGGCAAAGAAGCTTGGAAATACAATTCAGAACCTCGCAGAGCATCACAGCTCCACATCAGTTTCATATATTTCCTCTATATATTGGCCGAGAGACGTGATTTGCAGTGGCATTCTTTTCTATATAAAGCCATTGTTTGAGATCTTCCCCCAAGTGACTTCATTATTGGACTGGTCCTCTCTGGACCTTATAATACTCACTCCAATGATTGGCTCACACTTCAAACCCCCAGAGTTTACACTGAACTTGGGACATCAGCTTTTAGCTTCTGTGCCCCTGACATGTGGAATGTCTTGCAATGTACATTAAAACTCAATACTTAAGTGTCCTTTGGATAGTTAAAATATTTTAATGACCAGCGACTTCAATATTAATTACTTTATTGATTGAATGTTGTATTTATTGACTAAATTAAGTAGAATATTTACTGTATGATGATATTGTCCTCAAGTGTCCATTTCTGATGACAAAGGGGCTGAGCAGGAGCCAAGCAAGATGCTTGAATAGGCCTACATGTACAGGCTATATATACACCTATCTATATATACCATTAGTTAATTTACAAGCAAGGAATTAAGGAGAAAACAGTCAACTTAAGTACAACTGATTAGGGATGGACCAATAACTATGCCTGAACATTTCATATCTACCGGTACAGTGTACCAATCTGAGATTTATTTTTATGCAAAATGTTATAGAATTAACAATATAATGTATTTAATCATCAAAGAGCTGCATACTACATTCATCATTGTGCTCAATCTAAAAGCAATAAAACCAACCCACAAGATAATTTTCATAAATGTTCAATATAACTCTGCATATACAGGCACTAAAAAAAAGTGTATATTTCAATGTATATTTGTGTAACCTCTTTAACCTCTTAACTTGCATGCCTGTGCACGAAAGTCATGGCAATTTACGAGCGTCTAGCACAGGGAGGGGCAACTGGCGGCCCTCACCGACGCTCCATGTGGCCCCAGGCCAATATTTATATAAAAAAAAAATATATATTATTATTTTTATTTTTTTTGCATTCGACTAAGAGGTTGGCAGTCGACTATGGCTCCTTTCGATCGATTAGTCGACTATTCGACTAATAGGGGTCAGCTCTAGTGTGGACATATTCAACACTGTTGAAAGTGCCGTGCAGCAATATGGGGGGTTTGATAAACTGTCCGCTGTTGTTACCGATGGAGCACCCGCAATGAAAGGAAAACACACAGGATTCGCCGGGCTTCTAAGGCAGAGTGGCGTTGAGTGTCCAATGCTGCACTGCATTATACATCAGGTAAGTTCGCTAACATAATTTCCATCTATTGTGGGTCACTAATAATCAGGGGTGCAGTGGTCATGCCACGCGGTACCACGCCGTCCCAGCACTTTTCTGAGCAGAAGTACGCGCACGGATGTACAAAAATGAAACGTTATTTCATCTGATGCAGATCGCATGCACAAACATTGAAGTTGACATTCCTTCTATTGTGCGCCAACAGTAGAGACCACAAGTGTCTCATTAAAGACAGAACCATTATTGACCCACTGTGGGGGAGGGTGAATGTCATGCCAGTTTGATAAAGGGTCAATGGGAGGCACTCAGGAATGTTTTGTTTAGTAGCAGGATAAAAGTTTATGCATTTAACAAAATCATTTATTATTGCACTTTTGATTTACTGTTGTAGTGAAATGCAGCAGGAATGCTGCTTTGTGTTTGTTGAGCAGTGGGCTTTAAGTTCATACATTTATTTTAAAGGGGAACTATTTTACTATTTCTTTCACTATTTGGGCACTTTTACACAATTCCTGTGAGTTTATGGAACACCTCTGTAATTTAAATTTTTTTTTAATTCATTGTTTTGTATTTCTAATCAAGTCCTCAAAAACAGCATTTTTCTACCTCAAGATCTTAAGCCGTTTTGAGGCTGGGCTCCAACCACAATGGTAAGTTACTGCGCCGCCTGAACATTATCATGCAGCGGTGTCTTTCTGACATCACAAATCATCACATTTTTAGATGACTCAGTTCAGTGAGGGTGAATATTGTGAGAGGAGAATTGGAAGAATGCGCCAATATGATAATTAGAGACATAGATCATATTAATATAAGTCCACATAGCTAGGAAACAATGCTAAACACTGAAAAAGGCCATTTATAAGATAGTTCCCCTTTAATAGAAGCCTTAATTATAATTTGTCATTTTTGTATATATTTGGGTTAAACAGCAATACTTTCAAATTCAGCTGTATTTATAAATTCATAAAGTTGAAATTAAGCATTACTAAATGCGTTTGAAATGGAATAAAAACAAAGTTACAACAAATTATAATAGTTTATATGCCTTATTTATCACATCTGTAACTATTATGGGCTATTTGAGTGATGGGGTACTACTGGCGGGACTGCCGATAAACAATGCGGCCCCCCAGATTGAGTGTGGAAATTTAGTGGCTCTCACCATATACAAAGTTGCCCACCCCTGGTCTAGCAGCTCTGGGCTGCATTTTTCGCCTAACATATAACTGACCGTTCTAAAGATCTGCTTGTTGATGTTTGAACGCCACCCCACTTTATCAAATCCGTGCCTCGGTTCTCGAGTTACATGACGATATTAGGGATGGGCATTTAAAAAAAAATCCAGATCGATTGATCGCATGATGTACTCGAGTATACTCAAGCAACTCAAAACATTGCATACAAAAAATGTAAATGTAAGGGGGTAGGGATCAATAAGCTTAGCTTCCCTCTACTCCTTTTTTGAACATGACAACTAACTAACTACATTGCTCTTGACTTTTTGTTTATAATTTCTTTTTCATTATGATTGTTCTGTTTGACGGAGCTTTATATTGTGATTTGTTTGGAGGAATGTGGAGAATACATGTTCAAAAATAAACGTTTAATTCATTCGTTCTGCCGTGCAGCCTAGCTTGCAAGGCTGTTTGCTGGACTAATCAAAGTGAAAAAGATTCTATATTAGTTAGGAGACAAGGTGCATCACGATACTAAAATGGGACAATACAGGACTGCAACGATCCTATTGTTGGATACTTGGTTTTGAAAAGGGACTGACTTTTATTTTGAAAGCAATTCTGTGGCAAACCGGGAAGTGACAACGTTTCTGCTGGCTGCTGGCTTTACTACAGTGGTAACAACAATCAACCCTGTGGCCGGTAGCAGAAGGGGAGGCTAATAATCACCGAACAGCAAGCAATTTGAAGAAACTGTAACATTGTGGTAGAGATGGGGACGAGTAATGTTTCCCCAGATCGAGTACTCGTATGAATTCCTCAAGTAGTGCTAATTTTAGAATGCATCTTAAAGAGCATGGCAGCAGCAATACCCGATGATTAATGCATATTGTCAGTCAAAACAGGCATTTGTAATAACAATACCTCCACGGCATATTTCTTAATAAAAAAGTGTCTTCAGCATGTCCGTATTGATAGTCTATGAACGCTACGCAAAGTGGGCAAACATGTTGTTGTTGGCACAATTTGGAAATGCAAACATGAACCGCTGTTTTTATCTTTTAGATAAAGCTAAGCAAGAGTTCGGAGCGAGATTCGAGTTCAGTTGAAACAGTGAGTACTTGAGTAATCGATAACTCACGCCTATCCCTAGTAGGTGTAGTGACGTTATATTTCTTTCCATCTTTTAACTTAACATTAACATGACCGAAGCACTGGTTAGCTAATAGCTACCAAGACGCTTGCTAGCAACTGAGCTTGTGAGAAGTACAGAAGACGTTTTATGAAGAGATGATCAATAAGTTTTATTTTCCTTGACCCGATTCAAACAGAATCCTGAGCCAAGTATTGCGATTGGAACTGAATCATGAGCAGAGTGTAGGGCTGATCCCTATCAGTCGATTAGTCAACTAATCGGTCGAAAGGAGCCATAGTCGACTGGCCAACCTATTAGTCGAATATAATGATAGAATGATTAAAAAAAAATAATAATAATAATAATAATATTTAAATATTATACTTTTTTTTAGTCGAACAATAGTCGACTAACGGCACATTTTGGCCAATCCTAGTCGACCATCGAAATCCTTAGTCAGGGACAGCCCTAGCAGAGTGTATAGTTAAACCCCTAATACTAGCTCCTGGAGACCTTTCAGTTGAAGAGCCTGGGAATCTAAAATATATTAATTGTAGTTATGATAGCTAATCTGCTACATAAAATAGTTAGTAGCAGTTAGGAGAGGTTGAGTGGTCACTAAAACCTCCATCAAACAACTCTCGTTTATCGTTATTTCTTTTATTCGATATTTTTATTCATTTCTTTCACACGGACCTCGGGGTTACCATAGGGAATCACTCTGAGATCGCTAGAGTGCAATACCAGTCGCATCCGGGTAGGTGGCAGTATCGCCCACCCTTCAAAACTTTTTTTCACACATGGTGTTACATTCAAATGTCTCCGGGCACAGTTTTCTTGGTCAGGCGAGTCTAGCGGTTCACTCGATGGCATTGAAACACGTCAAATGCCCCGATGTATGTGTTGTGGTGGATTATGTTGGCGACACGATGGACACCAATACTGGAAATCGCGATCAGACAATTGGAATTTTCTTTTTGGGGTACCTCCTAGTGAAGGTAAGGACTATATGACATCAATCCTGCTGGGCGGCTACGTGGCGTAGTGGGCAAGGCACTCGCCACGAAATGCTGGAGACGCTGGGCTCGTCAGTTCAAGCCCAGCGCTCCACATTTGCTTTCAGTTTAGCTGGTCGTTCGTACTAATACACATTGGCCGTATTAGGGGGTGGGAAACTGATGGGTGGGGATCGGGCGTTGTGGACAGCGACTCCTACAGGTCGGTTGGTGCGCCTGCGCAGTAGAATCAGGAAGTGTCGGGGGCAGCGTGAGCCTCCCACGCGTTACTCCTCGCCACTGAGAGATCGAGCTGCGCAGGTGAAAAGATGCGACTGCTGTTACCTCAAGTACCGGAGGGGACTTGTGCTATGTATGACTTAGTCCACATTGCAGCCGGCTTGTGGGAGGCAAGAAACAGCGTCCGTGACAGGGGAGGGTTGAATTGGACGATACGAAATTGGGATGGGAGAAAATATAGAAAATGGGAGAAAAAGTGGATAAAAAAAAAATGACATCAATCCTGCTTTGATCCAACCATGATTTCACATTGATCGTTGCAACCATGTGTAACGTACTCCAGAACGTATGCCGTTGGTGACGACCCCCCCCCCCCCCTTTCATGCATTCATGATGAAACATAATACCTTTATTATATACATTTGATTTGGAAATAGTAGCGTGTCCAGGCGAGCAACGCCAACGCTTTTAGTAAAATTCACGTATTGCTTCATAGCGTCGTTTCCTGGAATTGGCCAGGATCACTCTGAAACTATACTTTTATTCACCAGGGTATAGCACGCAAACGTATACATGAAAAAATTTATTCTTTTTCACATATTGAACGATGGATAGTTGATGTCAAATGAGCCATAGTATTGTATCCATAGCTATAATATAGAATATACGGTAGATATAGCCCTGCAAAAACCGCCACGCATCTCTTAGAGTGGTGGCGCAGTAGGAACTAAGATGGGCTAGGCCTCTGGCGCTGAAAGAGTTAACAGTGGTGGAGAAGTAAACAGTTCCTTTACTTAAGTAAAAGTAGAGAAGTATTTGCTATTATGCTATTGAATGTACTTAAGTATCTAAAGTAAAAAAAAAAAAAAAAAAAAGAAAAGACGTTTGTGTATTCCAGTATTCAAGCCTCGACCCATTGACCTCTAGGTTATGTTAAAGTGGTATGTGGTCCTTCTCTGATTAAAGGTTATGTTAAAGTGGTATGTGGTCCAGTTATGCTGCTCCGATATACATCGCTACCCAAACTACATTGAGGTCAGTCAACAGTTCAGTAGCTTCCATGACATTACAAAACATGATGTCCATCGCCAACTTAACAACATTGCGATCCTCCGTGCCGATTACAGTGCAACACGATCTGTTTGGGTTCTCCAACGCAGACCTGTTAGAAAACCATGGGGCACAGGAGGGAGGGGCACTCACCGGGCGACTCTGCTGTTGTGCATTCATTGGCTGCGTCTGAGGAGAATACACTAGAGGGGCGGAGCCAGCGTTCTGTATGGGGTTGTATGGCGACTGGCAGGTGAAGAAAAGGAAAAGGGGGGGATGAAAGAAAGGAGGAAGAAGTCAGATAGCGGCTGGGAGACGTACAGCTATCACTCGTTATTAGATTAGGGGTGGCCAACCCGCGGCTCGCGAGCCGCATGTGGCTCTTTGCCAGTCAATGTGTGGCTCTTCAAACCAAGGGAGAATATCAATTCTATTTAAAAAATCTATTTGTAGATACAGTACTGAATTCTGCCATCTTTTTTATAATGTAAATTTCTCCACCATTTTTCATCATATTGCAACACTGTTGTTTGCTAGACGTTCACAGAAGGTAGAGAAACGAACTGCCTTCTGTTTTATGGCAATAACGTTCAGGTTTGTGGGATAATCCAAAAAATTGAGAAATTAAAAAAGTAAATCCAGAAGTCAAGATGATTGACAGGGGCTGGCGTGAGCTGGGTAGGGTAGTTTTTCGAAATTCGAAAGCCCTGAGTCTCTTCCTTCAAAAGACTACACTCACTTTTGGCTGCTCCACTTCCTCCTGTCAATATGCGCCGGTTTCCGACTCAATGCCCTGAGATTTCTATAATCTTATATTTCACTAATAACAGTTAAAATCATTGGTAAACAAACGTAATGCTGAAAATATACACTTTTACTGTATATCTCGGACTTAAGAGGTTAACCCTGTGATGCCCAAATTAAAAAGACATTAGCAACTTCAGAGGCCAGAGGGTGGGACATATAAACACATTTACTATCAAATAGCATTGTGAGGCTGAACAGGACCAATTGACTATACATGTGCTTAACATTTTTTAAATAAACATTTACAGACTTTTTTTTTTAATGGCTAAAAGTGATTTTGTAATTTTGCAACCGTGGGTCTCACAGGGTACTTTTAAGCCTGTGAGGCCCAAATAAAAAAGACATTAGCAACTTCAGATGCCAGAGGGTGAGACCTATAAACACATGAAGGGTGCAGTGACTGAAAAAAAAGTTGAGAAACGCTGGATATGGTGTGGCTCTTTGTGGTACCACAGTAATTTTTGTGGCTCTTAGTCTCTGACTGGTTGGCCACCCCTGGATTAGATTAAAATGTAGTGTCTTCGTACAGCACAAGTACAGTAAAAAGTGCAACAGTAAAGTGCATTAATAATATACCGTGTACAAGTGATTAAATGTAATATATAGCATAGCTACTGAGTAAATATGCTAAATCAGATGTATGTATTATGCATGACTATATGTAGTATTATTATTATGTACAGAGATACAAGAATAATACACTATGGTAGTAAGCCAGTGGTATAACTAATAAGAGTAGGTATGGGATATATACAGATATATATATATAACAGGAATACATGCAGATATATTCATATAGATAGATAAATATATATATATGTTATTGTACATGGCCACCATACAGTACATTGTTATACGTTAAGACTACAGGTTAAGAGGAGGTAGTTATGATTAAATTCTGGTAATTTCACAAGACTGGCTCATATTTTGACAAGTCAACCGACATTCTTCAGTAATGCAATAAAGACAACAGGAATGTTAGCCTGAATCTGGAGTGGATGTCGCCAAATAGGGGTTTTCTTTTTGTTGTTGCTCATAATAGATGTGGTTCCCATTGGTTCCAATAGGGGCAGCCATGTTCAAAATGTATTACACTCTTGGCTCCATTAGTAGCTTTAGAGGAAAGCCTCTACCAAGTGTATGGGACAGATTGTGTCTCGCTGAAGGACTACACCTCCCAGGAGCCGCGTGTGCAGCCAGGCAGAGGGGGGTTTTAAGAAGCTCTACTTGCTTTCCTGTGATCCAGTGCTGGTATGGCTGTGATAATGAAAGTTTGTGCCCCGGCTGATAGCCCTATTTATAGGAGCCTGGTGAGCGAGTGAAGCTGCTTTAGGGTGAGGCAGGGGGCCTTGTTGGCCACGCCAGGGACACTCACAGGATCCACTGAGTTCCTCAGTGTATAATCACACACTCCCAGAAAGGCTGAGTCACTGGGGGTTACTGTGTGTGTGTGACAACAGTAAGACACTCAAGGATCACAGCAGCAATGCAATTGACTTGCTGTCTTTGCGATTCATTGATTAACCCTTTATTTAGAAGACTTCCTCCGAGAAAACAGGGGAGAGTGCACTGCAGCAGTTTGTAAATCGCTGATGTCGTGCGAAATATTAATTATTAAGAATTGTTTTTTTTCACTTTTCACTATGGGCAGCTGCACATGGGACGCAGGTGCACCACAGTACAATCCTGCAGTATATTCATTAAATGACAACACACCTGTGCACATACAGCTTGTTTCTGTATTAGCAAATGCATAGAACTTGAAATAGAAGGCGATGAATAAATAGATAAAGATGTAAAGAAATGGGTCATGAAGACAGAGAAGGACAGAAGAGACGAGACTGAAATGTTGAAGACAAAGAGGATGACGGCGGACACACAGGACAAACTCACCCCTCCGCCTGTCTCCCAGCCCTTAGGGTAGCGATACGGGGAAGCTGTGGGTATTGATACCTGAGCGAGCGCCGGAGAGTGGCCATGACCGGGCGGAGTGCCCACCAAGTTAGGGTGTCCCTTTGTGATGTCGTGAGCAGTGTAAGGAGGGCCAGCGTGCCTGGGTACCTGCATGACACGCAGGAGAACGCACGTTAGACTGATGTACACCACATAGAGAACAATCACTCACACACACACACATACAGTAGCCTACAGTAGTAGGAGGAGGAGCAGTAGCAGGATTCTCTGCTGAAGCATGTATATTAAGCGCTCTAGCATTGGGGATTAGCTCCCATATGTGGGCAGAGGTGGAGAGAGCCGAGCTGTGCTTGTATGCGGTCGCCTGCTGAGCTGGGGCCCCGGCCTCTCCTGTGGCCCCTGCTGTGCCAAACCATGCTGTGCAAAGGATGTTTATGTTTTGCCTCATGGTGCAAAACTGGGTAAAACATTTTTAAATAAGAAACACGTTCAAATCTCCATTAATCTGCAATCGTTTTGAATGTACCGAGCACAATGGACTGCTTGAGTAGCACTGAACAGGCTTCATCGATACAGGCCCATGGAGGGGCACGGTCAAAGCCACCACAATCTGATCATTTTGCAAGGATGAGGATTTGACCCCATGTCTTATAGCTCACAGTGTGTATGAGGTGCAGTGTTGCTGTAGCTTTAGGCTGGCATGCCTGGCACACCAGAGGGGAAACGCTGCAGGCCAAAAGCAAGCAGGCAGTGAGACAGCCAGGCAATCGGGGCAACCCACCTCTACTCTCCAGCGGCTCCACAGGCTCCACGAGACGGCTAACTAGATGACTAACACCTCTATCCTTTCAATAAAAGACCACTATTTTTTCAATATCCCAACAAAAGGCTACAGGCTATATTCCGGGCAGCTTCTATCAATCCCTGCTGTATCTCTCTCTCTCTCTCTCTATCCGTCTGTGTGGCCCACTTCCCTCGGTTGACCTGGGATAAGGCAGCTAATCTAACTGCTGTTGCCAGGGGAGGAGCCTGCTCTGCTCCGAGCCAATGACGGACTCCACAGACATACAGAGTGACGGGTGGGGGAGGGGTAGCGAGTGGCCATATAGGAGCTATAAGGACAAGGGAAAGGAGGGGGGGGGTAGGGTATATGAACCCAGTGACTCCTCGCACAGACAAGCCCAGTCTTCCAGGAGAGCGGCTCGTTTCCACTGCTTGTTATCATTATTACAGCCCACCCCCCAAAACAAGCCTACACGTCCGGCCAACAAAACCTGCCCTGTTCTGAGCACTAGAATGTTGCGGTAGATCAATAATAATACCCTGACCTACACCATCAAGAACCGACCTTCCTGTGCAATTCACTACAAAATCCAATATCACACACGATTGAGACACTTGCCTTCACCGATGGCTGCATTATCTATTGTTCAGTGAAACCATTGCAAATAAATCACACTCAACATAGATTTATTTGTGATAAACAGTAAAAAAATATATATATATAAAAAAAAGAAATAGGAAATCTGTTTTTGCTGATGAACCTGTTTTTCCACAAGTGAGCTACAAATCTGCTAATAGAACATAGGTGTTTAAAATGGCGAGGGGTATTTAGTTGGTGTTTGTTTAGTGAACTCTCATTGATTCTGTGTAAAAGAAGACAGAAATAATAATTACAATCACAAAGTGTGTGTCATTATTCTCTCAATATTGTGACGCCCCTCCCCCACACTGTTTGCTTGCTTGCTCTGCTCATGTCCTTGTCTCACAGGATTGGTGGGTGGAGCTGGCAGAGCAGAGCTGGGGAGGGTCATCAGGGAAATTGGGGCACACCTGGGCCGGTGTGTCCCAGGCCTCGATACAAGGAGGCTTCCTTTGGTCTTGGCTTCCTCGCTCCACCTTTTTGGTTACTTTTGTATGTTTAGAAGCCTGCCTTTGTTTTTACACTTCCAACATTCATCCTGCACATGCACTCTCCTCCATGCACTGCTTACACACGCTACTCATCCCTATTGGCTGACATTTTGTTCTTTTGGTTATTTTTTATAGTATATTTAAATAAACTCCTTTTGTTATTTCTTAAATTGTGCCTGTGTCTCCCTTTCTTGTTGCAAGCTTGAGCCAGCTCGTAACAATATCATAATCAAGCAGACCAATGTGTAAGATAATGTAAGGATGAACAAAGGAAGTGGTGTCTTTCTGCACTACTCTCCACACCCCCTCCCGCACAGAGGCCTGCCCTGCAGGTGAATAGAGGCAGTGTAGAGCACAGCGGGGGCCTGAGCACAGCTCAACACGGCTTGTTGCTCTACACACGATATGCCCACTGACTGGAGTCATCTCAGTCCAGTAGGGTTGTGTGAGGAGACAACCCCATACACACACACACACACACACACACACACACACACACACACACACACACACACACACACACACACACACACACACACACACACACACACACACACACACACACACACACACACACACACACACACACACACACACACACACACACACACACACACACACACACACACACACACACACACACACACACACACACACACTAGGATGACCTGACTTAACACATTTACCTCATCCATATAGCTTTGCGAGGACATTTGGTCCTCACTAGTAGTGCCCGTCCACACACACACATACACACGGTGTGTGATAATGACTTATGATGAGTGAGACACCGACAGCATTCCCCAGTAGGCTTTCAGAGGTCAGGTGACGGACAAGAACAAAGCATTCCCTCTCCTTCCTCTCCTTTGTGTGCACGCAGGACGGACACGCACACACACACACACACACACGGCTGTGGTGTGCACTGAGCCAGCCATCATTTACAAGCTGGGAGAAATGTGCAATGTTAGTGTTAACAAGTGTTACCAAATGCAGACAGAGACAGACCAGTGTGAAGTGTGTGGTGAAAACAAGCCAGGGCTCAGACTTGGGTCTGTGTGATTATACTGCATTATGTGTATCCATACATGTACAGTAGATGTGAATGCACGCATATATTCGTTATTCATTCATGTTGGACCGCGGGGTTCACGTAAATGTGTGTGTGCGTTAACCCTTTCACTGCCGCACTACCAAAACAGTTAACCCTTCCACTGCGACAATTCACAGGTTAACCCTTTCACTGCCACACAACAGCCTGTTAACCCGGCGACCGTCAGTTGTGTGATAGTAAAGGGTTAACCTTCTGTCGTGTGGCAGTGAAAGGGTTAAGAGGGGGAGGTTAGATATGCGGTTACTCACGCTGTAGACTGCAGTGATGCCAGGCTGTGCGGAGAAGATTCGATCGTCCAGGGAAGGCTGAATCCGTGGGATTCTGGAACACATCATGTTAAGGGGAATTCTTGGAGAGAGGAAACTTAAGGCCAAAACTTAAAAGTCAAAAGTTGGCAGGGGGGGGGGGGGGGGGGGGGGGGGTGGAAGACACAGACGGACGGACAAATGAACGGACATCAGCAATCGCAGTCACATTTCCTATCACTTTACATGCAACTCTTTCCAAGAACCATGTTATGGACATGTTATGGATCTTGATGCAACATGTTTAGTTGATTCAAATCCAACAGCACCCCCCCCCCCCCCATGCCGTCTCCAAGAGTACACCATGTACCTTCAACGCGGCACGTGTGCAAAAGGGAAATCCAGACATGGACTTTCTGGACCTCTCCAGACTTCCCACTGTTACCGATAGAGCTGTGGAACCCACAGCCTTCCAAAGAGAAGAAAAGAGAAAGGCTAAGCCAAGTCTAAGCTACCAAAAAACAAAGGCCTGCCAGAACATTAGTAAAAACATACCATTAACTTGCTTAACCCTTTTAGTTTAACTCCATTACCTCATGGCATCTGGAACACATTACGCACAATAAGGATATTATCAATGCTATTTAGGTGAAAAGAGTGATGAGGAGGACGGTGGAGACTGGAGACCACCGGTAGTCAGTCACACACACACACACACACACACACACACACACACACACACACAGTCACATGGTTTCAGGGAAACTGAAATGCTGGCCGTCTTCCTTTCCCTAAAATCCCACCCTCTTTCCCCCAATCCCTCTCCCTTTCCCCGCCTGCAGGGGCCCTCTTCTCCCTTGGCACCCTGCCAACACCTCTCCTCTCTTCACACACACAGAGAGAGTGAGGGTGAAAGGGAGAGCGAGAGGGGGAAGGTGAAAGGGAGATGGAGAGAGAAGGCATACTTTGCAAGAAGATTGTAGAAAAAAAAGAAAAAAATACAGCAGAAATATATGGGGAGAAAGGACCTGCGATGTGGTGAGGGGAACGTGTGATACGGTGCCACAGAGAACAGACACACACACGCTAAACAAACACTAAACATGTAACATTTTTAACATTATACCCTGAATGACAGCAAGTTACCCCATTTATCCCCCATTGTGTGAAGTAGTGCATAGGCTGGTCTCTTCACACTGTAGTCACAGCCGAGGTGAGGGCAACAATAAGAAAACACATTGCAGAGAGAGCTGTGGTGGTTGAGAGAGAAAGAGCTATGGTGGTTTAGAGAAAGAGCTGTTGTGGTTGACAGAGAGAGAGCTGTGGTGGTAGAGAGAGAGAGAGAGAGAGAGAGAGAGCTATGGTGGTCTACAGAGAGAGAGCTGTGGTGTTGGAGAGAGAGAGAGAGAGAGAGAGAGAGAGAGAGAGAGAGAGAGAGAGAGAGAGAGAGAGAGAGAGAGAGAGAGAGAGAGAGCTGTGGTGGTAGAGAGAGAGAGAGAGAGAGAGAGAGAGAGAGAGAGAGAGAGAGAGAGAGAGCTGTGGTGGTACAGGCCTATGACAGAGAGAGAGAGAGAGAGAGAGAGAGAGAGAGAGAGAGCTGTGGTGGTAGACAGGCCTATGACAGAGAGAGAGAGAGAGAGATGTGGTGGTAGACAGGCCTATGACCGGAGAGAGAGAGAGAGAGAGAGAGAGAGAGAGAGAGAGGAGAGAGAGAGAGAGAGAGAGAGAGAGAGAGAGAGAGAGAGAGAGAGAGCTGTGGTGGTAGACAGGCCTATGACGAGAGAGAGAGAGAGAGAGAGAGAGGAGAGAGAGAGAGAGAGAGAGAGAGAGAGAGAGAGAGAGAGAGAGAGAGAGAGAGAGAGAGAGAAGAGAGAGAGAGCTGTGGTGGTAGACAGGCCTATGACAGAGAGAGAGAGAGAGAGAAAGAGAGCTGTGGTGGTAGACAGGCCTATGACAGAGAGAGAGAGAGAGAGAGAGAGAGAGAGAGAGAGAGAGCTGTGGTGGTAGACAGGCCTATGACAGAGAGAGAGAGAGAGAGAGAGAGAGAGAGAGAGAGAGAGAGAGCTGTGGTGGTAGCAGGCCTATGACAGAGAGAGGGACGAGTGACACCAAGGCAACCTGATCTGTTTGGTCTGGCCTGGCCGAGCAGCGCTGGCTGACAGGGGTAGGCTGTGCTGTGTGTGAATGTAAACAGACAGGGGGAGGGAGGGAGAGCGAGCCAGGGCAGGTGAAACCAGGGTCCGGACCGCGGGGGCAACAGGGACACTTCTACCTGGGGTCACAGCAGCGGCGGCAGGCCGAGGCGGAAATAATAAGGTGAGACGGGAGACAGCAGACACCGCCGGGGTTTTGGCAATCTGGAGCGCATGACTCGTACTGGAATTACAATGTCTTCCGTTTGCTGCAGGCGCTCTTCACAGCTGAACTGGATCTAGGCAATTTGTTTGCATATATGCAGAGGTAAAGAGTTTGATTTGACACAGTTGTGTGTGTATACGTGTGAATCCAAGAGAAAACACTGGGATTATAGCAATGAATGCATAGAAAAAGCCAATAATCAAAAGTGCAGTGCGCTTGATTTGCACATCATCCACACTTACGCCAAGACTGCTCCGGAGCCAAGTACACAGACCCACCCAATTAACTTAGTGATGTTTATTGTT